>NW_004524590.1:23222367-23250298 GCF_000260255.1 Octodon degus
GGGCTGGCTGGCATGTGGTGCTGGGGGATCGAACCGCAGTCCCTGATGCTTCGCTAAGCTTGTTCCAAGTAGGTGCTTTAGACCACTGAGCCATCTCTCCAGCCCCACTTTCACCTGTCTTGTGCAGACTTTCTAGCTTCTACCACTGACCTTTGAGCCTTCTTTGGTGCAGATCCTGGATGTGGACTTGCATGAGACTTTGCCATGGGTGGTAGACCTCTAGCTGGACTCCTCCAGGACATTGCCATGGGATCCAAGGCATCATCTGGGTTTTTTGGGTCTCTGGAACTCCAGCAGATCTGCTCCATTCTTCTGCATTTTACTTTTTGGATGAATATTAAAAGATACTCTTATAAACTATGTGTCTTATATTTAAATCCTTTCCCAAGCATACCCTGACTACAACGTTGCTATTATGAATAATGATGCTGAGAACATTTGGGTGCAGTTTTTGTGGGGGCTTATATTTTCATTTCCTTTGTATAAAATATGAGTGAAATGTCTGTGTTTTTGAGGACTGTAGGCTTAACTTTTAAGAAACTACTAAACTATGAAAATTGCAGCACAATTTTACATTCTTGTCAGTAATGGAAGTCGTTTCCAGTTTCTCCACATTCTTGATGACATTTGTAGTGTGCATGATTTTTCTTAATGAATTTGCATTCCTTTTGTTTTATATGTTTTAAATGGTATATGTTTGTGATACCTAATAAATGCATTCATTGGGAAATTGTACCTACACATTTCATATCTTAATCCCTTTTGCCTCTACTTCTTGACCCTTCCCTCCTGTTCCACCTTCTCCTCTCCTCCTTCCATCATCTTCAACCTTCAGGTCTTACCATCTCCACAGACACTAACTGCCTGTTTCTTGCCATATCTTTTTTAGTATTTTGCTCTTTAAATTATTTATATTTAGGTTTCTTATATGACACAAACCACGTGACATTAACCTTGTGTGTCTGATTTCATATAACATTATGATCACAAGGTGCTTTTTTCCCCCATAAATGATACAGATTTATCCTTCTATATGGTAGAATAGTACTCCATTGTGTATCCACACCACATTTCCTTTATCCATTCATCTTTGGATGGTCATATAGGCTGTTTCCAAGATTTATCTATTGTGGGTTGTGCTGCTATAAACATGGACTTGCTTGTATCACTGTAATGTGATGTCTTCAGGTCTTTCAGGAATATACCCAGAAGCAGTATAGCTAGACAAATGGTATTTCTTTTTTAGATTTGAATACTGTACTGATTTCCATCACATGCTAATTGACATTCCAATGAACAAGTAGAATGGGTTCTTTTTCCTCAAAACATTACCATCCACTGTGAGCTTTGAGTTATTGATGATAATCATTCTTTATGGATTAAGAATCTCAAAGTTGTGGGCCTAGGGAGATAGCTCAGAATTAGCACGTGCCTGGCAACAGCAGGGTCCTGAGTTCAATCCCTGATACCACACACACACACACACACACACACACACACACACAAAATGAGAATCTCAAAAGTTGTTTTGATATATTGTTCTCTAATGGCCAATGATATTAAAAATATTTTATATAGTTATTGTTATTTTATACTTATTGTCTATTCAGTTGTCCACTTTTACTGTTTAAAAAATATGGAGGAGCATCTAATTGTTTGAATTCTGTTTATATTCTAGATGTTAGTCCTCTGTCCAAGGAGCGCTGTAGGTTCTCTTTCTTGGTTATTTTGTTGTGAAAAGGCTGTTTAATTTGATATCATCCCTTAGTTGCTTGTTATTGCTACTTATTGTGCAGTTGAGTTCTTCTTCACAAAGTGTCTATCTAAGCCTATGAATTCAAGACTTTTGTCATTTTTTTATTCTGGCAGATTAAGTATTTCTATTTTTGTATGTAGGTCTTTAAGCCATTTTCATTTGATTTTAGTACAGCATGAAAGATATGGATCTAGATTCATTCTTCTGTGTGTGTGAATAGTCAATTTTTTCAGTACCATTTGTTGAAGAGGCTATCTTTCCTCCAGCTTGTGTTTTCAGCCTCTTTGTTGAATATCAGATGGCTGAAAGTGCCTGGGATTGTTTTTCTGCACCTTCAGTTCCATTCAGTTAAGCCACGTCTCTTTTTGCATCAGTACCATGCTGTTTTTATCATAGTAGCTTTGTAATAATCCTTGGAATCTCAGATTTCAATGTCTCCTTTTTAGTTCTTGTTGCTCACTGTTTGGGTCACTTTTGATTCCAAATAAATTTCAGGACTTTTTTTTTAGTTCTATAAACAACACAAGTCATTCTTGTTGGTACACAATGGAATCTCATTTTGTTTGTTAATGTAGATTTCCTTGATGACATGGTGTTGACCATCTTTTCAGGTGTTTCATTTCCATTTTAATGTCTTGTCTTGTAAAGTGTTAAGATCTTTAGCCTGTTTTAAAAATTGAGTTCTTCATATTATGGTTTTAAACAGTGCATTTTATATAAATATGGTTCATAAATAACTTTCGCAGTGTGTGATTTCTCTCTCTCTCTCTCTCTCTCTCTCTCTCTCTCTCTCTCTCTCTCTCTCTTGCTTAATGGTGTCTTTTAAAGAGGAAATTAATCTTGATGCAGCAAACTCACACATTTTGTCTTATATTGTTCACACTGTATTGACTTTTGAATGCTAATCCAATCTTGCATTGCTGGAATAAAATCATTTGATCATGTTCTATCATCTCTTTTTATGTATTCTTACATTTAATTAGCTAATGATTTGTTTAGAACTTCATGTCTATGTTCATGAACAAAATTCTTTGTAATTTCTCTTCCTTTGGCTTCTATTGGATTATCCTAGCCTCCTAAAATAAATTGGAAGATATTTTTTCACCATACTCATTTCATTCATTCATTCACTTTTAAGTTTGATGGTGTTTTTTCTTACATGTTTGGAGGATTTCTCAGAAAAGCCTCTGGGATTTTGTGGGAAAGTTTAAATTGTGGATTTGAATTTTCATAAATTTTGGCAATCGGTATTTTTAGTGTATTTATCCCTTTGATTTAGGTTGTCAGATTTATTGTTATAAATTTGCTCATAATATCTCTCATTATCCTTTTGTGTACTGTACAGTGATAACTCTCATTATTTCTTGTCATGTATGCTTTGTTTGCTTTCTTTCTTGTTCAGTCTTTCTAAATAAGACCATGAAAGGATTTTCAAAAAAAGTCTTTAGTTATATTGTAGTCTATGTATTTAATTCTTGTTTTATTAACTTTTATTTTGTTTTTATCTTGCATATTTCCTTTTGTATATTTTCTTAAATTTTAATGCTATATATATATATATATATATATATATATATCCCAGAGAGACAGAGAGAGTGAGACAGCAAGAGAGAGAGAGAGAGAGAGAGAGAGAGAGAGAGAGATACTGAGACAGAGACAGAGAAAGAGAGACAGAGACAGAAATGTAGAGCGCAAGTGCATGAGGAAGCCAAAAATGCATATACACTTCAGGAAAAGAAAAACTCTTATAAATATTTTAATAGTGAATTTGTTGAGACATGAGATGAGTACCGATTCCCTTTGGCCTCTATAATTACGAGAGGGGCTCACAGTGGTGACCACCAGCTCCCAGAGACTGACTAGTACACTAAGTTGCTGCTTGGGTAACCTTGGTTTTTGAGATTGCTGCACATGCATTTCCACTTCTTCTCTACTGTGATACATGGCGTGTTCTGGGGTCCTCCTTATGACAGTGACCTCATCTTTTAAAAAATCATAATGCTTTTCCTTCCTTGAAAAGTGTGTCCATTTTTTGGCTTTGTCTCTATATCTATATGTATCTTTTTCTCTGTATGTATCTATATATAATACATATAATTTTTAAGCACTGTGTTACTTACCTCCTATACTTTATACCTCATTACATTCTCATTTATTCCAAAATATTTTGTAATTTCTATTTTTTTCTAGACATAAATTGCTGAGTTTTCAATCAATTTCTAGATTTATCTAGTTATCTTTTGACTTTTAATTTCTAAATTGATCTCACTGGGGTCTGAGCCCATAATCTATAGGATTAAATCCATTAGTATCCGTAGAGTTTTTTTTTTTTTTAATGAATAAACACATGAATTGTTTTGGAAATGTTTCACATGCACTTGAAAAGAATATGTTTTCTGCACTTATTGCCTATTGATTGTTCACACTTCTTATTGGGTCACCTTAAGTAATTGAGTTCTTTGGGTCCTCGGCATCTTTATCAATATTGTGTCCTTTCCATTCATGAGAGCAGGTTTAAAATATCTTCAGTGATGCTAAGTGGAGGGTTTCTTTAGATTTCTGTTTTTTTCAGTAGGTTTTAAAATATAGAACTAACAAAAAAATAGAACTAACACATCTTCTAGTTAAACTGATTCTTTCTTAAGAAATATGCCCACTTAGGGGCCAACCAAATAGCTCAGCGGATTAAAGCACCTGCAAGCAGGCGCTGGGGCTGTGGGTTGAATCCCCGGGCGTGCCTTGCTGGCTCCGCCCTGGGGGTGTGCTGAGAGGGCAATTGAGACTGGGTGTGGTGGCGTGCGCCTGGAATCCTCACACTTGGGAGGGTGTAAGCAGGCAGATCACTACGAGTCCGATCTAGTAGTGAGTCCCTGAACACCTTGTAGACCCTTCCCTAAAAATACAATAAAAAAAAAGAAAGAAAGAAAGAAAAGAAAACATGCACACTTGCATGTAATACTTCCTGACAAAGATTCTGTTTTGTCTATTATTAATATAGTCACAGCTGTATTCTTTTGGCTAATGTTCCTTTGAGAACTTTTATCATCTTTTACCTCCAACTTACCTATGTCCTTATATTGAAGATATTTATCTTTTGGTGAATTACATAACTTTGTCTTTTATCTGTAACAAATGATTATTTTTTCTTTTTACTTAAAACAGCAGAAATTTATTTTCTTATTATTGGACAAGTTCGAAGTCCAAAATAGTTCTCAGTGGAGTAAATTCAGGGTGTTGGGAGGGCTGCATTCTTTTACAAAACCTGAGGAGAGAGCTTATTTCTTTTTCTTTTGCACCTTTTAGAGGCTGCCCACATTTCTTGCCTCATGGCCTCTTCCATCTTAAAAGGGGCTGATCAAGTCATGCAGCACCTCAGGGGGATGTTGCCTCACTGCCATCTATTTTCACTTTTGGAACTTGTGTGATTATACTGGCATAGTATTCTAGTTTTGAGATCCTCACCTTTTTAGTTATGCATGGGTTTATGAGTTGTAGTGGTTACGTTAGATATGTATACTTAAAATTCACCTTCAATAATTTTTATCAATACACCTTTTAAAGCCCTTTTGTGCTACCTCTAATACCTATGTGGTGTTAGTCTATGTTTATTTTTTCCATTTTGATTATCAGTGTCATCTGCATATGGAATGTGCACACACATGCGTAGTACTGCACCTTCATTTACCCTCATCTAGAAAGTATTACTCTCTGCAGTTTTAGTACATGTACATTTCATTGTACCTACAACTTTATAGTTTTCAAAATATATTCTTTGAAATTTTTTTAAAAGGAACTTCAACAGAAACTCTAAAGATTGCCAGGACCTCTCCAACCAACCTAAAAACATGAATCAAGAAATATTATTTATGAAGAACAAAGTTAAAGGAACAGATAGACAGCATGCCAGATAGATTCTTAGGGATTCCAGTGTAGGTACTCCGTTCTTCAGGTAGGTGGCATGTGGGTTTTTATGATATTTTGACTTTTGTTTTCCTAATCTACTAAAGGAATCTACTAATTACTTTGTGGAAAAATTTGTAAACCTGCGCACTAGGAAACTTCAACAGTAAGCCAGGAATCATCCCATCTAATGCTGAGGCGTTGTTTGTGCACACACTTTGATCTCACGTTTAGATCTTCTCACAGTGGATTGGTAGAGTTGGAGACTATTGACAGATGGTAGTAAAGAGGCATTTTGCTATGATAAAATATTATTCAGGGTCTTCTGAGATTAATTACTGAATTGCACAACTGAAATATTTCTCAATGTCTTAATCTCTGTGCTTCTAATCAATTCTGAAACTTCATTGTTCCTTTACAATCAATATTTATTAATTTATTTTATTGAGAAAGAAATAGCAATGAGACTGTTTCAGAACAGGTTAGTAGGACTGTTACAATAATTAATATATTGAATGTTGTCTTCATAGTAATTATTCATAGTACAAGTTGCAGACATGATATCTTGTCTAAACACTATTAGTTCAAAACTTTCTTCTCATTGAACTAAAAGAAATTAGCTGTATATCTATGCTAATTATTTTGTATATACATATGTATGTATATACTTTTTTCACTACAAAATGGTCCTTCATTTATTTCCCCCTTTTTTGTTTACTTTTGTCTGAGATGGGTATTCTGTTGCCATCTTGGGTATATAAATGTAGGGTTTTGCCCAGTGGCCGTGATATTGTAGGTTCATGAATTCAGCAAAGTAATCCAATATAGTCCAGTAGTCCATAATAGTAGTGAGTTATCTGCATGACTGGAATGTCAGAAGTTGTTGACTTGAACGTTTTACAGTTCAGAATATTAATATAGTTTTACTGTTTATACCTTGTTCTTATACTTTTCTGCTGGATGGTTAAGACCAAGATAAAGCAAGACCTATATAACAAAATGTGTAATTTTTTTATCTGACAAGTTCAGTCAAATCCCTTCAGGATTTACCTTTAAATCCTGTACAGCAGTTTGTAGATCTTTTGTCAGCATCATCCATGTAGATGAGTCACGGCCATTGGGCAAAACCCTACGTTTATATACACAAGATGGTTAAGGCAATGATCCTGAGAATCTCCATCAAGTTTTTGAAACTAGCAGTTAGTTGGTAGGATTCTCACCTTGACTAAGTATATTTCCTGATACCTGTGAACTAAGCAACTGCACCTAAGATAGTAATGCATAATAGTAGGGCCATGATTGGAATGCCTGTCATTCTGGTCTTCTAAAAGCATACTGCTTCTAATGTCATATCAATTACTGCTATACTCTCTCTTAAGTAAATATTTTTTAAAAAAGTAATAAATAAAAACAAGACACAAGAAATAAATGTCATAGGACTGCCCTGCTACAATGTTGTATATGGTTAGATTTTTAAATTTCTGTGTAAAAATTTGTAATTGTTTATTTATATTTTTTACTATTATTTTTCTTTCTTTCTTACTTTTTCTTTTTTTCAAATTCTGTAGGGATTTAAACTTTAGCATATCAATGATTGATGGAAAATACCTGTTCCATGTTATGTCTAAGGTGCTTGATATTCAGACAGATACTGATGTTAAGCTCAACACACTATACTTTAGGGTAATAATACTATTAAGCTTCTCTTCTGGAGGGTTAACAACTTAAGTTTGCAGACCAAAAAATTAGAGATAAAGAAAGGCTACAAGGATACCCAACATTGTGGGCTTAGCCCTTCAAGGTCATTGAGTACTCAGGACATAAGAGAACCTGTACTGTAACATCCTGTAACTCAGTGGTGTGCCAAATTTTCTGATCAAGGAGATTATGGGACCACAGAGGAAAGTGATGGATGATGTAGAGTGTGCCTAAGGAGAGTCACATGGAGAGAAACATTCTTTCAGGTTTTCAACATTTATTTAGACTGGAAAAAATTCTCTGAAGTGACCAACATCGCAGTATGGATTCTATCCAGGCTGACGTCATGAATATATCGCTGTCATTTAAAAGAATTCTATTTTAAGAGTTCTTTTTTATAATAATTTATAATAAACAGGACCTTCTCTTCTATATCTATGATATTTGTGAATAAATCACTGGTAAATTTTGGAGGAGATCAGCAGAGTTTAACAACTTTACTGGTTCCACATACACAGAAGGAACTACTGAAGACTTTTTGTCAAAAGAGACTAACTAGTAATAAGTGAAGTTTCTTGGATTTTTTGGAAATAGAAACCAATTTTTGTTCACTGTTGAGCCTTTCAAGGACATTGGAGGGCTATTCCTGTGAGTCACTAACCTTCAACTGCTAGAAGATGTTTTTGAGCGGGAGAGAAGTTTTCTTTTTTGGAAATAGTTCATGTCCTTCCTCTTTGATTTAGATACTCATCATTCTCCCCTGCCTACCAGTCAAGGATAGGATTTACATGGATACCTTCACTCTCTCAAGATCACAAATTATTAAGACATATACATTAATTAAATGTCTCCTCTTCAATTTAAATGAATGGCTTCAAAGCAACTTTTCACATGTCTTCCAATAGGCAGCTCCTTCTGAATGAATAATCTCTGAGCAGAGGTCTGCCTGGGAAAGTCTCAGTCATCCAGGTGAAATACTGTGGAGTAAGGTGCAGTTACAACATGCTCGTTCAAGTGTTCAAATGTTGCTGATAGATAGGTCATTGATTAGACATCAATCCTTGTTCACGATATGGTATTTCTGAGAGTGGTCAAATGGAAAGCCATACAATTCTGTGTACGTTTTAGGCATTTTTAGCGAGTGTGTTGGAATTTCCATTTCCCTGAAATGTTGGGGGCACTTTTCATGGTTTGTTTTTGTTGTACTTTCCTTTCATACTTATCATTCAAATAAGTCATTTTGTCTGATATCAAGTGATGAATATTTCAAAGCATTAGCACCTGCTTATAAGGAAAATGTTACTGCCAGGTAATCTGTAACATATGCAAATGGTTATTTAAAAACAAAAAAAAAATTAATATGAAATACATTCCATATTTGTTGGAAATGTCATGCTAGATTTTTTGTCATGCCATTTAATGTGTTTGATTTATTTGGAGGTGCCTTCCATACAAAACAAATCATTTCTTTGCAAAAACTAGTGTGACATGATTTTTAAAAAACTGAAAAAGCTTTATTAAAATTTTAAATAAAGAACTGGCAAAATTATGCAGTCCAATAATTTGTTCTTTTTCTGCTATTCTCTCTCTTATAACCATTTCCTATTTGAATTTTAAGTTCTTGGAAGCCTAATAGGAACACCTATTTTTTGATGTAGTACACTGAGCTCTACAACTATACTTCATCCAGATCAGATTCCTTCAGTTTGACTTCTTCCTTCGAAGTTTGGATACCTCAAATACTGTATTGCATGTGAAGAACAACTTATTTATATATTAAGATGTGCCCAAATTTCCCTTTGATATGAGTTAGGATAGACTGGCTCCTAATCACTTAGGAACAGTGCCTTGAAAACTTGGTTTTGGATTCTGTGGTTTCTTACAGGGATATACAACTACCTGGATTGTTGTAGAATTTGATACATTGGACTATAGAATTTTCTTTGGGACAGGTCTCCTTTTCGTTAAGATGAGGGAGACTTCATAGTCCAGTTTGGTCAGCATCCTTTCACCTTCTTACTTGCTAAATGATTAAAGAAGTTTTTGATTTTTTTTTTTTTTGGTACTTTTAAGAAAGGGTCTACAGAGTGTTCAGGGTCTCACTGCTAGATTGGACTGGTAGTGATCCGCCTGTCTACAGCCTCTCAAGAGCTGGGATGACAGGCACGTGCCACCATGCCCAGCTTCATTTGCCATCTCAGAGTGCCCCAGGGGAGGAGTTGGCACGGCAGGCCTAGGGATTAAACCCCTTGTCCCTGTGCCTGCTTGCAGGCACTTTAATCCTTGAGCTATTTGGCCAGCCAAATGACTAAGTAATTTTATCAGCCAAAAATATTTACACATATGATAGGTATTACCCCTCTAGGCTAAGAACCATTGATATGTTATCTACACTTTATGAAAAACGAAAATGAACCATTAACCTCTCCAGTAAACATCTTTACTCTTAGAAAATCAGCATTGGCCATTTTAACTGTAATGACCACTTTCTGTTGGACTTGCTTGAAAAAACATAGAAACATTATCATTTCTCTGAAGTTTGACCAGCTAATTTCTTTCAGAAATTCAATTTCCTATAAACATTGACCATTGTAGTTATGAAATGCTTTCTTTTTACTTTTATGGTCTACTCACAGTTATAAACTTCTCTTAGACCTTGAGTAGCAATTCCTGAACCAAATTTTGGCATCTATACTAGACTTTCATACATTTGCTTTTGAGGTGAATCTGTAGAGTCTCTGGGTTCATCTGAAGTGTCCCTTTGAAGACTTAAACCACCTTTGCTGATGAAAGAACTCCTTCTCCACTCTCCTTATGAAGCAGTGGTGATCGCTTCCATATTTGCTTGCTATGAAAAGTCATGTTCAGCACTCCTCTGCTAACTGACTAAGAAACCAACTTATTTTCATATAGCAAAAATTGTGCTTGAAGACGCTGAGATTTTATTGAAATATTATTATTGCCCTATGTTATAATAATATGATTTATTCACATGATATGCACTTTGGAGATATTTTAGAAGCTTCAAAAATAATTTGAACATTTATATTTCACAAACTCCACAAATGTTTCTTTTTGAACAGCAGGAACAATTAAATAGAGCCTATTTATTTTATTTCAGTGACAAAAAAATTCTTGTTCATCAATATTTTCCACAAAATGTAATTCATTTATGTTTATTTATGCAATCTGATTTTACCTGTAGTATTTGACTTGTGTTCCAATTATGTGTATAATTTAATACAGCTCAGTTAGATGTGTTGCAAATCATTACCTCCTTTCTAACCAAGCAGCATATGATTATTTTGAAGTCAGTTTTTAACTGCCAAGAGTGTTTGACTGTACACATACACAAATATCCAAACATTTTATCTATAGATATATTGATACAGTCTGTCACTGTGAGATACTTCTCTTGGATTTGTGTTATTTTTGAAAGAAACAGAATTTTCAGAGGTTTGAGTATCACCTTTTCAGTGGGCTTACCATGAAGTTCTGTAACTTCATGTAGAATATTTTAAGATGCCCAATCCAATTTAGTGTATTTTAGGCATGCAAGGGTATCCTCACTCTTCTAGATCTCAGTGTGGGGCACTTTTATTTCACTTCTGCCTTCAATAATATGGATATAATTGAATCATTGTGCAGATGAAATGGCCATGTCAATATTCCTGTAACAAAGTCATTAAAATGAGAAAACATTTGATAATACATAGATTTTCCTTTGAAATATGAGTCTAATATATGTGAAATGAAAAATATTTTGATGACCTTCCCAATATTGATTTCACTGGAAAAACAATTTTGTAATACTATAATTTAAAGAAACATACATCTATTAGAATTTGAACTCTGACATTTTTTCTCAAATTAGTTCCTGTGATTCTTTATGTAAAACATTTATGTAGAATATGTAAAATAGTGTTCAACTCCAGGATCACTACGTTTGCCCAGTCAGTACATTTGTATCAGTATTAACTACTTTTACAATGATTAGTTTTTGTAAATGACTTTTACTTTTGGGAAGCAGTTAGTCCTCATCCTGAGGTGCATGGGCTGTTGGCTTAGGCTACCTTGATTTGAAGCCTTGCTCCATCCCCTCATGGCTTATTTCACCTCTCTGTTTGGCCTTATTTTAACCCTTCTTATTTTAGGCTCCTGTTCAGCCTCTGTCAGGATGTGACTGTTTTATGTCATCTGCATTGCACACCCAGGTATCCTATAGTATGACTGATGGCAGCTAAATCTACATAGAAAACTTAGGACTGGCTGTCAAGTGTTCTCATCCATTAATCATAGAGCTAAATGAAACTTTAGAGCAATATATTCTTCAGTTTGTTTCAATTCTGCTAAATTATTGTGTTTCTGGAAGTAAAATGTTGGCTCAGATGAGCCAGGTTTTCGAGTAGGTACACATCTATGTAGATTTTGATAATTATCTCTTGATTTCCATTTAGAGAATGGGAAAGAGGTAGAAAGGGAGAGAAGGAAAAGGGGGACAGATCTATCATAGAATTTCCCCTCTTTCTTGCTTCTCAGGATAAAACTTTTGTAGATCTTAAAGGTGTTATTTAATTATTATTATTTTTATTTTTGTCTGTGCAATTTCCAAGGCTTATGGTGAGACCATCCTATCTGTATGCCAGGTAAATTTCTACTCATCTTTTTAAAATATGTATTTAGTACAGGGTCTACAGATCAGACTCATAGTGATCCTTCTGTTTTCAGGCTCCCAAGTGATGGGATTAAAGGTGCATACTACCATGCCAAGTCTCACTTGCAGGGGACAGGACTGGCATGGCACACCAGATATCGAACCCCGGCCCCTGCACTTGCTTTAGTCTGCTGCACTATCTGGCTGGCCCTTCTCCTCATCCTTTGAAACACATCCTGAACCAACTCATTCCTGGAACCTTTGCTGACTTCTTCAGGTTGATCCAGGCCTTTTTTCTCTTGGTTTTCATTCTGTCTGTGTATGTGTCTATTCTAGAAATAGTCCTAAGTCTTGATTGCTTACATATCTTTTACTCTCCAAACATTTGAAAGACAAATGAAAGGCAGTGATAGTCATTCTAAAAATTATACAACTTGCAGTGAAATTGACTGTCACCATTGGGATGCTACAGATAATTTTATTTATTTATTTATTTTTAAAAAATATTTTATTTATTTACATGGTACAAGGTCTTGCTATGCAGCTCGGATTCAGAGATCCTCCTGTCTCAGCCTCCTCAGTGTTGGGATTATAGGCATGTGCCATCATGCCCAGTTTTGGTGGCCACCATGGCCAGGACCAGTGTGACATGCAGTACAGGGGATTGAACCCAGATCCTTGTGCATGCCAGGCAGGTGAATAGACTGCTGAACTATTTCCCCAGACAGCTACAGATAATTTTAGAACTAATGGACCAGGGAGATAGCTCAGTAGAATAAGCACTTGCCTGGCAAGCACAAGGGCATGAGTTCAATCCCGGTTCTATAAAACAAACAAACAAACAAACAAACAAACAAGAGCTAAGAGAGTTCACAAAGTTTTTCTTTTTAAGTTTAGATTTTTCATTTTATAGATGATAAAAACTAAAACTCTTAAGTCTAGTTTCTATTCTGATTCAACTCAGTAACTTGCTTGGTCATCCTGACTTTGTGCAAAGAACTAGATGCTTCATGTTGCCAGTGAATAAGGTGGGTGAATACACACTGGAATGTGTTTACAAGCCTGCCTTTGTGCTTGATGGAACTCAGCAGCAACATTCAGTGTTATTTTGATCATCCTCCTAATGACACACATAAAAGAGGTTTTCTCGAACTGCTTCAGAAAGTGTCAAGAATGATAGTGTTTGTAAAGTGAGGGGATATATTTTGAAGGGATTAATGGCAGTGTATCTTTTAATGTAATGCATTTTCAAAAAACATATACATTCACAGTGTATTTTGGTAATACTTCATATGAATGAAATGGCTTTGGGTGGGCTCATTTGAAATAGAACCCACCTCAAGAAAGAGAGATGATGGCATTGGTCTGGTTCATTCCTGAGATTCCAAGAAGAGTTTATTTTGGCATCAGCCTGGTAGAATTTTGGCCACTGCTTCAAATCAGTTTCACACAGTCCACCCATCCTTCTGTTCTCTGTTTCAGTGTCCTCTGGGTTGCATCCACATTAGAAGAAATAATGTTAGCAGAGCAAAAGAAAGACCCACTTAGGAGGCTCTGACAACTCTAAGAACATTTTGAAAGCCAGGAGGAAGATTTGAATAGTATTTTAATGCAGTTGGTGAGCCAGTGGAGTTGTGTCTGCAGGCTGGGGTATGATTGTGCAGCTTTGAATGGCTGAAAGAAGGCAGTAATTTCAGCACATGCTGCGATCTGGAGGGTGAGACTGAAGGGGAGATTTCAGAGAATGAAATGATAGCATCTTAAAACAGCACATTATTTCATTCTGGTTGCATAATGCAGGCATGGTGGTTGAACTGTTATTGTAGAGAAATGGCTTATGCATATTTAGTTAGCTGCTGCTATTGAAATGAGTGGCTGTTACAATCACACAAATGCATGTGTGGTTTTTGAACAGTTAATAATTGTTTAATAAGCAATCCCTTGTAAACCTCCCTGAGTCATTGTAACTATGGGAGAGATGGATAATTCTTCCCTATTATTAGGAATGTAATAAGAAATAGCTAGTAATGAGAAAAACACTTTAAATATAAGGGAAACAGTAATGGGCTAAACTGCCAATTACCACCAGAAGACATTTTCAAAGCTGACAGAAATATACCATGTGGGAAAGGAAGTCAGAATAGCCAGAGGCAATACAATACTATAGATCCTTGGAGAATTAACTTCCTTTCATTTCCAAATAGATTTCAGCAATATATGTACAATGAGCAAAAGAAGAACGCTACAGCATACAGAGAGCCAGAATATGTTGGCTGAAGTCTTATTCTAACTGGAGCTATGAACATAGTTTCTCATGATTTCACAAATGTATAGAACAATGCATGTCCCTAGGTTGCTTCTCTTGAGAAAGTAACAAAATATTCTAAGCACTGTAATTTATTTTTGATAATCTGGTGTTAGAATTTCTAAATAGGTACTATTGACTATTATGTCTTTTAAATGATTTATGAATTACATTTATTTATAGGTACAATATTTGATCACTGTTTTTGTACCTGTAGAGTAGCCAAAACCTAGTATAATTTGTCTACCATGAAATATTAAGTAACCCACTAAATATTTCATTTACTTGCTGAACCTCAACAAAATAGTTTAGAAATTTGAGACCTTACATTTCACTTAGAGGGACACTTGCTCTATACCTGTATTTGCTATTTATTATTGACACGATCATTATTATTTTGGTCTTTATTATCATCTAATAATGGGGGGAGGTCTACAAATATTTTGCCCTCAAGAAGTAGAGGGCAAATTGTTAGACATTAGTCTGACAATCCGAGCCAATGCTATTATTTTTCAGAGTAAATCTAAGCTCATAAAAATTAAGAGCCATGATATGGATCAAAGAAAAGATGCTTTTTCAGTAATAACATTTGATTAACTATCTAACAGCATCCTTAGTTTTATGGTTATTATTAGAAGATTTAAGATAGATAATAGATTATGTGATTATGTTGTAGTTCTTGAATATAGATATATAGGATTTTAAAAGACTTAGTTTATTCTGTCCAAACTTTTAATAAGTGTATGATAAATTTATGTAATAAATATTCAAGAGCAGGATAAGAAGGAAAAAGCAAAGGTACCACCAAAAACCTAATTAAAGCTACTGTGAGTAAGTCTTAAATTTGGTACTGACTTTTCTGACATTAAGACTGGAAGGCATATTATGATTTTATAAAAATGCGGGAACATGTTTTAAAAATATCTGTCTATAATAAAATTTAAAAGAAAGTTATATATAGAGCTACATGTAGAGGACTTAGCAGCTCATGGAATTTTAGATGTCCCCAATAGCTAGCTTTTTCATTTTTTAAGTTTTAAATTTTTATTTATTTTGTGGAAAAAAAATAAAGCAAAAATTCATAACAAGATGATAAAATAAAAATAGTTAATACATTGCATAGTATTATCTTTAAAATAGTTACTCAGAGTACAAGATATGGTCATAAAAATTATCCACTTGAGGGGCTAGGGAGATAGTTTGAGGGTATAAGTGCCTGTCTGGCAAGCGCAAGGCCTGGGGTTCGATCCTGAGTACTGCATGCCATGCCAGCACCTGTAATCCAGTGCTGAGGAGGCTGAGATGGGTGGATCACATCGAGTCTGAACTGTGTAGTGAGACCCTGTACCAACTAACTAACTAACTAACTAACTGATTAAAAAAATGGTAAAAAATTATCCACTCAATATAAGCGTGAACTTTCCCTTTTTATGAACTAAGTGACATGAATAATATCACTAATTTACACTTATTTTTCCTTTCCCCTTACTTTCTTCTTTGACCCATCCTAGTTCCTTTTGAACAATTTCTTCCCATTTTGCAATATCTATTATATATTTTAGAGCCTATTCAGTCTTTAAGTTTTTCATACCAGGGAGACAATATTATGTTTATCTACTCATAAGTGAAATAAATCAGACTCACAAAAGCTGTTTTATAGGAAACATGGGGGTTGTTTTTATCTAGCTATTTAATACAGAACTGTAAAAAATGAGATAATATACTTTCAGATCAAAGTTTATTAGGGAAACAAACCAGCGGCTGAGTGTGTATGTGTGTTTGGGTATGTATGTAAGTTAAGACAGAAGTTAGTTCACACAATTATAGAGGTTGAGAATTCAACATACTATTTGCAAGCTGGGGAATCAGGAAAGACCCTGGTGTCATTCAGTCAGAGTCCTAAGACCTGTGGCTCTTAAGTCCGAAGACCTAAAGTAGGACTGTGATAATCTAAGTCCTGAGCTTCATCTGAAAAGTCAACAACCAGGATGGGATTAGCTAAGTGTGTCAGCTCAAGTCAAGAGAACGAGGTTGCCACCTTTGTATGGTTTATGCCATTTAGGCCCTGAAAGGATTGGATGATGCCTACTTGCATTGGTGAGGATCTGCTTTACTCAGTTTACCAGTTTTAATGGCCACCTTTTCTGAAGCTGACACACACACACACACACACACACACACACACACACACCTGAAAATAATGCTTGCTCAACTGTCTGCCCATATCTTAGTCAAGTTGATACATAAAATTAACATGAAATGCTACAGAACTCCACAATATGACTGCTCATCATAAAGTCATCAAAAACTTATACAAAACTTGGTATGATATGGAGTGTAATATGTTGGAAAGACATGCTTGAGGAATACTGCCTCGGTCATTCATGGCTGTGTGACTTTTAGCTGTGGTGTTTCTTCTTCTGTAAAGATGTTCCTTAGAGTTATTATGAGAGTGTTGTGAACAGCTGTGTATGTGTAGACACTGTGGCTCAACATTATTTCATCTCTATCTCTTAGTATGATTGCTAATATGCACATGTGCTGTGTCACACACGTCTTCCTTGAGATTTATCCATGAAGATGTTATTAATGGATAACAGAGGTGATTGTTATACTGAAGGCCATGAAGATCAATGTGAATATCAAAGTTTAGCTTGGGATTTTGCAATGTTTTGTTGTTTTTCATAGTAGTTAGCTGCATTGGTAAGACCTCGGGCATTAGTGTTTTTTTTAAATATATTTGGCTGTTACAGAGTCTCACTATGCAGCTCAGACTGTGGTGATCCTCCTGCTTTCAATCTCCACATTGCTGGGAATATAGGCATGCACCACCACACCTGAACTCTGGCCATCTCAGCCTATCTTGTGAGTGGGCTTGGCAGGGCATGTGGTGCCAGGAATCGAACTCTGGTCCCTGTGCTTGCCTAAGCTTGCCTAAAACAGGCACTTTAGTCTGCTGAGCTCTCTTGCTGGCACCAGGCATTAGTTTTTGAAAGCTTCAGATAATATGGGAGAGGAGAGTAAGGATTGTCCTGCAGACAGCTTGGAGTTCCTCAGCAATGCCCATTCCTTTTCTGAAGATCATCTTTTCTGTTTGATTACTTCAAAGATATTCATTAAGAAAACAAAACAGAACACAACACAACAAAAAAAAACAAACAAAACACCTTTGCTTAATTGTTAAGACTGATGTGTCCTTGTATTGCCAGAGTGTGATGAATACAACTTTTTAGGGCTGTAGAGTGAGGGCCAATTCTGTTTAGTTATAGGGAAATGTTGCTCCCTTCTGAAAGTATAAATAAGAATCAAAATGTAGAATAGATATTATGAAATTGGAAGTAATTGTTCAAAGGGAAAGGGGAATTGAGAGGACTGGAAGAGAAAAGAAAAACTGAGGAAAAAATGATGAAATGGAAACAAAGATGCAAATAAATAAGGAGGGGAGGAGGAGTTGAAGGGAGGGGAATGGGAAAAAAGAGGAACTAAGATATATCATGTAAAGCTACAAATTCCCTATGAAGAATGTGCTTACTGTGTGTATATAAACTATACCAATAAATTTAATTAAAACAAAGCAAAATAAAAAGTGGTGGTCCCCATGTTGGAATACACAGATCCATTGGGGTCAGTGGCTAAACAAAGTAAGATTAGAACTATTGCCACCATAGCAGGCTGTTAAACTGAGCTGAATCTTTTAGAACTCAGAACATTGCCTTCATTCATTCTAGAAAAAATGCTGAAAGTATAAGTGGTCCTGCACAGTCCTTTTCTTTATTGCTCTTTGAGAAACTGATCAGCTTTCAAACACTATCTCTTATCATCCTCCATCCTCTAATATAGCTTCTCTTGCATGAGACTCCTGTATGTGTGGCTGTGAAATAATCCAGGATTAAACTATAATCTTTTCTCTTTCCATTTGTCAGAATTAGAATCAGAAGGGGAAAAAAAAACCTAGTACATCAACCAGAATATTTAAAAGTGCTATTTTATTTTTAATCAGTGCATAGCCATTAGTAATTGCAGTCTAAAAGTCCTGTTAGGTGGCCTTCTTCCACTGGCTCTTTTTAGTTTTTCCTTTTGTAGTGCTGTGGATTGAGCCCAGGGGCTCATGTCTCCTACATAAAAACTGTACCACTGTGCTACATCCCAAGCCTACCTGGTACTTTTTCTCAGGCTTTAATAAATGTTCTGTCCTCTGGTTTCTTCAGGTTGGGAGGTAGTAACAGCTCCGCTGCTGCTAGCTGCAGGGCACTGCACAGTTCCCTGCGGCCTCTTTATGCCCAGCTGACACATTTGTAAATAATACTTTTGCTCACCTCTCCTCATGTTACCCATTACAGTTGGCCATCTGCTTCCACATGGCCTTGGACTACTACTGTCACTTAGTGCTGGCGCCCACTTAGAAGGTGAGAGCCCCCAAGGGACTCTGGCTTCTGGTAAATATGTCCAAAGGTAATGGCCAAAAGAGTGCCAAACCTGATTCTTGTCATCTGTTCAGCCACAATGCTGGAGCTACTTTGTCAAGTTTGTAAAATTAAATTTTTCACCTGTTCAACTTTTCAAGAATTATATCATGGGAGTCACACTAGTATACTGGATAAAGTGTGGGCTCTGGAGTCCAGAAAACATAGGTTTGAATTCCACCTCCCTTGCTTCCTAGCTGCATGGTCCCAGGCACTTTATAGAATCTTGATTTATCCGCTTGCAAAGTAGTGAGCATTAGGCTTGGTTTAGGCTGTCATAAGACTAAGATCACATGTGAAAATTGCCTGATGATATATATATATATATATATATATATATATATGGCTTTTGGAGACTTAATATATGACTGTGAGAGATAACACAGTGTGGCAAGAGGAAACAAAACTATATCCTTTTCTGTTTTATTTTTTGGTCCTGGGAATTGAACTCAAGACCTTGTACTTTCCAGGCAGGTGCTATGCACTGAGATATCTCCCTTGCCTTTTTAAAAATAAATTTAATTTTAGAATAGCTGAGATTTTCAGAAAGGTGTCAAAGATAGTAAGAGCATTCCTATATGGCTGGAACCCACTTTCCCTTATCGTAATGCCTTGCATCACTGTAGCACATTAAACACAACTAGAGAATAAAACCTATTATTAAATAAACCCAGTTCTTTATCCTGATTTCATTAACTGGGTCATAAGGTTCTTTTGCTGTTGTAAGATCCCATCCAGGCTACCAAATTCCATTTAGATTTCATGCCTCCTTGTACTTTCCTGAATGGTACCAGAGTCTCAGCTTTCTTTTTTATTTTTAATTTTTCAGGAGAATAAAAATACAGTACAAAAGTTAGAAATGATGCAGAATAGCTGACTGTCCCTCAGACAAAGGACTTCTATCTAGAACATGTAAAGATTTTTTTTTAAAAATCAGGCCTGCAGGGTTTCAGTACTAGTGATTGAGTACCTTAATGGCTTTTAATTTTCAGTACTAGTGATTGAGTCCAGGCATCTTCTGGGTTCAATCAAGTGCTCTACCTTTAAGCTGTATCCAGACTTTTTAGTTTTAAGAAGTTAATGATGAGCAACTTTTTAGAAAGTTCCATATTTTGGATTTAACTATATCTATATCTTCTTACAATTAGATGGTAAATTTGGGAAAGACCACAGGAGGCAAAGTGCTCTTCTCAACACTATATATCAAGGGTGCATGCTCTCAGTATGATTCATTACTCATGATAATATGTTTTTACCTTTATGAACTGGTTGAAGTAGTTTTTGGAAAGTTCCTACATTGTAAGGTTACCTTTCAAATTTCTCCTTATTTTATGCTGTGCTTTTTATAAGCAGGTCACAGGCATAACCCAAACTTAAGGGTTGGAAAATCATGCTCTACCTACGAAGTAGAGGAATATTTACCTATGTTAGAATTTTGTGCATGGCAGACGTGTTTCTTCACTTCAAATTATGTATTTGTTCAAGCATTTATTTATGCTACCATGTAGTTGTGAATATGTACTTTAAACTTTGCATTATTAGCTTTCCCATTGTTGGACATGAAACCCATCGCTCACAATATAAAGGAGGAAAAATGTAATTTAGCTCATGGTTCAAGGGGATTCAGTTCTTCGTAGACAGTCCTAACAGGGTGTTTTATTTACTCTTCTCACTGATGAGACTAAGTACCTGACACTCAAAATTAAAGAAGGAAGTTTTATTTAGCTCACAATTTGTAGTGGTCTCAATCTATAGCCATCTGACTCCAAGGCAGGGTTGCCAGGCAAAGGGGCATGACAGAAGGGAAACAGTCCATGGGAGGGTAAGCAGAAAGCACTTAAGCACTAAAGTAGTGAAGTAGCAGGAGCAACCCTCCATTTACCTTTTATCTTATCCAGGCTATAAGCATTTCAAGGGTGGCCACCTACACCCCTGGTAGGCTTCCCAAGATCTGAACCCAGAAGTGTGCAAATCAAGTCAGTGAATTAATTTAGTTATCACATCTTTAATCCATGTTCACACACCCTAGATCTAGATACCTCCCCAAATCTCTACTTATATGTAGCTTTGGGGGGACATCTAGATACAAGCTATAACAGCGGGGTACATTAAAGTGGGGGACGTGGTGGAGCAAAGCTGCTTCACTCACTGTGGCCAGGGAAAGGGCAGAAAACAATCCCAGAGAAGAGTGGATGAGGCTATGCTTCCATGGCCCACTCATGCAGACATACTCAGGAGTGTGCCGTAATATTCTGTTAGGCAATGAAATTGGCATGTTAGATTTAATGATCACAATTTACCCCTTGTCAACATCATATACAAGTACAGCTACTTAAATCATGCTTAACCTCAAAGAAGAGAAAGTTCCCAAATCTGCCTAATATAATACAACTGGAAATGCAATAATCCTTTTACTAAGGTCTCAACATTTAAAGCATTTTTTAAAAATCAAAGTTCAATTCTCTTCTGAGATTAAAGGAAAAATCTTCCCTTTAAAAAAATGCAAACAAGTTATATAATTCCAAGGTATGGTGGCACATGGCAAAGAGTCCCATTCCAAACGGGAAGAACAAAGGGATAGAAAATAGTTGAACTAATAATACAAGTCCAAGAACCAACAGAACAAAGATTAAAAAATGAAGTTGCATGGGCAGAATGTGGGGAAAATGGTGATACCATGTGAGTGTCAAAGGCTGTGCTCTACCCCATCTTGCCAATTTTAGCCCACACAGCCTCTCTCTTCAGCTGGCTCCACTCATGGCCTACAACTTTCCCCTCTTGATATTCCACATTATTCACATCTCTGACCTCCTGGATATTCCACTATGCCCTTGGATTTATTTGCACAGTTGTATGCATTGCCCTCTTAGGGGCTCCTGACCTGGTCTCCTAGTCCTTTCTCTCAAATTTGAGTGGAAGCCTCTTTGACCCCACAGATCTTGTGTTCTGTGTGCCAAGAAAGCTAGCATCATGTGGACAACATCAAGGTCTGTTGTCAGAGAAGCTTGCAGAGCCCCTTGAAGCATCAGTGCCTACACAGCTAGCACAATAACATAAATGCTGGGGAGACCATGGGAGCCTTTGTCAAGCAGAGGCCCCAGGGACTCTGTTCTCTAGCCAAAATTTGGTATTCTCTTTTACTCTTGAGCATTATGGGTGGGGTCACGTTGCTTCCTGAAATGCCCCATTTTCTTCTTGTTCCTGTGCAAAGTACTTAATTTCTTTTTAATGGCGCTAATCTCTTTAGGATCTACGTCTCATTTGACCCCAACTTTACACATGGTTATTCTGGCCATAGTTTAAATTTTTCCTTCTCTGCCTTTTGGCCTTGTATCTAATTAAAAGTATAGATGAAAGGAGCCAGCAGTATTCATGCCACAGCTTGAATGTTGGGCTGTCTTGAAATTTCCTCAGCCTGAGCAATTAGTCCACTACCTTTAACCTCAGTCTTCTACAAAGTCTCATCAGGACATGGATAATGTAGACAAATTGTCCTTGCTTCAGTCCAGTTGCCAGTGGAGTCATTGTTCCCAATTGAATCATCCTGAGCCTGTTCTCGATGATACATATTCGTATCAGCATCATGGTCTTGTAAGCTCTGATGAGAACTACTCCTCAAGCTCTATTTTAAATATTCTGGGGCTTCTCAAGCTCACTTCCCAAAATCTTTCCAAAATCCTCCTAAAAAATTGTTTCAAAGGCTTCTGAGCATGGAGGAGCAAAGCTGCTTGGTTCATGGTGGTCAGGGAGCAGAACAGGGCAACGGTGTCAGAGAGGAATGAGTGATGGGTCAGATATCATATGCCAGGCCTCAGTGACCCACCCAGATACTGGTGATGTACAGCCATGGCAGCAACTCTACTCTGGTACCAGTTTTCTGCGCTGGAAAGCTTTCGCCTTCTTGGGCACAATGTGCAACACTCACAACTTAAAGGAGGAAGTTTAGTTCAGCTCATAGTTTAGGGGAATTTAGTTCTTGTCAGCTGGCTCCAAGGCATAGGCATCATGGAAGAAGAGCATGGAGGAGCAAAGCTGCTTGGTTCATGGTGGTCAGGGAGCAGAGCAGGGCAACAGTGTGAGAGAGGAATGAGTGATGGGTCAGATATCATATGCCAGGCCTTAGTGACCCACCCAGATACTTCCCGGAGCATACTCTGCTAATCTGCTGGGTGTCTATTAAGCCAATGAAGTTGTTTTAATCCTACATCAGGATTATGGATCCCATAGTTCATTAACTATTCTTTTCTCATATTATTCCCGCTTTGGCCATTGGATACTCTTTCAGTTGGCTTTTGGGTTCATTTCCCATGCTCCCATCACTGTTTTTGAGCATCACTTTACTTTCTGCCACGGTGAGATATTTGTAGCTTATCTTGTATGTTTCTTGATTCAATCCTAGGACAAGATA
Organism: Octodon degus; assembly: GCF_000260255.1. Lineage (NCBI taxonomy): Eukaryota > Metazoa > Chordata > Mammalia > Rodentia > Octodontidae > Octodon > Octodon degus. The sequence goes on from NW_004524590.1 coordinate 23,245,552, forward strand.
TTTCACCAAGAAAATATTTTCTTTTTTCTGTTGAGGAATAATAGAAGGAGAAACTAACAAATGAACTTCCAGGTGTCCCTTTCAGTGGATAGACTTGGGAAATATATGTGTATGGCATGATCATGAGTTTTTGATCATTTTAGATTAAAAATTATTAACAGCAAAGACACATTGTCATAAGTCCTCTTCAGAGTGCTGCTCTTACTTATTAAACATATTTATTCTTTGTTATTGCCTCTTTGTGAAGCAATTTCATGAGTCCTTTTTAATGAGTATCTTTATTTGCATTGTTGTGGCGGCCTGGATGTCCTGAAGTATTTCAAAATGTTTACCTTTCATAGTTATTTTGTCTTTGGGGAGAACCAGAAATCACATGGTGCTAGGTCCAATGAATAAGGTGGAAAAGGACACATTGTAATGTTTGACATAAATTGCCATAAATGTTTGATCAACAAGGAGTAAACAAAACATTTGGTGAATGCTTAACTAAATTTATTACAGTGAAGACACCACCACTAACCCCCCCTCAAAATATTTCCCTTTCAGCACACTTATTTCACTGTTCTGGGCAATGTATCTTTTACTGTAATAAAATTTTAAAAATGTGAACCTTCCCTGTAATTACTGAGCACTCCTTCCTCGCACGTGTCTGCTATCTATATTAAGGTAAATGTGATTTCCTAGTGATATCTTCAGTTGTAATCAGCTACAATGTGTCTTATTCTGGATTTTTCCTCTTGCTTTTCTATAATCTCCCACTCCAATAGTGAGAAATCATTCAATCACTTACATGTGCTCTCTAGGTATCCATATACCATGTTTCCAGAACTGCTAACCATGCAGCTTTATAACTGCTACAGTGCTTTTTAGCAGCTCTTTCTGTCTTCCTATTATACCTTTCAGTCACTTCCCAGTTCACTTAGATCAGTGCCTCTTTTTACAACTCCCTTCAGTGAAGTTATGTCAGGCATTTATAGTAGATTATTTGTCTCTTCCATCCTGGGTTTGGTGTCTTCCTGAGTGGTTTTCAGTTTTCCTTTAGCAGACTCTAAGTATGTACTTAAGATCCATCCGTGTACTTGCACTGACTACTAGCATGTTGTTTTATATCACTTCATAGTGTCATTCATGGTATGACTATCCTACAGTTCATTGAAGGTATATGTCCTTCATCTATTGAAGGATACCTTTGGACGTCTTTATTGCTTCTAGGTTTGGCAATTATTAATAAAGGACTCTAAATTTTTGCATGCAAGTTTTTATGTGTATAATTGGTTTTCAGATCAAATGTGAAAATGCCTATGTGTGTGACTCCCTAGGTAGTTGTACCATTTTGCATTGTCCCCAACCATGAGAGTGTTCTCTTTGTTCCACATCCTCATTAGGACTAGGCATTGCCAATTCTTTTCTTCACCAGAAATATCTGCACTTAAATACATGTATTTCTTGTGTTTGAAGAATTCTATAGTTCTGGCCACAATTAAAATTACTGAGAGTCATCTTGCCTTTTACAGTTCTGTCCTCTTGCTCTGAAGGTTATTAACTATGAATAATTTTCTTTCCAAACTCAGTTCTGCCTTAATTGTCTTTTCAGGGTCTTCAAAAACAAGTTTGGATAGTTTCCTAAGCCACTCTTCATTAGAGGCACTAATTTCAGGTGTTCACTTGTTTATGAAATATTTATTGAATAACTACTATAATTTGGTTTATGGGGATAAGATTATGAAACAAAGAACAAAGTCCTTTTGCTTTCAGAGCTTACATTGGCAGGGAGAGGAGTTTTTCATTTAAGCACAGAACAGAACATAATAAAATATACAAAGTAGTAAAAGCTGTAATGATCAAATCACACTGGTTTCAGGAGTCTAGAGAACACTAGTGTGGGCAGGGGAACATGGGAGGGAAGCGGGAAGGGGTCCTTCCATAGATGACACTTGATCTCATAGAGAAGTAGGCCAGTGGTCACTTATGGCCAAAAAGTGTGAAGGGAGAGAGAGAAGTTGGATGATGTGTACCAAAACACAGTTAGTAAGGAGAAATAAGTTATAGCCTTCCATAAAAACAATAGGGTGAATGTAGTTTACAACCATTTATTATATACAGTGATGCCTCAGTTCATATGCTTCCCACAGTTTTGATTGCAAGCCTGGCTGCCTAAGAACTAAACAAAATTCAATGGGGAGGTTCAATGTTGGCCTTACTGGGAAATTTGATCCAGTTTTTGTCCATCTTGCTTTATAACCAGAATCACAGAGAGAAATGAGTTTGTGAACCAAGAGTACCATTGCATTTCAAAATAGATAGAAGAAAGAGTGTAAGATGCCCCCCCACCAAAAAGAGAGAAATGACTGAGGCTAAAGGTAATCACTCTGATTTGATCATTGCACATTGTATGCACATGTCCATGTATCACACTGTATACTATAAGGGTGCAAAATTACTTTATCAGTTTATAAAAACAAAATGATGGTGAGCAGTGGTCAGGAAATGCCACCTGGATGAGCCATGCTGACGTTCCATGGGCTGAACACCCTCGATTGAGGCAGATTTGGAGCAGATACCATGATGTGACAAGTGCTTACCTGGTTTGTGGAGCTGAGTAAATGAGGGTGGTAGGAACTGAGATTCAGGAGGGACTGGAAACTGAGTTTTTTTTTTTTTTTTCATTTGATAGAGAAGTGCTTATTAAACTTCAGAGTGCCTGGATATCACCTGGGAACCTAGTTGAAATGTAGTCTCTGATTCAGTAGATCTAGGGCAGGACGTAAAGTCCTCTATTTCTCATCAACTCCTGGTTGTTGATTTTCCTCTCTCTGGTCCATGATGAACACCTTACATACAGAATCTGGCCAATATTTATGAAGAATGGGATTAAAAAACTTAAGATTGTTAGCATGGGAATAAGTGATTCCACCTAAAATATTTAAGTTTCACTGTCTGTTGTGCAGATAATTCTTGGAGGAACTGAGAGAGAACAGAGACCAGCTAGGACCTCTTTGTAGTCTGAAGGATTCTGGCATTTGGACTTGGATGGTGATTGTGAGTGCTGAGAAAAGCGCCAGCCAACACAGTTGAGTGGGCATGTTGGGTTCGCAATATGCTTGCATTGTACTTGATACCTCATTCATTTTGTCATTTGTCACCCCAGATCAGGTACTATTTTTGTAATCTGTTAAAGTAATATGTGCATTTTTCTTATGGGTGCAAAGCCATAGGATTTTTTAATTTTTAATTTTTAATTTTTTTTTTTGCTGTATTCTGGATAAGACTTGGTTGGACTTAGTGTGGGAGAGTTTGTGTAGTTAACATATAGAGAAGGCAACTGTGGCAAAAGCCTTTTTCTTTTTGTACTTACTTGTTCTGCCATGTGCTGCTGCCTAAGTTCACGGCCCATGAAAGCTTTTCCTGGAAAGTAGTGCAGCCACAGAGGAGCTAAGATGAACGTTAAATTTCCCAGAGAATAGTCTTTCAAAGAAATGGCTCCTGCCAGAGGAGACAAAACAGACCCAAGTCATTTGTTTCAGGCTTCTCTCCATGAGCTAAGAGAAGTGAAATCTCTGTTCGAAATGTCTCTCTACAGCTGTAAAAGTGGTCACTAAATATAAAAGGAGAGAGTCATAGCAACCTATGCCAGGTTCCAAGCTGTATCTGGTACTTAATCTCTCATTCTCCATTGCAAAAGTGGTCTGAAGATAGGTCTTATCTACAAAGTGCAACTGTAAATCTTGCATCATGTGTTCTGTAGCTGCAGAAATGGGGTGCTTTCTCTAGAATGTCTTAATTGAGCTGGTTGTTGACTGGTGCTTACTTTGGGTTGATTTACTAAAGACTGCTTTCCCTTATAGGTTTCCTGGTAGTACAGTGTCTCTTTAAAAGACTGTTTAAAAATTCTGGGTCCGTGAGATAGCTTAGCAGTCTATAGCCCCCACTTAGGCAAGCACACAGTTCAATCCATGGCACCACATGCTGTGTCAGCCTTGCCCCAAGGGTGGGCTGAACTGCACCCCCCAGACACACACGAAGTTAGGTTCATCAGCACTATGTGTTTAATTGAATTAGATGCTCTTTTTGCTTACTAGTATTATCTTGTTCTGTTCTTTGAAGGCTCAGTCTTATGGACCAGGCAATGGGATAGTGTCATGCCTATCTGAAAGATGGAGAAATAAAATGCAGTGGTATTGTTGTATCCCTTGGAGCAATGATGCTCCTGTCATGGATTAAGTTTCTTTATGGGGTATCATGCTTGACATATGTCCCTGCATAGAATGTGAGGTTACAGATGTTACTCTTTGCCTAAGATATCACATTTAATGATGTTCTATTTATTGCTTTAAAAACAAGGTGAATTGTCTAAAAATGTGTGATGCTGATCAGACCTGAAGCTTAATAAGTATATAATAAGACACTATATTTGCTCGGTTCTTTGAATTATACGAAACTCATTTTCACTCTCTAACTTACATGATTCTGATAAGACCCAATGTTGTGGTTTTGAGAAGAGAGTAGGGAGCTGAGTAAAATTATAATGATAATAATAACAACTACTACTGTTTATGAGACATCTCTTTATGCCAACACAGTGCTAAGTACTTTACATACGTTATCTTACTTACTCATGAGGCAGTTTTATTTTTTCCCATAATTTTATTGATAAACAAAGAGCAATGAGACAGTTTCAAATCAAATTGGTAGGACAGTTTCAATAATTAACACATTGCATACATTCTTCCTAGTGGTTAATTGCTGT
>NW_004524590.1:23251476-23312744 GCF_000260255.1 Octodon degus
AAAATATATTCTAATTTTTAATTTTTTTTTTATCATATTCTGTAAGGACTTAAAGTTCAACATATCAATACATGATGAAAAGTACCTGTTCCATATTATGCCTAAAATGTTTGATATGCAGACAGATAGTGAGGTTAAGCTTAACGGCCTAAGTTGTGTGGTAATAACAATAAGCTTGTTTTCTGGATGGTTAACTACCTAAGTTTGCAGACCAAAATTAGAGAGAAAGGAGGGCTGCAAGGAAAGCCAACATTTTGGCCCTAGCCTTCTCAGGTCAATTAAGACTCAGGACATATAAGAACTTGTACTGTAATGTCATGTAACTCGGTAATGTCCCAAATTTTCTGATCAAGGAGATTTTGGGGCCAAAGAGGAAAGTGATCGATGATGTAGAGTGTGCCTAAGGAGAATCACATGGAGAGAAAACATTCTCTCAGGCTTTCACAGAGAGCACATTGGCCAAGCAAGGGCCGTGACTCATCCACATGGCTGACACTGACAAAGGTTCTACAGTCTGAGGTGCAGGATCTTGGGGATTTCACTGACCTTAACAGACCCAAAACTACAACTCTTGTTGCATAGGTCCTGCTTTATCTTGGTCTTGGCCATTCAGCAGAAAAGTATAAAAACAAAATATAAGAAGTAAAGCCATGCTGTTATGTTGAGCTGGGGGGGACTCAGGTCAACAATTTCTGACATTGCCAGTCAGGCAGAAGACCCAATATTATTATAGGCTACTGGACTCTTTTAAAATATTTTGCTGAGTTTACACACCTATAACATTCAAATAATGGAACTTAACAAAAAAAGGGTATACAGACGATTGTATCTGTGTATTCAAAGTGGTTTGGATAGATATATAGTTGCATTCTCTTAATGAATAGAATGATTCTTGTACAGCAATTAATCACTAGGAAGAATGTATGCAGTGTGTTAATTATTGAAACTGTCCTACCGATTTGATTTTCAACTGTCTCATTGCTATTTTTTTATCAATAAATTGTGGGGAAAAATAAAAAATAAAACACCTCCCTTATACAGAAAAAAAAAGAATGATAAACTCGAAGCCTTTATATTGAAGTGGATGCCACTTGAACAGATACTCATAAGTGAAATAAACCAGACACACATGTGTAAATATTGTATAGTTTCCCTAGTATGAGAACTCAAAAGAAGAAATACAAATAGAAAGGTATAAAACAAGTCGTGAGGCAGTTTTAAGAAGCAAGCATCAGGATGCTCACTTCTCAGATCAAGAGTGAAACTGAGGAAGCTGAAGCAATTGCAGGAGGTCCCACACGAGGAGGCAACAGACTGGAATTTCATCTCACCATTTGCTACAAATAAATGACAGTACTACTAGGTTTCACATGTAAGTAAAATACAGAGTACTTTTTTTTTTTAGCATTGCAAGCTTTATTTATTTATTTTTTTTTCTTTTTGGGAGAACCAGAGATTGACCTAAGGCCCTTACATTTGCCAGGCAAGTGCTTATTCTACTGAGCTATTTCTCCAACCCTTAGAAAGCTTTGACTACTTTTTAAGTTTATATTACCAACAGTACTAAGCAAATATGAATCTATTTACATACAACTGTTGATGCAAATAAGCAATACTAATTGACATTTAGCCAGCAGTAAGCTACAGTCTTGCTATCATAAATCAGTTGATTTACCAGGTAAAATATTAATGTGATTAGATAAACATGCCTTATGTATCATATTTTTATTCTGTTTAATTATTTTCCTTCTCTTTACCTTTTCTGAAGCTTCATATTTACTTCCTTTTGATGAATATGCAATGATTTTTCCCAGTATGGTTACATCAGTTTGAAGGAAAAATATTGAACTATGTGTCAAAATAGCTTTCATTTTTTAAATTATTCTTAATTAAATCCATTTAACCTGACCTCGGCCCTGCTGTGACTTACTTGACACTGCTGTGCCATGTGGATTAGACCCACAGTATGACTGTGAAGCTCATGTGGTATGGAAAGTTAATGATGGATAGATATTTCTCATTTCCCAGGAGAAAGAAAAACAGAGTGACTGCTTCTTGAGATGACTTAAACACCTATGCAGAATTGAGAAATAGCTTGACTATATTTACTTTGATATTAATTTGGAAGAGTTGAAGGGTTTAACTCCTAATTTCAAGTTTGAACTCACATGAGTTTGAACTTCAACTACAGAATGGCGAATATTTATGAAAATTCCATAATTCAATTCCTTTGCTATTCTGTCACTTTGTAAAGTGAGCTCTGTAAGTCAATTCAATAGCGCAGAATGAGCTTTTGTCTTCTTTTCCAGAAACATAGTGTGGAATGATGAGCACATTCCTCAAAGTGAGGTTGCTTGTTCCATTATTTGATGAGGACAATTGGGTTCTCTACTAATGCCTTTCCTAGATTTCATTAATCTTTGTGTCATTTTCCTCACTTTGCAGAGGGCCTATTGTTTTTTTATTTTTTAAAACAATTTTATTGAGAAACAAATAGCAATGAGACAGTTTCAAAACTGATTAGTAGGACATTTTCAATAATTAATACATTGCATACTTGTCTTCATAGTGGTTATTTACAGTACTGTTACTGTTATTACATGTTATCCTGTCCACAAACACTATTAGTACAAATCTTTCTATTCATTGAATTAAGAAAAAGTAGTTGTATATCTATCCTATTTTGAATATACAGATACAAAATGGTCCTTCATTTGTATTCCCTTTCTTTGTTTAGTTTTGTCAGAGATGGGTATTCCATTCAGGGGCAAAGCCATACATTTATATGCACAAGATGGGTAAGACAGTGCATATAAAACTAGCAGGTTTTTGAAACTAGCAGTTAACTGGTAGGATTCTCACCCTGACTAAATATATATGCTGATTCCTGTGAATTAAGCAACTGCATTGGAGATAGCAATGGTAATACTAGGGCCATGCTTGGAATGCCTGTCATTCTGACATTCTAAGTACGTGCTGCTTGTCATGTCACCCCAATTACTGCCATACTGTCTCTCAAGTAAATGTTTGTTTAAAAAAAGGTAATAAATGAAAACAAGAGACAAGAAAAAATGTTGTAGGACTGTCTTGCTACAATGCTGTATATGGTTAGATTTCTAAATTTCTATGTAAAGCAGAGGACCTTTTGGCAACTTGAATATGAAGGAGGGTAGTCTTTGGTCATTACTACACTGGAGTAGTAACATCTTTTTTTTTTGGCTTGCTCAGGTTGCCTTCAGGGCAAGTCTGGCAAGGCTTGAGGTTTTGGGGATCAAGCCACAACATCCTGAGCCTGATTGCTTTGTTTAAGCAATCACTTAAACAGCTCAGCTAATGGTCAGGTCCCCCGTAACATCTTTTCTTGACTTTGTCTTGTAATTTCTCACATCTTTCAGTGTTATATGCAATTCCCAGAACCACCAATTAGGAATTATGACTTTTATTTTTCTTTGTATTTGACTGGATCTCCCTAAGTTATTGGATACCCATTGCATGACCTGGTTGTTCCTGCTTTGTCCCTGGAGGAAACTGTAGATTCCCCTATGACATGATGACAGACTCCTAATGAGAAGTGAAAAAATTAAAGCTTTGTTATTAATATACAATCACTTACATTAGTCTCAGAGTAGATGTTGATCTTTGTATAACTAAGTAGTATCAATGACAGTTATTAAAGCTCTTAGAAGTTTCTTTATATAAGGCTCATTTTCTTTATGGGCTTGGTAAATGATTTTGTACACATAAATAAACTTTAAGAATAAATTTTACAAACACTAGAATCTATATCTTCCACTGGTTCACAGCCGTAAAATTGCTAAACTTGGTGACCCTAAGTAGGGGTTGATAAAATATGCTTTGCTTCTTTTTTCTGTATGATTCTCAAATTTAAAAAAATTGTATTTGTAGATATTTGAGTTTTTAAAAATTTTGTGTATTTTGGACAGGGTCTTACGTATAGCTGGATTCATAGTGATCCTCCTGTTTTCAGCCTCCCCAGTGCTGGGATTACAGGTGCATGCCACTATGCCTGTACTCAGTTGCTGGCTCAGCGTACCCAGGAATGGGGTCGGCATGACATGTGATGCCCGGGATTGAATCCCAGGCCCTGCTCTTGCCTAAGCAGGCATCTAGTCCACTGAACTATCTTGCCAACACTTATATTTGTAGATATTTGATGATAAATCTAATGAGAGTAATATTTCATAATATGGGAATTTGTACTATATGAAAATTTGGGGGCTGGTGAGATAGCTCAGTAGTCTAAACACCTGCCTGGCAAGAACAAGGTCCCTAGTTCGATCCCCAGTACTACATGCCATGTCGACCCCAGAACCCCAGGTGTACTGTTCAGGCCCTGAAGCCATATCTAGTGGAACGTACTTGTAATCTGAGAGCTGTGGAGGCTGATACAGGAGGATCACTATGAGTCTGAAGTACCTAGTGACACCTTGTATCAAGAACAGCAAAAATACATAAATGAAAAAAATTTGGTTTCCATAAATAAAGTTTTATTGGAACACAGCCATGTTCATTAATTTACGAATCATCTCTGGCTCCTTTAATAACTGGTCAACACTAAAGCCTTCAAATTAAAAAAAAAATACTATCTGGATCCTTATGAAGAAATTTGCTGACTCTTATTCTAAAAGTTCAAGGACAATCTGTTTGTATTTTTAAAATACACCTTTTATTACCTAAATGGCTGTTGCCTCTCGGGTTTGGGAGAGAAGAAGCAGAGGTCACTGATGTACATGAGAATTGTCTTGAGTCTGCAAGCATGACAAAGCGATAGGAAACTTGGTCTGTACTAAATGATCACCCCTCCGCAACTAGCTTCCTTCATTGTTGATGTTGTGAAAGACAGTAGTTTTAGTTGACTCCATAAACTGTACCCATGTCACCTCTCAGCATCCCTAAATCTGTTGTTTCTTGTGCATTTCCTATTGACATCTGTAGCAGTGATATAAATGAAAAGTTTATTAGATGCCTTTAATAGACATTTGTATTAAGGTATAGAAAAATGCAATTAGAACATCAAATTTATGATTTCATGGGTAAAGTAAGACAAACTATTTAAATAAAAAGTCATGATACTTTGATAAATATCATGAACTTAGTAAGAAGATAGTGTATGTTTGGAAAACACTAAACTGATTAAGTTAGATTATGAGCTTAACTGGAAGGTTCAGAGACATCAGAAACATGTAGACTGGTGCAGAGTGAAAATTAGGGGAGAGATTTACATTGCTATCCAGTATTGTCAGAGCATGAGGAAAGCAGCTAGCTCTTCGTCCTGTGCGCCATAGAGTTCTCTGGTCCATTGTTGCAGTGTTTCATCATATCTGATTGCATCAGATGGCAGAAGTCCGTTGTTATGTTGTTGTGTGCAAATTGGGGAATTTCAGAACCTTGGAAGGTATCCTTGGATAATGTTAAGTATCTGTTGCAAGCATACATTTTCTGGAATGAAAAAAAAAAAAAAAAAACAAAGGGGCTAGGGAGATGGCTCAGTAGAATAAGTGCTTCGCTGGCAAGCACAAGGGCCTGAGTTCAATCCCCAGTTCTACCAAAATTAATTAATTAATTAATTAAAATAAATAAAATAAATTTTTTTTTTCTGAAATGGAGACTTTGCTATCTGTTTGACTTGGTATTCTCCTGGAAAAGTATGTTGTTTAAGGCTATTTCAAAATTATTTCATTGTCATAAGAGTTATTATTATTAATAGCCACTATTGCATGGATGAGATATAATGTAGTTAAACAGCTGGATAATTTGGACTTTTGTTTTGTTCTGCTTTGTATTATGAATAAAGTGTGGATAGGTGACCTTAGCCTTTGATTACGTTTTTCATAATCAGGATACAACAGGTACCTTGGGTTAATGAGTATAATACTTGTAAAATATAAGATGTCATCGGAAAATAGCTCAGTGGCATTAGTGCCTGCCTTGCAAATGCAAAGTTCTGAGTTTGATCCCTGCTTCAGAAAAAAAAAAAAAAGAAGAAACTCAAATTCATTACAAAATTATGTTTCCACTTTGAATGCACAAGAATGCTGTGTTTATCTGTTTTTGTATCTATATCCTTATGGCTAATGAAAGTTTTATAGTTATTAAAAATAAAGGATTGCAATATTTCTCATGAATGTTATAGCCAATGATTTATTTTTCTGTAGGTATGGTGATGGGAATCTTTCTTCTATTATTTTTCATAGAGTTATTGCTGGTATAGAAATTTTGGGGGCTACATTTCATATTCAGGTATATTGGTGGTCTCTCCTATAAATTCTCTGTTTCTATTTGGGCAACTGAGAGAGTAAAATAGGTTGTTGGAGACAAATCTGGAGCCTTGTTGTGTGTGGACATGTGCATTACAGACTTTCTTTTCTTTTTTTTTTTTTTTAATTTTAGGAAAGGGTCTCCTGGATGTTTATGGTCTCTCTACTAGCTCAGACTTGTAGTGGTCCACCTGTTTACAGCCTCCCAAGAGCTGGGGTTACAGGCGCATGCCACCATGCCCAGTCTCAATCTCAGTCTCAGCATGCCTTGGGGGTGGGGCTAACAAGGCAGGCCCAGGGATCGAACCCCCTGCCCTTGCGCCTGCTTGCAGGTGCTTTAATCCACTGAGCTATTTGGCCAGCCATATTTATTTATTTATTTCTCTTTTGGCTACTTCAGGCTGCCTTAAGGGCAGGTCTGATGCAGCTTCTGGAACTAGGAATCAAAAAGCCATGTTATGTGCCTGACTGCATTTGCCCAAGCAGCATTTCAAATAACTGAGGTATCCAGCAAAGCCCCCTCTACTCCATTCTTATCTGAGCATCCCCAAAGCAAAATTAGTAAGCAATTAAAAAGCAAAATAGGATCTGAGTGAATATAACTGGATTAATCTGCAGTTACAATGCTTCTACTTAAAGATAGAACTTTTAGAAATACTTATAGTACTAAAATCTTTTCTGGTGCTGGTTTTCAACTTTCTTTTTTAGAAAAAGCATAATTTTTCTTAAGAAAGAGTACTGAATTGTTTTCAGTGTAACCAAGACCCTGGAATGGTTAAGAAATTACTCTAATCCTTTGCTTCTTATGGATTAAAACAGAATTTATGTTTTAATTTAGTTTTTCAGCCTCCATGTGAAATTGTTTAACATAAGTGTTAAGGCCAATGGTATAATAAAATGTCACTGATTTCTAATTTCTAATTTTTTTAAATTTAGCAATGTCCATTGGCTTTTGAAGAAGTAGGTTTTTAGGGAAACTGGATTTGACTGCTTATAGCACTAATAAAATTATGCTGTTATAGAGGGGAATTGTCATTTTAGGTGTTATCAGATTTTTATGCTTTCTAAAGTCAGGCATCTTGGTGGAGCATTAGATATTTATGCATGGGCAAGAGCAGACTTAATGAACACAACACCACTGCCCCTACTTCTTCAGAAGTGTCTCTATGTTTGTCATTTTAAAAAATCACTGAGAAGCATGATACTTCACATTTTGTCAATACTAGGAACCAAAGAACCAAAGAATTTAAGCCAGCGTCCTTGAAAAAATATGTAATAGGTAAAGAAAGTCATATTGTCCTTTATTGGGGCTGAAAACTTAGGAGCATTATGATTTTTTGAGGAAACAAGTACAAGTGAATGTACTAATAATGCACATGGGTTGTTTTACTGCTCAGGATACCTTCCTTGCTTCAGAGAAAGGTTTTGGAAAATCACCCCTTGCTCATTCTCTCACTGTGTCCTGTGGATGGATTAGGAAGTCAGAAATTGTCAGTGTGAACTGCTGCTCTCTGCCTTCCTGTTCTCTCCAACCCACATTCCTTGATGATGTACTAAGGCACAAGACAGGGTAGAAGAACAGTTCTCAGGACTTCTCTTTAGTCTGTTGGGAAGAGGTACTCGTTTTCTCCTGGGATGACCAAACAAGAGCTCTAAAAGCCTAGATGTGGATTGGCCAAAGGAGAGGAAGGAATCCAAGACAAGAACTAGAGAGAAACAGGGTCCTGAAAACTCTTTCAAGGCCCTCATTCCAGCCTAAAATGAAATAGACTCTGTCACTGGCATTCAAAGTACATTGACCAATACATATCCTTCTGCTTCTTTCCTTTTTAGTTCATTGTAGGAGTTCAGGGAGTGGTTTTTGGTTTTCGTCAGCTGGAAAGGTAAGAATTCTGAGAAATCAGTTACCAAGCAGAAGATACTCTGCTCAAGTCCCATTGGACCTTTGCTAGTCCTTAGACACTGGGCACTTCAAGCAATTTAATTTGCTAGCCTCTGGAAAAGTCTCCCTTCCCCACAATCCTGATCCCCATCTCTTTGCATCTTTGCTTAAAGTGTCAAATCTTCAATGAGGCTTTCTCCAACTACCCAATTTAAAAGGAAAGCACACATATCTTTTCAAAAGCTCCTTCACTCTGCTTTTAGCATACTGAATATGTTTTACTTCCTCACTTCCAGGATTCCTCCAGGTATGCTGGATCCTTGAAGGAAGGTTTTTTTTTTTTTTTTTTTTTTTTTTCCTGTTTTATTTCCTGTTATTTTGCTCCCGCCCCAAATTGTGCCGGATAAGATAGATGCTCAATAAATATTCGTGGAATGGAATATAAAAATGGTAGCTACTTTTTTTTTTTTGCTCCAAATGCCTTCAGGGCCGGTTTGGCTGACTTGAGTTGTGGGGATCGAACCACAGCAACCTGAGCCTGACTGCTTTGTTGAAGCAGCCACTTAAAGAACTGAGCTAAGGAGCAGGCCCCCAGTAGCTACTTTCTCTAGAGATTTGTTATTCATTACAAGGGGAAAATGATCCTGATGGAATGACCTCAAGGTTATTTTCTTCACCAAGTTTTAAAAATCAAAATTTCTACAAAAAACACAAATAACATTACTTGCTTTATACTGTGACAGGCTAAGGAAGAGATAGCATTGCTTTTTGTTATTTTGTCACAAAGACAAGGAAACATAAGTCATCACATAAATTCAGCATGAGGAATATTCTATAAAACAAGAGGCTTTTATTCTTAAAGAAAATCAATATTATAAATGAAAAGACTGAGAAACTTCCTGGGTTACAGCTAACAAAAGAGAAATGGTGGGCAAATGTAATGAGTGATAAAAATTTCAATAAAGGTGATTAGGACATTGAGGGAATTTGAATATGTATTATGGATCAGATTCCAATGGTATATCAATGTTATATACCTGAATTTAATAATTATAATACAATTATATAAAATGATGTCTTTGTTCCTATATATGGTGAAATATTTAGGGGTAAGATGTTTACGACTTTCAAAAATTTCACCATCTTTGTATCTCTCATATATCTCTAGCTACACTGAGTTGGGGGATAGGCAAAAAGCCAAATGGTCCAAAATGAAAGCAGAAGAAAATGTAGCTGAGGGATAAATGAGAATTCATTGTATTAAACAAACAAACTTACAGGTGAATTACAAGAATATTACTAAGTGGGATAATATGAAGCCACCAGTATTTTGCCACTCATGATTTATAAGACTGCTAATTTCAAATGTTTCATTTAATATTCTTACAACTTTTCCCTTAATTTGATTTTTTCAATGAAAAGTTTAGAATAAAAGCAAATATGGCAGATATTAATATAGGTGAAATAACTCCTTTTTTGGTTCTCGTTGCTGGGACAAAACAGCTGACAGCTCAAAATCAAAGAAGGAAACATTTATTTAGCTCACAGTTTGTGAAGGTTTCAGTCCGTATTTGGCTGGCTCCAGGGCAGAGTGCTACAGAGCAGAAGGCAACAGTTCATGGTGGCAGAAAACAGCAAAGAACAAAGGGAGGAGCAGTGGCTGCAGCAGCTAGCAAGGCTCTCTCTCTCCCTTATATTGTATTCATGCTATCTGCCACAGAGTAGGGGTAGTTCTCATACCCATGATCTCCCTGGATCATGAATTAATTACAAACTCTAGAAGCTGCCCCAGTGACTGCATGAGGCTTTGGGGGACAACTATACTCAAACCGTAACAACTTGAAGCCTGTTTGATGTCAGATATACCTAGTTCATGTTCTCCAGAACTGAAGAATGAATTTAAGGAACAATGAAGGTTAAGAGTAGGAAGTATTTTTTGAGAGAGAGATATTCCTAAAAGATAGGAGAGGACCCAAAAAATGGTTTGCCAGGGGCCTTGCCATATAGAGGAAGTTTTATAGAACAAAATCACAAGGTGGTTGCAAAATAACAAGATGGGTACAACAAAGGACACAACTATGATCAACTAATAAGTTTACGAGTCTAGCCACTTGAGTAATGTTGATACGATGGGGAAACAGGTCACTAGCAAGTGTACATGAAAAGAACAAGACAACTATTTCAGAGATGAGCCAGGGGAGTTCTGGCATCCACCTAAGTGACATAGTCTCCAACCTATTTTTATTCCTCAAGAAGACATGCAGGCCAAGTCACCTGTCTCCATCTCAACAGATTCACCTCTGCCCTCACTTGTATTATCATCCTCTAAACTGATTCCCTCAAGGGCTCATCCCTGTCTGACTGCTTATAATATTTCTACCTAACTTAGCTGTAAAAGTATGGCAGTCAATTCTGAGTAATAAATTTCCAGGTTCATATTTTCCTAGAAACTGACATCAACTCAAGTTTTAAAGCTTCCATGGCCTGTTTTTGTGGAAGGAAATAAAGAAAACATAAATTTATCAATTGATACCTTTTCAACCTTGTTGATAATTGTATTGTATCTGATACTCACTTTCAATCAGTTTGAAACTTGAAGCTGTATCATATGTAATAGTTCAGAGCTCCCTGGGCCTGGCTTCTCCAGAATATGTCTTTTGGGGCTTGCTGTCATGAATTACATCCACCTCTCCTTCTCTCACTTCCTTCCCTCAATATTCTGAGCAGCTGGTAGCTGGGTGGGGATGGAGGATGGAGCTGATCTTGGGGATGGGGAGAACCCTCTCTGGCGATTAGCAAGCATGGCAGTTGGGTGGCATAGTGGAGGTTTTCTTGGTTATCACTTGTTTCTCTGGCTGGTGCTATAGATCAATGACCATGATCTCTGTCAAGTTTCCTTTGTTCATTTGTTTGGTATCCGTTCTGAGCTTCATCTGCATTGGAGTTCTCAGTTTAAGCGAGATGTGGGATCTGTTCCAGTTCCAAACTTGGTGACCTTTAGGGGAGACTTCTCATATTTTTACCTTCTACCAGTGGTACTTGCCACAATCAAATTTGACAATGACTTTCCTTGCTCTGCTGCAAACTATATGAGGGCACTTTCTTGCAGTGTACATGGGAATGTGCTAAGAGTTCAATATATATATATATATATATATATATATATTCTTTATGTGAAGAACACAACAAAGTATGTGAGGCCATGAATGAGTAGGGCATTATGAAATGGCTGGGCTCGAGAACATGGACCAAGGCTCATCACCTAATTTTAGACTCCTCTGAAGAAGCCATGGTCACTCTAGATGAAGCAAGGTAATGAGGGTATAGTTACAGAATGGCTTGTGAGTTATAAAGGTGAAGTTCAATTCTCTTTCTATTTCTATTTCTCTAAGTGATGTAAAGACATGTTCACTGCCTTCTCACTGAATTGATTGCTTAGAGTTATGGGAACTGTGGTACTGAACTCCTATCCAGATTGGCCTCTAGCAAATCCACTCAAGGGTGACTTTGTTTCAGCAAAGAATATCTTTAGATGTTTGTGTAATTGTTCATAGTGACATATAAAAGGCAAGGGAAATACATAATGTGTGAAATACAGAACGACATGTAGAAGACAATCAATACTTAGTTGTGTACCTGGGCTGAGATTGAGGTCTACTGCTGCTGATGTTGCAGGAGATGATCATTCTGTGTAGGATAAATAAGGGTGAGATGTTCCATTAAGCATCATGGATACCTGGAATCATTTAATTCTCAGACCAACATATCAAACGGGTAAGTGGGTATTTTAGCTCTCATTTTACAGATGAAGAAACTGAGACTTAAGAGTAGTAACTCGTCTTCTCCATAACCTGTTTTTTCTATTTATTTATTGGGTACAGGGTCTCACAATGCACTTCTGACTCATAATAATCCTCCTGTCTCAGCCTCCCCAGCACTGGCATTACAGGCATGCAACACCATGCCCATTTCTGGGAGGTACTGTGTGCCTGGCATTCTGGCGCCAGCATGGCATACAGTACTAGGAATCGAACTCAGGTCTTTGCACTTGCCAGGCAGGCACTTAGACTGCTGAGCTGTCTCCCCAGCTCCTGTAGCCTGGTTTTGATGGTAGCTTTGATTGATTCCAAGTCTGTTATCTTGAAGCCCTGTCTCAAACTATTGTATATCTAACAGAAGAAAGAAGAAATTTTCCTGTGAAAGGTGCTAGTGATAGAATTCCCAGAGCTTTTGTGCACTTAACATCACAGAGGAGCATGTTTAAAAGAAAGATTTCTACTTGTACTCATGATTCAATGAATGGAATGGAGAATCTGATTTTTTTTTTCCCCAAGGCACTCCAGATAACTCTGATGTCCTGATTTCCCTAGTAAGTTAGCTCAACTTAACTTTATATATTAATGAAATTATTTATTTTAGGTATTCTTTTCATTTCTGGCATAGAGTGCTGTTGGGCACTGTCTTTTAAAGAAGTTTGGCATCTAATAAAAGACAATATTATCAATGAGCACCAGGTTTACTCTTTCATGTTACTGGAGCATTTAGAACAAAGGGACAATACATGTTCTCTGGTTAGTTGTTTGCTTATTTACCTTGAAAAATATGTGTGTCATCTTTAAGAGGAACATGTAGATTATCCTACTATGAGATACTTCTTTTTCAGTGTTGAAGACAAAGAGACAACAGGAAGCCAAAGAAAATTGGCTCTTAGTAAAATCATTTGGAAATTCTTCAACTGTCCTAGGGACATGGGCTATTAAAGTTCTGCTGATTTGAAGACGGGCAGTTGCTTAAAGAATTGATTCTCTCTTACTTTTGTCTTTATTTTCTTTTTTCATGTAGTAGACCACACTTTGGGGCGCAGAAAGCAGGTGGCAATGATGCTAGCTTTCTGAAGGCGTAGCTGAAAACATACAGGTGCCTCTTTACAAGTGTTAGGTAGCCTTTCTACCTCTCTCTTTTTGTTTCATAAGGGTGTATTCCTTGCTGCCAACATATTTTCATTTTCCTTTCATGTTAAAAACTTTATTTTTACACATTTGCTTCTTTATATTTAACACTTAACCTAACTTACTTTTTATGACATTTCCATTTCCTCTTCATTCTCCACAAATATTTCATTTTAGTCAATTTATTCTGTGGGCAAAACTTCCTTTTCTAAAGATCATTTTTATCTTCTTCCTGAGTTTTCTCTTCCTTTTTTCAGGTTTTGAATCTATTACTGTGCAGTTGCTTTGAACAGTGGCATCTCTCTGAAATGCCTCTGTGACTCTTAACTAAATTAACAAAGAACAGCTAGGTAAGTCTTTTTCTTTGAGTCATTCCTAACACATAGTAAAAGTGGGACTGCAGAACTGCAGTACATTGCCTGGATTTTCTAGCAGTTTTTATGGTGATTTTTCTTGGGGACATAATGATCATAATTGATGAGAATCACACTGCTATGGATCGAGTACCTTCTGTAGCCATTTTGCACCTACTGTCTTTTTTAATCTTGATAACAAGGTGCTGAATTCAATGCTCATTTATCAATATTTTACACATGAGTTGGAAAGAAATTAAGAAACTTTCTAAAAGACACAAAGACAGTAAGTGGTATTCCCAAGATCTGAATGTACATATTTGCTTTAAACACGTTCTCTTTTCCTCTGCCTCATTTAAAAAAGTGAACTATTATTTGTTTGAAATACATAGTATTTTATATATGTAAGCACCTTCTAACTGCTTAATATTATATGATTTAAGAAAGTTTTTTTTCCTTGTAGTACCAGGGATCGAACCCAGAACCTTGTGCTTGCCAGGTAGGCACTTAATGCTGCTGAGCTACATCCCTGGCCCCGTTAATGTTATATGAGACTGTTAATATGTTTGTCTTATATCCACACGATGGTTTTCTTTTAAGATAGGTAGAAAGCTCTGTTTTCTACCCATCTAAAATATAGACCCCAATATTTTCTGTTTAATGGGATTTTTCTGGAAGGTTGACAAGTCATTTTGTGTGGTTGGGCTTTGGTGTTCTCAATATACCAAATATCATCAGTGTTTGACTGATTAAATATGTTGCTTGCAAAAGATTGTATTAGATTTGCAAGCTCTAAAACATGGCCTGCTGTCCTGCTTCTGATAGCTAAAGGTAGATTTGGGAAACTTTTAATACATGGAGTGTCTTCTCTTTGCTGATAGATGTTTCTGTAAAAAATGGATGAAGTGATGAGATCAGAATCAGCTGTGTTTCTTATGCAGAAGCAGAGCTTGAGCTGCATGCTAAGTCCCGAGCCATGCATCTCATTAGCTTGCCTAGCAGTTGGAGATCTGCATACTGACTCTGAGAATATTTCATTACTGTATTTTTCTAAGGGATGCTTTACATTTGCCAAAGAACTGACAAGATGTGTCTATAACTCAACTAGTTTTATATTATGATCAATATGAAAGATTGCCTCTGATTATTTGGGGACACAGTGAAACTGTTAAGATATATTAGGTTTCTGGTTTATTTTGTGATTGACTAAATCTTGTAAAATGCAGGGAGAAGTACACTGAAGAATATTTTAAACTGTTATTTCCTCCTACTCAGCTTTTTTCTTTAAAAATCTTTGTCCAACATTTGCCTTTTCATGTTTGCAACCATTTAAAAGAAAATAAAAAATATGCCTGTTGATTTTGTACAGTTGACAATATAGAGAAAACAAGATATTTTCTTTTACTGCTACAACAAATCACCACAAGTTTAGTGGTTTAAAAAATTATTATCTCACATGGTATTCAGTTTTCATTACTATAACAAAATACCAAAGATAATAAAGTTGGAAGGAGTAAAGGTTTGTTTTAGTTCACAGTGGAAGGGATTCTAATCTGTCATCAGTTGGCCCTATTGCTTTGGCCTTATTGTGACATAGAATATCATGACATGGAACACATGAAAGAGTAACCTGCTCATTTCATTATAGAAAAGAAACAAAGAGAAGGACAGGGTGTGGGCAGCATCCCACAGTCTACTTGGAAGACACATCCTCAGTGGCATAAGACTTCCCCCTAGGCCCTACCTCTTAATATTTCTACCATATCCCAATAGCACCAAGAGGGGGACTAAATCTGCTAACACACAAGGCTTTGGGGGACATTACAGATTCAAACTGTTGTAGCTCATTAATATTTAGGTCAGATGTCCGCCATAGGTCTTACAGGGCTAAGATCAAGGTGCAGATAGGTCATATTCCTTCTGAAGAGTTGGGGGGGACTCCGTTCCGATGCCTTGTCTTGATGCCACTTATATTCTTTGATTCCTGGCCCCTTCCCTGTCCTCAAATTCTACAACAGAATTCCAGTCCTTGAGATGCTCCCAATCTTTCATCCCTCTGTCTTCTCACCTCTTTCGCCTAGTCAGGAGGATGTATCTGCCATTAAGGACTCGTGTTAGTAAACTGGGCCTGCTTTTATTATTCGAAACAATCTCTCCATAGTAAAGACCTTTACCCGTAGGATGTGTGCAGTGTATTTTCTGCTGTGTCAGCATAGCTACAAGTTTAGGGGTTGATTGTGGACATCTTTTAGGGTGTTATCATTGTTCTGCCTACAGCAGCTTTCCCCAGATCATAGCGAAAATTGAAAAAGGATGTATTACACATAAGTATTAGTTCCATCCTTTTCATTCTAAAATTATAGACTCTGAGGTAGAGCTCCAGAAATGTAAAATAGCTCATAATTGTTTAATTGGGCTGTAATGACATAGATTGCAGAAAATAGTAGAAATGAAGTCTCTGTTTAATAAATTTCTTCAAACTTAAAAGCCAGTTCCCAAAGATTAATGTTGTTAGGATTTGTTATCATCTTCTATGATTTAAACTTGTTTTGTTTATTTGTTATAGGAATCAGTAAACCACAAATGACTTAAAGAAATTAATTCAGGCATGTTCCTGTTCCCAAATGTTCCTGATCAGTGCTTGTTGATTTGTTAACAGCTATTAAGAGGTCCTTGGATATTAAGTACCTCCAGACAACTGGCTCAAGGAACACTAGGAAAAGGTTCAGATGGCATTTCTGTCTGTCTTCAAATCACTTTGTCCCATTTTACTTTCTCTTAAAAGTATGAAGAGCCGTCTTTATTAGCAGTATCTGCTATTTAACTTTTTACTCTAGGTGCCTGCCAAAATGTTTGTAATGTAATAGTCATTAAAACCACCAAAGGGGAAAAAACACCAAAGAGAAAGTTACAACCAATAACTAGGAGTTTTTTTCACAATGTGTTCTTCCTGGGGTCCCTGATTCCTTTTTCCTCACTGGCAAATTTCTTCATGTCTACATGACCAGATGACAAAGGGATGATCTCTGATACATTGTAGCAATGGACTTGAGTTTAGACTGGGCCTCTCAGGTGGATTTGGTCATTAGGTAATTAACTTATATATTTATCTCCATCTTTTTGAGGATAGAGTTTCTGACTTTTGTCATCAAAGAGTACATACTGATAAGGCTAAACTAGAGTTAGACAATTAGAAAATTATTCTAAAAATGCTAAATATTAATATAGTCCATACAATTTCTGTGATTCAACCACATGGTAACTACAATACAAGGGTGTTATGAGAAGTCACTAGTCTTTCTGTCAATAGTAGGTCAGCTTCAGACTTTCTCAAGATTTCCAACCCAATGTTTCTGGGAATCTTTTGGACTACTGTATACAACATCCATGATGTCTAGAAAACAGCCTACGTTCATGCTAGGCTGGTGTCTAGATCTGTGTTTGTCAGCACCCTAAAAGCAACATGAATAGATAGTTCTGGTCTGTTTGGGACCAAGAGTATGTGCAGCTTTGGGCAGCAAGGACGCAGAAACTTAAGGTCTGCTGTCTAGGCCAGAGCAACAGTTCATGTATACACTAGACCACAGCTTGAGGGAAGAAAAACTCAGTGTCTCTTGGATGGGCTGCTTTGGTGCCAGTGTTGATGCTGCTTAGGGGAGGTTGGGAGTGGGGTGATGAGGACCTTAAGACACCTCCCAGCATCCGACACTGGGTCTCAAGCCAAGGCCACAGCCCTTCCAGTGCTGCACTGTGCCAAAGTCTTCTTTCTCTGGCAGAAGATTCAGGTGAATTTCTTGATGCTTACAAAGATGTAGACATTACTTAGCTCAAGTCTTACAGTTTGCTCATTCAGGGATGCTTTCTAGCAAGTGATGTGTGCTATGTTTCTGTGTCTTGTTTGTGAATGTTGCATCAGAGGAAGAGCCACAGGAACCACAAAGGTACTAACAGGTGAGAAGAGGCATGGATTTGCATTTTCTTCTTTCCAAACCTTCAGTCCACTCTCATTTGTCTCGCAGGTCATGTCTTCAGCTTCACTGTGAAATAACAACACTGCAAAGGTACATTTCTAGTAACTGTGCAGGGGAGAGACTTCAGCAAGGTAACAGTGCATGTAGGCGGTCAGGTGCCTGGCCATGTAATTAGCATGCTAAGACCAGCAATCATGAGGTGGCACCTGAAAGCCAGGCAGATTGCGAATCCGGGGCCTTGCTAGCCATGCACTACACTTAAATTTATTCAGTCTGTGATTAACCTTCAGAATGTCTCAAAATTCAAAGTCTCATCTTATTTAGCCTCTCCAAAATGTGTAGCTCTTCTCTGCTAGGCAGGTTTTTTTGTGCTCCTTTTCCCGTTAGAGGCATGGCACTATCATTCATTCAGTTTTGCAAGTTAGAAGCTGAAGAACTACCCATGACCACTGCTTTACTCATATCCATTGTCTCAGCAAACTTAGAGCCTTTTTCTGCTGTGTTCTCTCAGCTTCTGTGTTAGTCCTACTCCAAAGTGGCATCATTTCTGAACTGTTCTTGTGAACTAGCCTCTCACATACTCCCTATATCCACCCTTACCTTGCTCTAGTCTTTTTCCTGCATAGTTACCAGAAATGTACATTTGTCAGTGCTATGATTTCACAGCGAAGCTGGTAACACAACCTGCAAAGCCCTGGATTCCTAGATCTGCCTTCCTCCCAGGCATCACCTTGTGCTTCCTGTTCTTACCATGCTAATTATATGGCCACCTTCTAGTTCCCCAGAATAACCAAGCATCTAATTGCCCAGGACCTTTGCATATGCAATATACTCACACTGTAATTTTTTTTTTTTTCTATTTTAAAGAAGGCTCTACAGAGTGTTCAGGGTCTCACTTTTAGATTGGACTTGTAATGATCCGCTTGTTTACAGCCTTCCAAGAGCTGAGATTTCAGGCTGGTGCCAGCATGCCCAGCTCTCAATCTGTCTCAGCACACCCCGGGGGTGTGACCAGCATGGCAGGCCTGGGGATTGAACCCTGGCCCCTGCACTGCTTGCAGGTGCTTTAAACCACTGAGCTATTTGACTGGCCTTACAGACTGTAATATTTTTGCCTTTTTTGTTTCAACTGGGTAATCTCTCTCTCTCTCTCTCTCTCTCTCTCTCTCTCTCTCTCTCTCTCTCTCTCTCTCTTTTGGTGAAACCAGAGATTGAACTCAGGCCCTTGCACTTGCCAGTCTCCTTTTGTTTTTAAATTTCACTGTAAGTATCACTTCTGGCATCTTCCCTCTTAGTTTTCTTACTAGGCTGCTTTCTCCTTTTACTTCTGACATAGTAACATGCACCTCCTTCCTAACACCAGTCTCCTACTAGTGTATAAGCTCCATGAGATAAAGAGCCATTCTTTCAAAGCCTTATGCAGGATATTCACCCAGTAAAAGCTGAATGAGTGAAATCCTACTTCCTCTGTGAATTTTATTAGCTATTCGTATCTTCATTATAGTCTCCATTTTCAGGGCTACTCATTACTTATGAGTCTTCTTGTGTTTTCTTTCTTAGCACATTTTAGGATACTTATCTAACTCTGTTGTAAGTTCTCTAAGGGCAGAATATATAGGATCCATGAGAATGAGGAACATAGCTTTTGTTCAGTAATAAAACAATAGAAACAAAAGAGATTTTCAGAAAGAAGATGATAGGAAGCTGAATAATGAATTAAAAAGATGTGATCCTTTTATACTGTAGACTATTTCTCTGCTATAAAGCAAGATAAACCTGAAGTTTTTATAGGTAAATGGATATACTAGAAACCATACTCATAAGAGAAATAAATCAGACCCGAATATTGTATTATCTAGCTAGTAGAAGAACCTGAAAGAGTAAATAAAATCTGAAAGGTGCAATAGATACTGTGAAAGGGAAAGAAACTGTTCAAAGGGAAGGAAAAACTGGGATGAGGGAGAGGAGAAAAGAAAAAAAGTGAGGGAATTATCTTATGCATTAATAATGTCCTCCAGTGTGTCAGAATGCTTCTGACCACATAGCAAGTTTTGTAGTAAGTCATAAGGCTCAAATAACTCTGGTTTACATGTGTGTGGATGCGAAGTCAGCCATAATCTTTTGCATTGTTTTCTTGTCTTTCTTCTTTAGTCATGTCAGCTGTAGAGCTAGTTAGGGCACATAAGGGGAGGAAGAACCACCAGTTTGTATTCCTCTCTATGAGACGTTTGTCATGCCTTAGTAAATTCAGGCTTAAACGTGTCACCTTTCAGATCAGGAAGTCCAGAATAGGAGCTTGCCTTACACCAGGCAGGTGTGCATGACTTGTACCAGGTGCAGGCTGCATCATTAATTAGAAGACAAGCTGTGGTCATAAGTGGGTCCCCTGACTCCAGGCCCATTGTTATATAGTGGGTTGTCTCATTTAAATTTAGGGAAGACAGATTGAATACTCATTAATACAAAGAGAACAAATGCTGGGAATTGAAATTAATAGAGTAGGGAAACCCAGAAAAATCTTGTGGGAAATATGCTTGTATAGATGAAGCCAGGTTTGGGTAAGAATGAGTTGTATATTTGGCTAAAACTATTATTTAGAATTTAATATATATATGTATATATATATATATATATATATATATATACATATATATATATTACTTAAATGTTTATTAATAGGATAATTCTACAATAAAACCTCTTTAAAATTATCTTTTTCTCTTTTGCCACCTTTTGTCTTTTTTACTTTTTTAAAGAGAAGAAGAAAATAATAGATAAGACATTAGAAATGATGCACAGCTTATCCTTTTAATGCTTTTATTATACAAACTCTACATTTGTGATCCTAAAGAGTGCTATAGTCTATAACTATAAGCAGTTGTGTGTTTAAATTTTTTATGCTCATATACATTTGGTTGGCTTTTTCTCATATTGCCTCTATTCCTTTTCTTTTCTAGGTGCCAGATGTTATTTCTTTACTTTATGCATCTGTGGCCATACACACCAAAGCACGTACTCTTTCCAACTTTTTCTTACACACATGTATGTGCACACACATGCACATGTGCACATACACACATGCATACACACAAAAGTTCATGCTTGAATGTGCATAAAGAAAGATTTAGCTGATGTGAAATCCTGTGACATATGGTACTTGAAAAATCTAACTCTCAGTAGTGGATCTGTAATCAAGGGTGCAGATGTTTGGCATTTGACAAATGAAAATTTTTTGTGTAAAACTATTTTAGTGCATTAAAAGATAGAAAATCATCTGCATGCTATCATGAACATTTTCTTTCACTGAAAAGGAATCAAATGAGAAACTTAACCAAATAAATAAGTCAGGTCCCCAGTGATCTTCTGAGTAGGTTTTTTCCAGATACTCAGATTTCATTTTTATTGCCCTTGGGGTTTCTTTTGTTCTGCCTTCAGAATCCACCTTACACAGATAATGCAATAAGGTGTTCATAGTTTTGTTAACCTTAAGGTATTTGGAAATAGAGTTTTGATGGGGTACTGTAATATTTTCCTTCTTCAATGTTGAATTTTGCTGTAAATGCATTGTATTCTTCTCAGTACCTTTAGAATATTCTCAGTTAACCATTTTCTTTCAGCTTCTGAAAACTTTTCCCTCATGAACACCATAACTAGATGTCATAAATGTTAGTAGCTTATTTTTTGAACAGGTTTCATCATTATTGTTATTAAATATATTTTTACCTTCAATTTGATGTTAGTTATTCCCAGTCCAGAACTAAGGAACATCCTGGAAATTGAAATTAATAGGGACAGGAAAAGTCAGGAAGATCCTGGGGGAGTATTAGTGTGTGGATGTTTTTCTCATTTAATGTGTGTTATTCTTTTACTTTATCTTGATAGTACTTGCCTTGAAATTAGGGGTGAGATCTTACAGTAAGTGGTCTGTATAGAAACATTTATTTTCTTCTAGATAATTTGTAGACAAAGAAGGAATCATACTGTTTAGCAGAAAATGACATATATGGATTAATTATAAATACATAAAACAAGTCTTCAACTGATAATTGATGTCAATGACATCAATGTTCGGTGCTTTGTCTCTAATGTTTTGTAACTATGTCAATCCTTTCATAGGTCATCTTATCTGAGTGATAATGCTCTGGAGTTCGTGGGGTTTTGCAGCCAGGCCCTCTTTGCCAGGAGATTATGTTTCATCTTCTTTTTTTTTTTTTCCAACAGAGGCAACTCAAAATGATATAAGTATTTTTACTTTAAGAAGGAATAGGGGCTGGGGAGATAGCTTAGGACATAAGCATCTGCCTGGAAAGTGCAAGCTCCTGAGTTCAATTCCTGGTACAAAAAATGAGGAATACATAGCTCAGCTAAACATTAAAAATAACACACATATGTAGTAATAAATATGTACAGACTATTTTCATTCATCTTCTTATTGGATCATCTCAAACATCCAATTCTATAAGTAAGCAGACATTTACATTTATATTCTCAGTTTTTAATGAGGAAACCACAGCATTAAATGATAAGACAAAGTTCACATAGCTGCTGAATAATTATGGTGTGCTCCGACCTAGTCATCTGGCTTCAGATCCTTTTGGACTTCCAATTGCGTGTTGAGTCTTTGGTGGAACAGCCATAGCCATCCTATAAAAAAGGACACTGTCAAGTTTGAGCTCCGTCTAAGCAGAGTTCTCCAAAGTGCGTGATAAGGACATGTCTCTGTGGTACATTCTTAAACTTGGAAATATTTTGTTTAGACTTCATTAAAATATTGACATTAGCTCTTGGTGGACTTGCCAAATAGACTTAGTAGTCAGAATCAATTGTTTTGGGGGCTTTAGGAGAGATCGTGAGGCCCTCCCAATATTAGCATTTAGGGATGTACTCCTTGGTCTTGGCAATTGACCTTTCTCTATCTGGACCACTTATTCTTCCTTCTGGCTGAAAGCTGAGCTGCTTTGTAGGCTTTTCAAGGCTGCCTTGGACCCTGGGATCTTTTCCTCTTAGGAAACTCCTGTGATAATTGTATTGTCTCTTGGAACCTCACCAGTGTTGTTCCTGTAGATGAAAATGTAGCCTCCCTTTTTTCTGTTTTCTATTTGAAAATTCTGAAAACAGATAAACTCATATTGGTAGATTATTTCTTTTAATAATGTCTTAATGGGCTATGCTTGTGAAATTTGGTTATCATAGTGGTAGAAATTAATAAGTTTAATAGTAAAGGGCACTTATGTGCAGAGGTCTTGATTATTTTTTAGGGACCTTTTTTTCTATAGTTAGCTGTTTGGTACTTTTAATGACCTATGTCTTTGTTTTTTTTAGATTTAAGATAATAATTAGAAGCAATATCAGCTGGGTGAACTATGAAGAGTCAAGTGTGGGTCTCATAATTTAGACAATTTTGTAATGAATATTGTCAGAAATATCCAGCTTTGCAGTTTTACTTTTGTGTATTCAAAGTCTCTTTTCTAAAAAAGCCCTGTTGATTTAGAGTTTAGATATATACAAGGTTGTTATTTTCACTTAAGCAAAGGGCAAAAGCCCAAGTAAAATAATTTAGACAACCATTAAGCATCTTTCTCATGTGTAATAGGTCTTTTATTTCAGCCTTTGATGAGGATAAAGAAAAGATTGAGATCAGATAGGAAGAAGTATGTGGAGACCGAAGTAAATACATTAATTCATTGAAATTATAAATTGTACTCATTAAAATATCAAAAATATTCAGTAAAAATTTCATTTGTCCAAAGTGTATGACATAGTCTCTAAACCCACATAGACACTTTTTTTTGAGAGTGATTCTCTAATTCTGGAGCTGAATAGTTCAGTTAGAACTAATAGCAGAACTTTTTCCTGATGAAGAGTTATTTCCATGGCTAATATGTAGCTGTCATGTGCCAAAATGTAAAAGTGTTTGCATATTGGCTGGTAAATGCCACTGCGCTGACCTACTGAAACTTTTCATAATCCAATAGCAAAAGAGTTAATGTTTAGTATTTTAAAGGCCACTGAGGACTGTACCTCTGGCCAGTAGCCATGCTGTTGGTGGGTACAGTGTTTTGAATATTACCCTTGGTTGTTCCTGCACAGTTTCAGCTATAGAATATGCAAAATTGTGTAGTTTCATAGGCATGTTGCTTACTGTTCTATTTAAAGCTGCAAGTTGGCTTTTGAATGGTCTTTGACAGATGTTTTACCTAAAAAAAAATAATAGTAGAGCCTTCAAGTTGTAGATATTGTGTGTTTAAAAAGTACCATGAATCTAGGAGAAGTCAATAGAAAAATGCTTATTTTCTTAGTTGCATCCAGAGAAATCCATATAGATTGATTGTGACTTTGGGATATATGTGTGGAATTCTCTTAATTTTATGCTGGTTATATCTAGGTTTGGGGAGTATTAGTTTAATATCTGGGAGTCTTGGGCCGGCGAGACAGCTCAGCAGACTAAAGTGCTAGTTTAGGCAAGCTTAGGCAAAGAGTGCTGGGACCACGGTTCCATCCTTGGCACCACATGCCATTCCAGCCCTGCCCCCAGGGTGGGATGAGCAGGCCAGAGTCCAGGCGTGGTGGAGCATGTCTGTAATTCCAGCGCTGGGGAGGCTGAAAACTGGAGGATTACCATGAGTCCAAGCTACGTGATGAAACCCTGTAACAACTAAGTACATTAAAAAAATCTAGGAGCATAGATGGATATACATTCCATAAATTATGAAATGATTTTTATTAAATAAGGTGGTTTTAAGAATCTTATAATACATACAAAGTTATTGTAATTGTAATAGTAACAGCAGTGTCAGTATTTGTTGAATACCTACCATAGACCATCAGGTATCAAATGGATAATTGATATGTGGAAAATGCCAGTTTGATGCTTACTAATAAATTATGTTATCTCCTTTAATTTATGAGACAATAAAACATTTTAAGTAATTTACCCAAATACGTATTCTAGTTTACATCCGTCTCATTTTATCCTCATAAACATAGTGAGAGAAGTCCTAATATCTATATGTGCTAACTGCTTTGGTTGAAGCGATGCCTCATTGGTGGGGCTCACACTGAGGCACAGACCTGCCTGCGGAGCACACATACACCTCTGCTCATTCCTACTTTGATACTGGGACATCTTCTAGTTACCAGGGCTCTACCTCTACCTAAAGCTTAGTGTATTAAATATGGAGTTTTTTAATTGTGGAGAATTTCCAGGTCACAAAACAAACAAAAATTCTTGCTTAAATTCTAAAACAGAGACATCATATTTGTTATGTTCTCACATTACTCATGAAGTAAAATGGGAGCATTAGTTACTTTGAACTCTTTACATTCACATATAACGCTCCTGTGAGTACTACCTTATATTTGCCTTCAGACTTGAAATAGTGCTACCAGGCTTGCTTCATAGGATGTGTTGATGAAGAGTATTAGTGATGTAACTTATCATGTGAGTTCATTACACTTCCCTGTTGTGGGGAGGCTCCAGCTGTAACATCTGTCCCTCCATTGATGTCAGGCATGGACTCAGCCCATTGGAAAGCTGACTTGTATCCCAGTCTCCTCCTACACCTTGTGAGAAAGATTTTGAAGTGTAGCCTTGGTCTTTCATGGGGCAATAATTCCATAATCAGTAATTTGTTTTAGTACCTTCATGCTCAGTTGGGAAGACTGATTTAAATATCATGTCTTAGACTTTCAGTTTCCCTTCAAACTATAGAGCCATAAAAAGACTTTGCTTCTTTTTTTTTTCTTTCTGAAAAACCAGCCTGAATGTTCTATGCCTCAACAGGAGCAACTGGTACATGTTTGAGTTGTTACATAAAGGAGAAAAAAAATCTATTTTTGATATTGATGAAAGAACACAGGAGTTTCAACTACATAAGGACAGAGAAAATGACTGAGAGTTAATGTCTGTTTATCTTTGCTTTCAGGGAAGAAATTAAACTAATCTCATCAAAGTTATTTGGGAAGTTTCTGACTGTACTCTTTAATCTTTGTTTCAGAAAACAACAGTCTGCATTATTAGAAAGTAACTCTTTGCATGTGGGAAGGGAATTCAGCTGCTGTCTGTTTTCAAATATGAAATTAAACAATCTGAAGTTAATTTCAGAGCTGAAGAAAACCGCTAGTCAAAACAGTGTAGGCCATTTTGGAAATGTTATTCCTTTATATTAAACATATTTATTTAACATGCATCGATGTGAGATGTGATATAAACATCCTTAGGTACATTCACAAATGAAAATATTACTGGTGCTGAGTTCCTGCTTCAGATTGGATAGTAGAGCTTGAGGGTGTGAAATTGATCTTCTGCTTTTAGTTGGTCCATGCTCAACCCCAGAGTTGAAAAGAGAGAGAGCTGAGAGGCCTCTTTTCATCCTCACTGTTGAGAAGTGTTTGTGGCACATGTCTATTGTATTTTTAACTTCTTATGGTCTAATTCTGTGGTAAGTAGAAATTGGATTCATTAGATTCCATGCATTAACATTTTGTTCTGTTACGACATTTAGTAAGACCACCTTTCAGCCTACCATTTCTCTGCAAGTTTGGCACCTCACTGGATATCCTTCCACATCACCTTTTCTAGTTCCCCATTTGTTCACTTCTGAACATTGTCATGCTTGTCATGCTTCATTATCGGTCCTTTTGTCTAACAGCACTCACTCTTTAAAAGGTTTCATCCAACACCATGGCTTTAAATGCTGTCTACCTGCTGAAGGTGCCTATAATTTTATATTTTGTCTTAGTAGCTCCTGAGTTGACAATACTGTGCCTGCTATTTTTTGTTCTCCTTGAGCATTTGAAGATATCTGAAGTTTAGTGTACTTGAAATAATAACTATTCAACTAGTATACCTTAAATAATAACTAATTTCTGCTATGCTCCAATCCTCCTCTCTGCTGGTCCTCCCTTATCTTTGCTAATTTCTCCATAGTGCTATTGTTTATCCAAGCCTCAATATCAAGAGATTACTTTTGAACTTTCTCTGTCTTATACATTTCACATTCAATCCATGAGCAAGACCTGTCAGCCATACTTTCAAAATACCTTCTATATTATCTGAAAAAAATCCCAGATCCTACTACTCTCTTTCTAGGTTAGACTGGCTTCATCATCCCAACAGCTCGGTGTTCACTCCCAGGAACTTTCTGAATTTAGAATGGATCTTCCAAAATTTAAAACTGATCTTGCTGTCTCCTATCTTCCAAAGATTTTCTGTCTTACTGACAATTAATTTTCAAGTACTTACTGTTGCCTACTCGATCTTCCATGGTATGGCCATTGCTTGGAGCTTGCTCTTTATTTTTTATTTTTTAATCACACTCTTACATCCACATCCACATCCGCACAGATTTTACTCTATTCTAAGTGATCTACTTCAAGACCTCTGTTCTCTCTGATTATAATGTTTTCCCTCAAATATATGCATGTCTTACACCCTTCCCTTATTCTGAAATCCTTACTCTTTCCCACAACGCCTGCAGGGCTTTCTGTCCTCTCATGTCGTTCAGAGTCTTACTCTTTCTACAATAGCAACTCTGCTACCTTTATTCCTTGATAGTATTTCACAGCACTTCCTATGAATTAATATTGGTTATTTCACAAGTTCATTGTCTTTGTCAAGTATGGAAATCTCATTTAGTTATGATATTTTTTGTGCTGCTAATGATTGTATCTCCAGCAACAATAGATGGCAAATGATAAGTGAATACATGATGTAATTACATTTATCTTTTTCTTAATATTCTTACTCATCGTGTAATCTTTGTTTTGTGATAGATTGCACTGTTTTCTTAATATTCCATTTCTGTGTTAAGCAAAATAAGTCAGTCTCAGAAAGTTAAATTTTGCATGATTTTGCTTATATGAGCAATCTATAATTAAATAAATTAGCATATAAAATAAAATAGAGATGACAGGAAACTGTAGAGATCAAGTGGGTAATAAGAGGGAGGGGGGAAAAAAGAGGAGAAGAGATGAAAATAACAAAAGTATGTTACATACAAGTACCAATGTACCAAAATGAATCTCATAATTCTATGTCATTATTATAGACCAAAAGAAAAGAAATATATTGATTCCAGTAATAGGAAATAGAAAGACACTGTCCTAGATTGCATAATGACCATTTAATTATAAACTTCATGACCCCTGGACAATTTATTTTTCTTTCCTTCATTTTCACAGTTCATAGACAGGAAATGGTGGCATTATATTGAGATGTTTGTTGTGGAGAAGAAATGAAATCATAGAGGATCTCTTTGTTTAGAATTTAATGCTCAAATGTGATTTCTAATATTGTTAGCTTTGGTTCTAAAGAACCGTGTAAAAATAAGTAATCAAATCAGTAATTATGAAGTGATAATCTTTTTGGTCTCAATGTGATTCTGCATTTTCTTTTTTTTTTGTTTACTTTGAAAAAATGTTTATTATGTATATCAATTAACTGTATAAAAAGAAAACAATATATCAAATTCTGTATACCGACCACCGCTTTCATCAAATCTTATCATGTTCCTGTAACTGTTTTAGTCTTTGAAAAGAGGAATAAAAGGACAGAAGTGTTGAGACCATTTGTTAATCTCTGTTCAAAATTTCCCCGTCCCCCAGTGGTAGCTGATTCTGAATGTGTATCTGCTGTTCATGGGGATGCTTTTCTGCTGCTGCCACACATATAGGTGT
This sequence comes from Octodon degus, assembly GCF_000260255.1. Lineage (NCBI taxonomy): Eukaryota > Metazoa > Chordata > Mammalia > Rodentia > Octodontidae > Octodon > Octodon degus. Next base: position 23,279,587 of record NW_004524590.1, read on the forward strand.
CTGCAAAGAATATTGTTTGTTCTGCTGCTTTTGAAATGTATATATTACTTTCCTTCTATTTGTGTTGTAACTTTCTATATGTAATTACCCTTTTAAGTTCTTATACTAGGGAAACAATACGATATTTACACATCTGGCAAGTGCAAGGGCCTGAGTTCAATCCCTGGTGCCACGGGGGGGGGGGGGAAGCTTGTCTATGGCCATACCGCCCTGAACACACCCGATCTCGTCTGATTCTGCATTTTCTTACCATCTTTCTCCTTGGACTCCCATTGTAATTTTCATAGAGAACAAATAAAAGTTCACCTGGTCATTATTAAAAGCCATTGTTTGGGCTTAGAAATACAAAGTCAGTGCTCTTATCATTTAAATATGCAGTAAATTCAAGATTTTTGTAACAGTTATATTTTCATTTATTTTTTGCTAGTGAATCTTTTTATTAGAAGGTTGAGGTACATTTTGTAAATTGGAGCATGCACTCAGCATGTCTTGATCTTTTTCTTTCCCAACTGTCCTGTTTCTTGTTTTCTATATCCTTACTTATCTCCAGTAGTCAGCTTTTATTTTGTTTATTTACTTATTTGTTAGGTTTCTCATGTAAGAGAAAATATGTAGAATTTAACTTCTCCATCTGGCTTATTTTACATAACATGATGATTTCTAGTTTTATCCACTTTCCTGCAAATAACATAATTTCACTCTTTGTGACTAAGTAATATTTTCTTATGTGAATATGCTTCAGTTTCTTTATCCAAAAATCTGTTTATTGGCATATAGATTGTTTCCACAACTTGGCTATTTTGAATTGTGCTACTCTGCAAGTAGGTATATATGTATCACTATGGTGTGTTGATCTAGATTCTTTCAGGAATATGCCCTGGAGTACAATTAGGGTAGCTGGGTAAAATGGTTATATCTATGCTCAGATTTTTGAGGAATTGCCACACTGCTCTCTGTAGTGGTTGTACTAGCTAACATTCCCATAAGCACTGCAGGCTGGGGCCTTTTTCTCCACAACCTCATCGCTAATACTTCATTTCCCTGTCTGTAATATTTTTTAAAATAATTTTATTGAGAAACAAATGAGACAGTTTCATAACTGATTAGTAGGACAATTTCAATACTTAATACAATGCATATTGTTGTCTTAGTGGTTATTCATTGTACAAAATGCAGACATGATATCCTGTTCACAAATAGTTTTAGAACAAATCTTTCTATTCATTGAATTAAGAGAATGTAGCTGTATATCTATTGTAACTATTTTGTATATACAGATACAAAATGGTTGTTCATTTGTATCTTCTTTTTCTGTTTAGTTTTGTCAGAGAAGGGTATTCTATTGTCATTTAAATATTATACGTGCATGAATTCAGCAAAATATTCCAATATACTCCAGTAGTCCATAGTAGTAGTAGGTTTTCCATTAGACTGACAATGTCAGAAGTTGTTGATGTTAGCCTTTTACAGCTCAGCATATTAATATGGCTTTACTTTTAATATTTTGTTTTCATACTTTTCTGCTGGATGGTTAAGACCAAGATAAAGCAAGACCTATATAACAAGAAATGTAACTTTTGAATCTGATAAGATCAGTTTAATCCCCTCAGGATTTATCCTGAAACCCTGTACTGCATTTTGTAGATCCTTAGTCAGTGTCAGCCATGTAGATGAGTTACAGCCTTTGCTTGACCAATTTGTTCTCTGTGCAAGCCTGAGAGAACATTTTTGCTCCATGTGACTCTCCTTAGGCACACTCTACATCATTGTTCATTTTCCTCTGTGGCCCTATAATCTTGATCAGAAAATTTGGGACACCACTGAGTTACATAATGTTACAGTACAGGTTCTCCTGTGTCCTGAGTCTTCACTGACCTTGAAAGGCTAGTGTCAAAATGTTGGCTCTCTTGCAGCCCTTCTTTTTCTCTAATTTTTGGTCTGCAAACTTAGGTTGTTAATCCTCCAGAAGAGGAGCTTATTGTTATTACCCTACAAAATAGGCAGTTGAGCTTAACCTCACTATCTGTCTGGATATCAAACATCTTAGACATTTCATGAAACAGGTATTTTCTATCAGGTATTGAAATGTTAAACTTTGAGCCCTTCCAGAATATGAAGAAAAAGATTAAAATGATAAAAAAATAAGAATAAGCATTTACATATTTTTACACAGAAATTTAGAAATCTAACCATATACAGCATTGTAGTAGGGCAGTCCTGTGACATTTTTTCTCTTGTTTTCATTTATTACCACTTTTTAAAAATAATCATTTACTTGAGAGACAGTATGGCAGTAATTGGTGTGTCACGACAAGTAGTACATATTTAGAAGGCCAGAATGACAGGTATTCCAAGCATGACCCTACTATTACACATTGCTATCTTCAGTGCAGTTGCTTAGTTCACAGGTATAAACATATATAGTTAGAGGGTGAGAATCTTGCCAATTAACTGCTAGTTTTGAAAACCTGCTGAAGAGTCTCAGGATCATTGCCTTACCCATCTTGTTCATATAAATATATGGCTTTGCCCCTGTCATGTTTCCTAGCTTTTCTCCTTGCCCTCTCTTCTTTGTCTAATCCTCTAGTTCTCACTTTCCTTTTAATTGTGTTATAGCTTTCTATTTGTATTTCTACTTTTGAATTCTTATACTAGGGAGATTATATGATATTTACACATGTGGATCTGTTTTATTTCATTTATGAGTATATCTTCAAGTGGCATCCACTTAAATATGAAAGCTTTGAGTTTATTATTCTTTATAGCTGAGTAATATTCCATTGTATAAAAATACTACATCTTTTTCATCCGTTCCTCAGGTTACAGGCATCTTGGTTGTTTCCAACATTTGGCTATCACAAATTGTGTTGCTTATGGCCAGTTTGACTGGGATTAGATGGAATCTCAGTACATTTGTCGTTTGCATTTTTCTAGTGGCTAACGTTGCTGAACATTTTCTGATATACTTATTGGCCATATATTCTTCTTTTGAGAAGTGTTATTCAGTTCATTTCCCTACTTTTTGATTGATATTTTTGTAGGGAGGGTTTACTCAATTCTTTATATATTCTATATATTCTTTATCTGAAATGTAGCTATTTGAAGTTTTCTCTCATTCTGTGGATTGTCTTTTACTTCTATTGCTTTGTTTGCTGTGCAAAACATTTTTAATTTAATGTAATCTCATTTGTTGATTTTTGTGTTTTTTGGAATCTATTTAGTAAGTTTTTGTCTCTGTCCATGACTTCAAAAGTTTCTCCTGAATTATCTTCCTGCAGTTTTACAGTTTCTGATGCTATATCTTACCTAGTTCTTATTTAGATTTGATTTTAGTGCAACATGAGAGGAATGTATTTTAATTCTTCTGCATGTGGATGTCCTTTTTTTTGCAGCATTTGTTAAAGAGGCTGTATTTTCTCAAGCTTGTATTTTTGTCCACTTTAAGAAACATTGCTTGGCTCTAGATATGAAAAGTTTTTTATGTGTCTTCTGTTGTACTGCAGCGGTTAGTTTTGTGCCAGTGACGTGTTGTTTTTCTCACTATGGCTTTGTAGTATAGCTTAAAATTTTATGTTCTTATATTTCCCACATTGCTCTTTTTACTCACTATTGTTTTGACTATTCTTGGAATTTTGTGATTTTATGTTACCCACTGGGTTGTTTTTCTAATCTTGTAAAGCATAGTTTTGATGTATTCACAGGGACTGCATTGACTGGTTTGTAGTAATATGGACACTTTTACAATATTGGTACTTCCCCTCCATGAGCAAAGGAGATCTTTGGGTCAAGATTTAAGCTATATCAAATTAAGATGTGTAATAAGTATAGCTTCAATATTTTCTATAATTGATGTCTCACATGAAAACCCCTATCTCCACAATGCTAGGCGAAACACCACTTTGTCAATAACGATCTCTTCTGCTTTTGAAAAAGTTGGATCTGGTCATTTAATTTTTTGCACTTACATACCTGCTTTTCTTGAGTTTCTTTCTTTCCTTGGTCTTCTTCCCAAGATTGAGTCCACGAGTCCTGAGGAACTTAGGAGGCTAAAGTACTAACTTCTGGGTCTGTTTGTGTCGTTTGCTGGGGTGTGACTACCTTGAAATGACTCTTTGTTTATGACATTGAACTTGAAGAATTGACAAGCCTGATCTGCATTTTGGGAGGCACTATGCTGGCATTACTGCTGAATTTTTTGGTATTGTACAATATAGGTTTTATAACTTAAGTTTCTGCTGGCACAGCTGCCCCATGCTCTGCACAATGGTTTCTTTAGTGTCATTCTTTCTCTCAAACTCTGGAAAGCCTTGATGGTGGGCAAAATGTTTTGAGATTTCCCCTGCTTTAACTTCATTGTACTGGACATTGAACTGCCATGAAAGAATGCTTTCTCCCATTTACTTAAAAAAGCTTTATTATTCATGTCTAAAGTTCCCTCAAAGCACTAATCTTGGGCTTCCATGTCATATTGGATAAAGAAATTGACAAGGAGGTTCACAGATTTTTGTAGTCAAGGAGCAAAGGCCAAATAACTCTTACTCAAGAGTTTCATTATATATTAAAGGTTCTCTCTGCCTGAGAACCGTCTCCCTCTAGGAGATACTTCCTTCATTTTTTAGTCTTGTTTCTCTCATAAGAAAGAGAAGAACTTCTGCTTCTTGGCAAGGAGAAGTTTCTCCTATATCATCTCTTCCATCCCAAATATTGTAACTTTGTAGAAAAGCTCTGAATTGAGCTTAATATGTTTTCTTATATGTTTTGCCTGCTTTTGTTGGTCTTGTTAATTCATGATTTCTATCAAATTCAATAGGCATAGATAGATACATGTATCTGTGTTCAATCAAAGCACACAAGTATCTGAGTTCAATCAAAGGACTTTCAAATGGTTTGTTTCATGCACAGGTTTAAGGATAGGCATCCAGTAAGTATTTATTGAATACCAGATACATACCTGACATTGTGTAAGGGTCTTGGAATATTGAATTGAATTGACATAAATTTTTTACTTAGGCCCAATTTAATACAAGAAACAGATAAAAAAAGTAAGTGCAATATGAAGCAGATTGATAACATAAAGCTATGGAAGTATGTATAGTATACACAGTATACAGAGAAGGAAATCACCAGTTATCTAGGGTAGTTTCAGGGCAATCCAAGGAAGACTCTCTGCGGTGATTTCCCCTGAGCTGGAGATTCAAGAATATCTTGGCAGGAAGACAGAAGAGGATAGACATATCAAGAAACATTCTGATGTGCTCTCTAAAAAGTCTTATATGGTCAGAGACTCTGAATCTTGAGAATTTGGCAGGATATTAGTCTACCATGGTAAACAAGGTCTATAAAAACTAAAGCCATGGGTGTCTCAAAAAAATGAGCTTGAATATATTTCTAAAGCTAGGATGTTTGGATGGATTTCTAACACAGGAGGTGCTTATCCAATGTGTTTTGCAGAGAACTCACTGTGGGTGTTATGGGGAAAATTGGGAAGGAATGAGCCTTGTAGAAACCAGGTAGAAAATGGTAAAAGATGACAGAGGCTAGAAGATAGTGTGGTGACAAAAACCTTACAGTAAGTAGAATAATAGGAGAGAAAATTAGGCCTATAATGGAACCAGAAGGAAAAATGAAGTGACTCCAGACTTTTTGGTTTGGCTATAGATTGTGGGTGCTTTATTTATTTATTTATTTATTTATTGTATTTAGTACAAGATCTACAGGGTCTCACTGCACAGATTGGACTCGTAGTGGTCTTCCTATTTTCAGCATCCCAAGCACTGGGAATACATGCACTTACCAATATGCCCAGTCTGTATTGCCGTCTCAGTGTGTCCCGGGGGTGGGGCTGGCAAGCATGCCAGGGTCGAATCCCAGTCCCTGGGTCTAAGGAGGTGCTTTAATTCACTGAGCTACTAAATAGAGAGGGAAGAAGAGTGTCCTATTACTTTCATCAGGGTAGCTAATATTTATTGAGCATTTACTTTGTGCCAAGTCCTTTGCATTCATTACTTTTAGGTAATTCTTCCAATAACCCTATGAGTTGATTAATAGCCTCCATTTTGTAAACCAGGAACAAGAGCCACATGGGTTAGATGCCTTAGCCAAAAGCACAGCAAGAGGTTCCAGGGCCAGCCCTTGAACCTGGTCTTTGACTCCATGATCTGCTTAGAATATATTTTTAATTTACACACTTAACATTTAATACATTTCCATTTTAAGGGTAATGCATATTCATCATAGAAATTAAATAACTAAAAACAAGAATAAGAGAAATGGCTGCACAGAAAAAGTCAAGTCTGAGGGCCAGCCAAATAGCTTAGCACCTGCAAGCAGGTGCAGAGGCCGGGGGTTCAATCTCTAGGCCTGCAGTGCCGGCCCCGCCCCCACAGCATGCTGAGACAGCAATTGAGACTGGGCGCGATGGTGCATGCCTGTAACCCCAGCTCTTAGGAGGCTTTAAACAGGCGGATTACTGTGAGTCCAATCTAGTAGTGAGACCTTGAACACCCGGTAGATCCTTCCCTAAAATACAAAAAAAAAAAAAAAAAAGAAAGAAAGAAAGAAAGAAAGAAAGAAAAAGTCAAGTCTGGGTGACTTTCCCTGTGAGAGTGGAGGTGTTTGAGTCACCCATAGGTAAGACAGTTGATTATTAATCTGGATTTCATGCTAGATTAGAGACACATAGTCGGGAATCATAAATTAATATGTGGTAGGTAAATAGTAAAAACAAATAACACGCCTGAGGTAGGTGAGCTTCTAGCCTGTGCATCTTAGTGAGGCCCTGTCTTAATTTTTTTAAAAAGATTCTTAAATATTGTAATTGTATGACCCTGACCTTCTAAACAGAAAATAAATATTTCTTTCTTTAATGAAATGAAAGGATTAATTCATGTAGCAGATTTGGAAGAAGTCTCATGACTTACTGTCATGAAAATAAACTTCTTATAGTTTTTGGAGATTTCTTGTGCTACCTTCTTAGTTTTGGCTAATTTGTCAGTGCCTCGTGACCAATAATGGGACTTAAGCTCCCTGTGCAGGCTAATTGAACTATAAAAATGACACTCTCAGGCAGTTAATGCGGACACATGAATTTGTCAAATAAAAGGATTTAAAGACAATTGTTTTTAAAGAATAGCTTGCACTCTTGCATTATCACTTCCTTTTTCATCCAAATGATTTCTGTGTTCTTGGGAAAATACCAGCATTCATCATTGTTAAGGTGGAAAAAAAGAACCCTGCACTTGGTTATTTTATAGATGTCAAATATGACACAGGAAGTAGCGAACACCGTGAAGTACCAACAGTATGAAACAGTTTGTGTTCCTTGTATCTTGTCCAAAACTAATTGACTCATTAATCTCAACTATATCAATCTGGTTCCATTAAGAGGGTCAGAAATAGGCTAATTCTATTAAGTGGAGGAGTATCAGTTCTCAGATAAGCATGCATTTAACAGATATTATCCTAGCAAGAAAACAATAATTAGAAAAAGTGTTTAGTGAGATGATTTCAAGAAGAAACCCTTACATTTCTACCTGATGATTACAAGGGAATAAAAGCTAACCTGTGGCTCTAAGATTGGCATCTGAAAGTAAAACACAAACTAAAATATATTCTACGGGAAAACCAATTACAGCAATATTTTTTAAAACCCACTTTTGCTAAGGGAGTGATAGTGTCACCCAAATCATACAAGATTTGGGGCAGACAGCCTGTGGATTGGACATTAGCTTTTTTTGGATGTGAGTTCAGATCCCATGGCTGGTTATTTAAATTCAGTGGAAGTAACTGAATCTTTCCTAGTTTCTGTTTTTCTCTCCACAAGATAGGACGATAATCCAATTCCTAGTCTTATTTTAGGATTTGAGCAAGAAAATATATGTGAAGTCTGAGCACAATCGTTCATGTGCTGAAATTCTTCAATGAATGCTCTCTCCCCTGTCTTCGCCCCCCCCCCATGAACTCTAATTAGATCTTGACAGCTATGTTCTCCCTTTCCAGAAAATGTTACTTTAACTTGAAATTGAGCAAGATAACTGTTTAGTGATACTCAATGGCTTCTTTCTTTTTGCTATTTTCCTTGGCTTCCTACTAAGACATTACTTTCTTTTCTTTCATTTAACCACCAGATTTGAAGCACTGTTTATACATCTATTGTCAAGAGTAATCATTCATTCAACGTAAGGCTATGTCCCATTGTTATAGTTATTGGTGTCTACTGGGGAACAAGTTAGAAGTTTTATCAAGTCTGTTTAAACATTACATTTCTTACGGATCCCAAGAGGAATCCTGGCTCCATTCAAAGTTCTCTCTAATGATACTTACATTAGTATGCTTATCTTGTCTAATGGAAACTTATTCATGAATGCCCTATTCTTATTTTCTCCTGCCGCAAAACCATATCATGAAGGTAAAACATTAAAATGGAGAAAACTTTTAAAATCCTTTCAATAATTAAGAGACATTCATATACTTCTGCTATGTGACATAAACTTACTTAGGGGTGAAATTTGATGAGTAAGATAGAATTATTGCCTTTGGGGCTGGTGAGATAGCTCAGCGGCTAAAGCACCTGCTTAGGCAAGCTTAGGCAAGTTCGATCCCCAGCGGTACATGCTGCACCATCCCTGCCACCGGGGCCTGGTGGTGTATACCTTGGATTCCAGCACTCAGGAGGCTGAAAAAGGAGGATCACTGTGAGTCCAAGCTGTGTAGGAAGACCCTGTAACAACCAAATGCATTTAAAAAATGAATTATTGCCTTACCTCAGTGGAAGATACAGGCAGGCCAAGCACCCATTTGAAACCAGTATATGGATAGAAGCATTCCTCTGTTTTTGTAGATAGCTACAGATGGTCCATGCATAACTTATTCACTAGTGTGCAGATTAAAGGTTCATATTTTCAATGACCCTATTTCTCTATTCTGGGAAGCTGAAGGGTGGTCCAAAATAGAGCACTTTGATAATTTGAGGTGACTGTTTCTCTGGTAAGTTGTCATATTGTTGGATTCTGGATTTTACTTGCATTCCTGGAAACAAAAGGGTGCTACTATTTGTAGCTGAGGGACAATGTATATCATAGTAATAGAAAAAAAATGCATTGTGAATTTCCAATCATATTCTGAATGGCCATAGGCCTCTCTAGGCCGGATACTGCTGTGCTTTCAATCCCATTGGGCAGAACTCTGTAACTTTGATTGTTGCTGTCTACTGTATGTGGTTTTCTTTCTAAGGAATGTTTATCAGAGCTGTCAGGCAAAGTAAGTCATTTCAAACAGAGAGAACTTAACACAGGGATTGTTAATATAGGTGATGGAAGAGGAGAGAAGTCATATGATAAATAATATGGTAAATATAAGACAGCCCCTGAAAGCTACTCCTGCTCACACATCAGGAGGAAAAAAGAAGGAAACAGAAGCTCAGGAAGCCCGGGAAGTGGGTTGATTGGTGGCAGCTGCAATTATAACTGGTGTTGGAAACTTAGTATAAGATTTCCCAGCAAGGGCTTGAGCCAGAGAGGAGAATCTATCCAAGGTTGGGACCGATGAGTTGACTTCTGTCCTGTTCTCTTTTTGTCTTTCAGGCCTTCTGGGGGCAATGCCTCACAAAGGAATTGCGAGCTGGTAAAAGATTACTTCAAGGAGGCGGGCTAAGATTTGATTTTAATGCAGGCAGGTGATGACCAGTGAGACACACATAGGGATAAGCCGTCCTTCGAGGGGAAGCAGTGGGAACTGGTCTGTGGAGGCTGCTGGCTATCTGCTTTTCTCTTGTTTCAAGCATATAGAGCCTGCTTGTCTGGGATTATGCCCTATCTAGGAAAGCCCACCTGTGAAGATGGAGCTAGGAAAAAATATGTGGTCTGGCCATCTGAAATTTGGGAGGCATAACTGTGGTAGACTGTGTTCTCCAAAGCTCCACAGTGGTTTAGCCAAGACTTTGAAAAACCTAAATCAGTCCAGCTTCTTCTTCCTAATTTCCTGTTCTTCCTTTCAGTGGCTAATATGTTGTGAGCAGTTTGCACCTCAAATTCTATTTTAACATCTACTTCTAGATAGTTTGAGGGCAGAGGCATACTTTTCGACTCAGACCACACATGCAGGGCCAACAAGATAGCTCAGTGTTCTAAGCGCCTGCTTTGGCAAGCACAGGGACCAGGGTTTGATCCCCAGTCCCATATGCCCCAGGGAATGCTGACCTGGCCATTGAGACCAGGCATGGTGGCACACACCTGTAATCCCAGCACTGGGGAGGCTAAAAACAGGAGGATCACTATGAGTTTGAGCTGCATAGTGAGACCCTGTGACAAATACATAAATGAAAACTAAAACCAAACCAAACCAAAACCAAAACAAAAACCCCTCACATGCTACACAGAACAGGGAGGACAGAGGGAGAAGAAAGAAGACCTTGCAAGAGACGAATTATATTTCTCTTTATAGATGAGAGGAGCCTGAGAGAAAGGAGAGAACCTTGGGCACAGGGGCGATGGGGCACATAACCACAGTGGAGGGGAAAAAGCTGGCTTTGGAATAGCTGTGGAGCAGTGAAAGGGAAATTTCAGGAGACGTGAAGTGCTCAATTAGAAGTGTAACAGAAAGAATTATTATGGCTAGTGTAAGAGGTAGTTTAAGAACGCAGGTTGTGGCCTCAATCCCAAATGCTGTTCTAGAAGGACAAGAAGTCATTAGAATTGAAGCAGGTTTTTCTTTTAACTTTGTATTATCTGGGGAAACATATTTCATGGTAAAGATGAAAGAGGTGTGCTGATTTTAAATAAGCTTTGTAACAAGATTTTGTATACTACTTGATATTTTTCCCTTAAATACTTAAATCACAAGAGTGTAATTGAAACAAGACATAGAGTTATTGTTTAATACAAACTCTTTATTTTCACTGGTTTCTTATCAGAATGTAAGAATATATGAAAGGCACTCATACAATTACAGAATGGAATTCTGTGCTAATGTGTTGTGAACTTTGGTTTAGAAAAGGGCTTGCAGAGGTACACAAAAGCAAGATGTAGTCTTCTTTTTCTTTTAGATGAGATGTAGACAATCTGTGACTGTAAATGGTTCAGAAACTGAAGATAGTTATGCTAAAAATTTGAATATTGTTTTATAGCTATGTGCAATAAGAGAAAAATATAATCAGAAGTCATTCCTGGTCATGCAGAAGTGGAAATGGAAAGTTCCTAATAATCCTTCTGGATTATCCAGTTCCTGGCGAACACTACTTCTAAAAAAGGGCTATTCGGGCCACTCGTCTTACTGGCTGTCATGTGGGTGACTACATGGAAGGGGTATCCGTGAGGAGGTAACTGGGAACCTTCTTCTTGTCACTGCTTCTGCTCTTGGCTCACTGATGGCTATTAGGCTTCCTGCAGGATGCTCAGTAGTTGGGATTAAACAAGGTGCGGAGTCAAGATGGAAGGGTCTTCCTGACAGAACTCGTCCTCTGCTGCCACCTATGGCAATATCCATAGTGTATTGGCCTGAGAGATTGAACTTTCCATTAAGTAGGACAATGAAGGACACATGGGTCCTCAGGTAGGTGGGTCTCTTAAAACACCTAGAAAGATTTTCTTTTATGTTTAGTGTCATAGAGGAAAACCTCCATAACAAGAGAAGTGCAATAATTCTTTCATTATAGAAATGAAAACACTTTCTGCTAATTTGATAATAAAATTTATACATTAGGAAAAGCAGGAGCAACACTTTCATTACCTGCCTGATTTTCTTTAGTCATAAGGCTGATGATAAATAGTTAATATGAGAGTGATTTATAGATCCTCTTATTTTATTCAAAAGCATCTAATGCTTCCATTTCAGCTTTACTTAGTAATTCATACAAAGCAGAAGCAACAAAGGTATCATCATAATTATACATTTCAATTTATCCTAATAAAATGTAGCATTTTTACTCTTATTATGTAGAATTCAGTGATAATACAATCAGACCTTGTTATGTGGAGAAGAAAAATCACTCACTGAATTACTATATGGATTTTACAATGCACAGATTTCCATATTAACTTTAGGACAGCACTAGAATTTACTAGCTACTCTCTTTCCCAGGGCTTTATTGATATGTAATAAATATCAGTAATAAAAATAATGGTGAAAAGTTGACATGTCATCTTTTATACATATTACTGAGTCTACATGTAATTCTATGGGTTATTTAAAGTTTATATAAAGCTTAGCTTTGGCCACAGGAGATACATTTGAAAAGCTTTCATCTGACATAATGTTTCTTCCTTTTTTTTTTTTTTTTCTTTTGGCATAATTGGGGATTGAACTCAGGCCCTTGCCCTTGCCAGGGAAGCATTTATTCTACTGAGCCATTTCTCCGGCCCCTACTTCCTTTTTCTTCTCATAAGGAAGATTTTTAGTGCTGAGTTGAAGGTGGGACTTAAGATATCTTGTGAACACATCTTAATTCGGGTGGAGATAAGTGGAATCACTTTGATTTGGAATAAACCTTGTGACTAGGAATACTGCTGCCCTATTCAGCAACCACTGGGGCTGGCCAAGGTGCTATGATGCTATTAAGTCATGGAGATGAAAAACATCTTACTTCTTGAAAATTATGAACCAGGATATATCTTATTATCCCAGGAGGTTCTGCTTCATGTGCGTTAAAAATCAGACATGAGATGTGCACACATTTATTTTTTTTTATCTTCCTAATAAATTAACCATATTATCATTATAGACTTAGCCTTCAGTGTAACTGAAGGATATCAAAGAAGCAGAAGGTCGGCCTCTTATGGGCCCCTTCCATTCCTGAACATTTATATTCATAGAACATGAAACTCAAAAATCATAGTATAAACATCATTTCCAATGACACATAAAATGTTCTCTGTGGGAGAAAATAGTTTCATAAATTTGAAATATTAAAAACATATATTCTGTCAACATAACAAAATTATTTTAGAAATTATAAATTAAACCTTAACTTTGCATTGATTAAAAATAAAAATATTAATCAGAGAATAGCTTCAAATGGAAAAAATCAAATAAGCAATATCTTCAATGATAATTTTTAAAACTGAGCAAAAGGAATAAACAATTGGGATTAGGTAAAGGAAAAAAGGGAAAATCATGTATGTATATATGCAGGATAGCTAAGATGATTGTACCACTAACTGTATTACTCTGTTGTTTTTTTGAAGGAGGTTAATACTTAAATATTTATTTGACCAATTTTACATGCTTATATCTGGTAATCTGAGTGACTATATTGAGGATAACAGTGTGCAATATAGCCACCATTGCTGAATAAATGATCATCTGTCTTTTGGTGGGAGGTTGTGTATCATTTCTAATGTCTTATCTATTTTTTATTCCTTTAAAAATAAAAATAAAACAAAACCAATAAAGTCATGGAGACTTTGCACTGTCTTTGAAAACACTGTAGTAAAGTCACGGAGAAGCAGCAATGAGCACAGTATGCCCAAGTCCAGTGTGGCCAGTGGGGTCTGAGAGCTGTGGACTTTCCTTGAGGAAGATACACAAGAGTTGCTTGATTGTAGTTCTGCCTAACGCTCTGTGGAAAGCAGTCTTCAGAATGAGGGAGCATCTTTCTGTGGAGCAGAATCCAGAAGCTAAAGGAAAGAGGACATTTTGTGGGCTTGGGAGTGCTTTCTGTGTCTGGCAGCAGCGGATGGGGTTCCCTGTGAGGGACGCAATGTCTTTCTCAGAAAGCCTTTAGTGCTTAGTTCAGAGATGGGTGCATAAGTGTGTTTAGTGTTTGGTAAAATATACACTTAAACTTTTTACAGCATTTAATGTGTAAAAGATTTCTTTGTGATAATCCCGAGTAAGAGATGCATGTATATGTTATTGGTTTAATTCTAATAGGGGTACAGAATCCATGTGTTCGATAGGATCTCTGTTGTTGCCCACCAGGGCATTCTCCCTGAGCCCCACCATTCAAAACTAGGGCAAACATCACATGTGCAGTGCTTTGGCTTTTGGGATTCTCATCTGTGTCTTGGAGTTTTTACACTATACATGACAAGGGAACGTTCAGCATTTGAGGCTCTTACTTAGTTCGAATGAATACTTCAGAAACAGAACATGAAACATTCTAAAACCAGGCATCCAAAATAGCCTTTTCTTTTCTTCTTATAAGACAACATTTGCCAATATTTCAGTTGGCAATAGAAGGTTCCTTCGTGTCATAATGACTCATCTCTCTTAGAATTTTTGGATTGTAAGGGACCTAAGAGATTGTCATGTAGGGCTTCTTTCTTGGTATTTTGAAGCATTTTCTACAAATATAGAGACCATTATTTGTAACATGAAAGTTGTAAGGAATGTTTGAAGTCTTTGATTCCAGACTGCAGGTCAGTGTAGAAATTCCATGCATTAAAAACCTCTCTGCCAGATGTGTCAGGGTGTAAGTAGCACTGGGCTCTTCTCAAGACTTGGAAGGCAGCTGTGGGCCTACTACTATACATTGAAAACTAACCAAAAAATCTGATTTTAAAAAACCTAAATTAAGTGAAAAAAAAAGTAATAAAATTTTCAAAAATGTTGCTTATTTGAAAATCTTAGTTCTGAATTTTCTTTTGATTATCTGAACTTATTTGTTGAAGGCAATGAAGATAAGATGTAGACTTATTGTACCTTATTCAATTTTTACAAAAAGTACATGTGTCAATCATTTTGAGAAAGCTGTTGGAGTTTTAGTTATGCAAAACTTTATTTTATTATATAAAAATAGAAATATTATTTTTAAAGTGTGTGCAGAGACACATTAAGTTACACAAAGTTCTCATGCTTTTACAATTCATAGTTAATGTCTCACTGTGTTCACGATTTCCAGTGGGTTTGTTCTTTCTTTCTTTTTTCTTTTTTCTTTTTTTTTTTTTGCAATACCACAAATTGAACTCAGGACCCTGTGCTTGCCAGGTAAGCACTTATTCTACTGAGCTATCTCCCCAGCCCTTGTTCTGTTTTCTTTCTCTCCTTCCTTTTCAGTATTTATGGGACAATATTGATAACAATAATAATAGCAACTAGTGTTGGAATGATTAAGTAATTTTATGCCCTTTAAGTAAATTTAGGACTTTAATTTACAGTGTCACTCATTAATTTTTCTAGTTAAAATTTATTATCTCTACAACCCAGATGAAGATATTGATAAGATGTCACATGACTTGTTTAAAGATGTGCAATCTGATATCTTCCCACTAATTATATACATTTATGTACCACAGAATGAGGGTGTGTGGACTGCATATATGACATATATAAGATTGTAATGGGGCTGAAGCTTGTTTTTTCTGGCAATGTTATTGCTTTCTTAATTTGTATAACTACTCGGAGTGATACTAACATGAGCAAAATGCCCAGCTGTTACACTTTTCAACAAGTATCCAGCTTTTAAATGATGCATGACTATATCTGGTTTCTTAAGTATTTTGTCTTCACTTTAATCAATTTTTCTTGGAAGCCACATAATCAACTATTGTACTGAGTACCTTCTAGGTGATATACATTTATAACACTTATGTTATTTCACTTATTACTCCATATATATATATATTTATTTATTTTGTACTTTTTAGGGAAGGGTTTACACGGTGTTCACGGTCTCACTACTAGATCAGACTCATATTGATCTGCCTGTTTACAGCCTCCCAAGAGCTGGGATTCAGGCATGTGCCACCACGCCCAGTCTCAATTGTGTCTCAGCGTGTCCTGGGGATGGGACTGGCACTGCAGGCCCGGGGATCAAACCCCCAGCCTCTGCGCCTGCTTGCAGGTGCTTCAACCCACTGAGCTATTTGGCTGGCCCTGTTATATTTTTTAATGCTAACTTATTTTGAGGTTGAGAATTCTCAAGCTTTGAGGAAGTCAAACATTTAAACTTGGTCACATAATTTCATGAGTTCACATTTCCTAATTGATGACAATGTAAATTTACTATAGCTGATTGAAGCTTTAATACTTATATATCAAATGATATTTCATAGAAGATCAGCCTCATTTCTGAAGACTGGAAATAAAAAGTCAAAATGAAATGAAAACTTGAAATAAAATTAATTTCCAGAAGCAGAATAGTATCAAGAAACTAATCTGGGCCTCTAATATAAAATAATAAAACTTAATCATGTCAGAAAAGTACTTGATTTGTTATCTAAATAACCTCAGGAAGGATATTTAAACCTAACAATTTCTACCTTTAAATCTCTACTCTGTTCAAGACATCGCAGTTCTTCCTTAAGCCTTGAAGTGGTCTTATCTTAAAAGCTATTAAAAAGATAATTGTTGTAGTTCTGGTAGTAATGGTCAGTCCACCACCTAGAACAAAGTCTTGTTAGAGAGATTTTAGGAGCACCGGAAAATCCTGTCCCATCTTTTCTCCTTAGAAAAACCTTCAGGGCCTGGAGCGATGGATACATATCCATTAGTGCTTCCTAGCTATAAAGGCAGCCTCTGTGTCTCTGGTTGTCTTCTGCAAATGTATCGACCCCTGGGAAGATTAATGCAATGAAGTACTTTCTCAGATTCCATTTTCTTCTTTACAGAAATGGGCTATATGAGCTTGAGAAAATTATTTTCAGATATTTTTGTTACAAGAATCCTAGAGGCATACAGAAAGATATAGTAAATAATATTGTACCTATGTATATACCACACAACTTTATCAAATCATAATAGCTTTCCATATTTGCTTCAGAAGTTTCAAAAAATAGTGTAGCATTACTTTTGCATTGGAAGTCTTTAAAGTTCTTTGTCCTAACCCTGTACCCTTCCACCTCCCTGTCAATGTAAGTTTTAAGGATTATTCTTTGATATTTATAATTCTAATGTCCATTTTCATTCTATTAATGAATACATATGTGTTTATTAAAATATTATTATTATATATGCTTAAAAACTTTCCTAAATGGTTTCATATTTATGCATCATATTGCAATTTGTCTCCTTACTGAAAGGCTTATATTTTTAAAAATTTATCTATATTGCTAAGTGTAATTTTTGTTTATTGATGTTTGGAACTCCATAATGCTTTATTGTATAGGCCTTTAAAATGATTTCTCCTTTTCTTTTGAATGAATATTTAGGTTATATCCATGTTATCCTGTAAAAAATATGATACAGTGAACATGTTTCTTTCTCTTTGAGCATACTGGAAGTATTTTTATAATGTACCTAAAAGAAAGATAAATCAAGTAATATAGTAGGAGTGGAATTTCAGATGTGAAGGGCATGTACATGTACAACTTCTATGGATTGTGCTAGTTTTAAAAATAGTATTATACCAGTTTACTGCTAGCAGTTTATATGAGTTCTTTCTTTTATTTTTAATAAGTTTTATTCATTCTAATGAGAAAAAACATAAAATAGCAATGAAATAGTTTCAAAACAGGTTAGTAGAAAGTTTATAATAATTAATACATTGCATATTGTTGTCTTTGTAGTAGTTATTCAGAGGACAAGATGTAGACATGATACAAGGCTGGGGAGATAGCTCTTTCATTATTATTATTTTTTTGTATTTTTATTTCCTTCAGTTTTACCTCTCTTGTTTCTAAACCATAGTGTCTTAGTTACTTTTCTCTCATTGCTGGGACAAATTACCTGACACCCAAAATTAAGGAAGGAAAGGTTTACTTGGCTCACAGTTTATGGAGGTTTTAGGTCCCACTCAGCTGGCTGCAAGGCAGAGTGGCTCGTGGCAGAGGGCAGCTGTTCATGGCAGCAGAAAAGAGAAAGAGCAAAGAGAGAAGCTGCAGCTGCTCGCAGCTAACTAGCCTCTTTCCCCTCCTCACATTTGTATGCAGATTATGTTCCCCAGTGCAGGTGTATCACTGATACCAATAATCTAAACGCTGGATGAAGAATTAATCACAAACTTTAGAAGATGCCCTAAGACTGCATAAGGCTTTGAAGGGACAACTACACATAAACATAATGCATAATACTGAAGAATTGCTTATATATTTTAGTATGTGGGTATCTAAAACTGAGTTTAGTTTGAACTCAGCCAAGAGTAATACTTTAGGTAATTATGAAATGGGAAAGTTAAATTTATTTTTTTCTTAGCCATTTAAGACATTGCTCCATTATTCCTGGTTAAGACGCAAGTAATAACAAATAAGAAAAATAAGAAATCTGATAAGAGACTTGATACCAGAAATAGTTTTTCATGACAGATCATTTCTCTCTCATAGTGAGAAAA
Source organism: Octodon degus (assembly GCF_000260255.1). Lineage (NCBI taxonomy): Eukaryota > Metazoa > Chordata > Mammalia > Rodentia > Octodontidae > Octodon > Octodon degus. Next base: position 23,297,789 of record NW_004524590.1, read on the forward strand.
ATTATATATTATGTACTGCAGTTTTACCATAAGCATAAATATTATCTTATATTTGTACATTTTGCTTTATATTAAACTTTTTGTGCTTTTACTACAGTACAAAATAATAAAAAATTCTATTACTTCTGTAAGTAGTCTTGTCACCATTCTCTTTTTTTCTTTGTTTTTGTAACTACTATCAGTTGCACATTTTATAGTCTGTGAACCTACCCTGTTCCTGCCTGTTAACTGCACCTTCAATTATTATGTTCTTCTTCCTTTGTCTTTTTATGCTGTGTTCTGGGTGAATATTTCAATTATGAGCTTTCTGATTATCCTTTTGTTTTAATATTGTCTCACTATATTTTATCTCTTCATATTTTCTAGAATTGTTGGATAGGAAATTACTACCCAAATCAGAGGCTTAAAATTAGTGTTTCATTATTTTGAAGAACGGAGGTCAATAGTGTAATTCATGACAATTATCCTTGTCAGTCCCTGTTGTCAGAGAATAAGACCCTGTCCCCTAAGCCCACCACTTAAAGCCCTATATATTTTTTGGCCAAAAGACCTTGGAGATTTAATTAATGTTATACATGGTCCTTGAAACAAGAAAATGATTTTGTGTCATACAAATGGGCCCAAACTAATCTCCCACACCATTAAAAGCAGAGGACTTTCTTTGGCTGAAAACAGAGAGATGTAACAGAAAAAGAAGACAAAAAAAATGTAAAAACAGGAGAGTAAGTCAGGGAGCTTCAAATGTAAGAAGTGGTTCTGAGACATAGGGCAAACCCTGCTAGATATACAGAGCTGTTTCTAGAAGCTAAGCTGGTCCTAGGATCACACCTGCTTTAAAAATATCGATTTCAGTCCTTCTATAAGGAAGAGAATTTTGCCACTAGCCTGAATGAGCCTGCTGGTAGATTCTTCTCCAGTCCCTTCAGAAAAGAACTTTGCCAAACAGCTTGCTTTTGATCTTGTGACACCCACAGGAGAGGACCAGTGAATTACACTGAGTCTAGCACTGACGTCCAGAAGCCATTAGATGATAATGGATTTTGCTTTTAGGTACAAGGTTTGTACTTATATATTGTGCAGCAAGAGAAAACTCCAATCTCTAAGGTTTCATTTTTGTTCTTGCATATATATTTTAATATAATTCTTCATTTTATTATTTATTTGATCCTGATTTATTTAATTTTTACATTCCTCCATGCCAAAAAGGCCAGGAGATATCCATTCTTCACCACTGATATTTATAGACTTAAAAATATACTGTAGGGTGGTTGATTCTACATTATCAAGAGGGAATGAGGGTAAATAAGAGTGTGAGGATACCAACGTAAGGAGAGGGTGACTAGTCTTCTAAAACATACCCAACAGCTCCTTCAACAGGCTGAGGCCAATTTTTGCTTGTTATATTCATCAAATATCTCATTGTATTGAATTCATTGCCATGATTCTGTCCCATATTTTTGTTAAATTGACTTTTAATGTCAGTCATAAATCTTTTCTGAACTCAGGTCAATTTACTTTGCTCTTAAAAGAGATATATCACTAACTTTTAAAGAGTCAGATATATGATTGGTGTTAGAATTCCCCTATTTTAGTCCTATTTTCATATTTTCTCCCAGTGAGAGAGAAAAAGAGAGAAAGGGGAGAGAGAGAGAGAGAGAGAGAGAGAGAGAGAGAGAGAGAGAACAAGCATATAAAGCATATATGAGACTCCAAGATTCCAGAAACTACTTTTCTGGCATGTTTAAATTTTATTATTTTAAAATAGAGAACCAGGGGCCAGGAGATAGCTCTGGAGAATAAGTGCTTGTCTGGCAAGTACAGGGTCCTGAGTTCAATCCCTAGTACTACAAAAAAAAAAAAAAAAAAAGAAAGAAAGAAAGAAAACCAGATCAGTCTTCTGATGCATTATTTTGTGTTGAGAAATTAGTTTTATTTCCACAGTTTTCATTTCATTTTGACTGTTTTTACATCCACAGTCCCCAGAAATCAGTCTGATCTCCCATGAAATATCATTTGGTAAATAAGCATTAAATTAAGGCTTCAGTCAGCTATAGTAATTTTACATTGTCATCAATTAGGAAATGTAAATTCATGAAATTATGTGACCAATTTTAAATATTTGAAATCAAAAAGTTGAAATAATTAACAATACAAGAAAAAATATATTTGCTATTCAGATAGGCTAATTTAAAATGTTTTGAAGTGATACCTATTAATAAACAGCATCCTAGGCTTGAATGACATGGTTGAACTGTTTTGGAATCATTTCTTTTGAGAATTATAAATATCTAATTTGAAAAGCATAAGCAAATCATAAAATAATCTATAGATCTATCCAATGATATTTGGATATAATAGGGGAATTACAGGCATGTTGAATTGTGGTTCATTTTTAGGCTAATCATAAATTGTTGTTGCCCCTGTGTGTTTATTACATACAAGAGAAAGCTAATGATCCTTCACGTTTTTGTCCATTTCCACATTATCCTAGATATCCTACAAAATACTTAGGTAATACATAAAAGAATGTCTTCTTTTAGATGGTAAACAAAATTTAGACAGTGATACTTTGCTTGACAGCAACTCTGGTAACACTGTATTTATAGCCTATGAAATAGTGATACAATTGTGATCATGTAATTTCATAAGTCCAATTCACTTCTTTATTATTTTTGTATTTCTTTCAAATATGCTTTTGAATCCTACACTGAGAAAGTGACCTAGTATTTCCAGTTAATCGGGTACTCTTTCCCCTCCCATCACCTGAATTGCTTTTGCCATCCAGTGTGAAAATGGAAATACCTTAGGTTCATGTCTTATAATATCTTCCTGTGGTGCACCCTTATTGAATTATTTCCAGGTGGATGCAGCAGATGTTCATCAAGTTGCTCCCGGCTTCCACTGTTAATTGAACCATAATGGGAGTGACAGCAGGGAAGGACAAATTACAGGAGTCACGTACAATTTGAACTCTGGATTCTTGTGACCTTCCTTTGGTAGGATTGACAATTCTTATTTCTTTCTCACACATGGGAAGGAATATGAGATGATTTCAGCTACAGTACATCAACAAACTAATGTCCTTGGAAATTATTGGTGTCTTGCTCTTGACACTTGTTATCAGTCAACTTGTTATTTCCTTTCCTGTGATGTGTTAATGTGTTTGTTACAAATCAGGAAACGTAAGTCTTAACTATGAATCATGTCATTAGAGACTCACTTAATCTTGGTAAACCATAATTTCATCATTTTCAAATGGAGCAAACCTTACCTAAGGTGTCAAAACTGAAGTCTTCATATGCCTGTGAATATTTCTGTAAGCATTTAACTGTTATATGCATACATATTTTAAAAGTTGTTTAACTAAAATTAAGAAGTCTTCACTCAAATAATTCAATCAGGTGCAGAGAAGATGGAGTCGAAGTTAACCAGCTCTGTACTGATGTGGTGCTAACTGAAGAAGGCTGTAGCAAGCAACAGTTAGAGAAGAGGCTGCTTTGATAATAGAGGATAGAGGTGGAGATGGAGCTCAAAAAAGAGCTCTTACCGAGCAGGCGTGAGGATCTGGGTTTATGGTGGGCCAGACAGAGACAGACAGACAGACAGACAGACAGACAGACAGACAGACGGACAGACAGATGGACAGACAGGACAAACATACAATTTATGGCTTGCTTGAGGAATTGGCCTTGGCCTTGGAATTTTGGAAGGGATGGTAGTTTTCAGGGAAGCTAGGAGGCCAGGGAAATGAAAAAGGGAGAACTCATGGAGATGCGAATGCAAGGGGATGTAATTGCTGAGGTGCTAGCATCTTGCTGTCCCCCACTACTATCCATCACCCTGCGCAACTCTTCCAATCTCAGACTCCGTGCAGTGAATGCCTTCTAAATATATGTACATCAACTCTTAAGCCATTTAACTGACTTTCGTTTCATAGCTTTCTCCTATATTGGTAGCAATTGTGTTCTTCAAATTGCTGATATCCAAGTTGCAGCCATCCTTGACTTTTCTTTTTTCACACACATTTAATCCATCAGCAAATCTTGTCACTGCCTTCAAAACATTTCTTAAACGTGAATGAGTCTTTCCATTGTCCCTCATAACTGCTTTAATCCAGTCTCGCTGTGTTGATATTTTCTCCCTCTTATAGTCTATTCTTAACACAGCGGCCAGAGAAAACTTGCTGAAATATAAGTCACATGATGTCACTTTTCTGTTCAAAATATTCTGGTGATGCGTCATCTTACTCACAATAAAAGCAAAAATCATTACAGTGGTTTACACTGACTCTGCTGCTGTCATGAAGTAATTTCTTCCATTTCTCCTCTTACTTTTCAACTTTAGTCTCCCAACTTCCGTGCTTCAGGACTGTGGCACTTACTGTTCTTTCTAACTGAAATACTACTTCACTGATAGCTGTATGGCTTACCTTTTTCCTGTTTTCAACTTATTTTGTTTACTGCTTTACTCTTAGCATCAAGAATGATATGTGCTATGTAATAGGAACTTACTAAATATATATTGAAATAATTAATTTACCTGCATTAAAATATAAGCCAGAAGAGTAGTGATATGAGTAAGGTGAGACAGTGAGATGGATCTAATTCTGTCATAGCTAGGAACAAGGTTTGGCCTAGAAATGTTTGCATGAGGCAATATTCTAGTCTTTGGAACTCATTACTTTGTAGTTTAACTCTCTAATGTTTTCTTCCATTTCTTTCATGATTTTTATTCTCTTTAAACTGGTTTTAATCAGATCCTATGTTGAAGACTGAAGAAATTCAGCCTTGGGCCAGTCAGATAGCTCAGCAGACTAAAGCACCTGCTTAGGCAGACACAGCAGCTGAGGTTCGATCCCCAGCGTGCCGTGCTGGCCCTGCCCCTGGGGTGCCCTGAGAAGGTGATTGAGACTGGGTGGTGGTGCTCACTTGTAATCCCAGTGGTGGGGAGGCTGAAAACAGGAGAATCACTACAAGTCTGATCTACGTAGTAAGACCCTGGAGTCCCTGTAGACCCTATAACAAATGCATTAGAAAAAAAAAAAAAAAGAAAGAAAAAAATTCAGTCTTGTTTAACCCAAGCACACCGTGTCTTATGTGTAACATTTTTACTTTACAGGGAAGGAAATAGAATTTCAAAAGGATAAGGGCTGGGGAGATAACTCAGTAGAATAAGAGCTTGCCTGGCAAGCCCAAGGTCCTGAGTTCAATAGCCAGTACAACAACAACAACACAAAAAAAAAAAAAAAAAAAAAAGAAAGAAAGGAAGGAAGAAAGAAAGAAAGAAAAAAGAATTTCAGAAGGATTAAAGTGCTTCTCAGGGGAGAGTAAGCCAAGGCAGGAAAAAGACTTTACTAATTTTTAATCTGGTTTGCTCCATACTTAAGTGTTTAATTCACTAGCAGAATAAATCAAGCATGTACTCTGAGAGTCATTGTTATCGATTATCCTCTTTTGTCTTCTTCCATTTAGGAGGAGAGATATAAAAAAATTGAGATAACCTATTTGTGCTAGTCATTTATTTCTGTAAAATAAGTTACTCCAAAATTTCACTGCATGGAACAATAATAAACACGTATTGTCCTTGCTTTCCTTCTCCATAGGCCAAACTTAGTTTCTTGCTGTGTATTGTACTCCCTCCCTTAGAAATTTGACCTATTTTCTACTATTTTGGACTTAATCACCAATTTATTAGGTTTGCTTTTTCCAGATCCATTACTTATTTTGAAGGTTCGGAAGTGCTTACTGTTCAAGTCCTCTACCATAGTGTTTCAACCTATTCCTTAAGCTCCAGTTTCAGCACGTTACTATTGCTATTCCCTTGCTTGATGTCCCATGTTTTTCCATGCTCTAACCTCTTCTAAAATCTCATCATTCAAAATCTTTTCCTTGGAATTATTCAAGAAGATGATGAAGTTGTGTTCACTGTGCTACTGAGTCACACCATGGAGTTAGACTTGGTCATGTTTTATTAAGATCTAAGGTGCTATCTAATCTAGATCTTCTTGCACTAAAAAATTATCTAATATAAAATAAAATCAGTTGGCTTTTGGCTGCAGTAGTGACCATCACTTTAATAGAATTTGACCCCAGTTCTTTAATGAAGAGCCAATTTAGTTGGAGAAAGAGGATGTTTGTCTCAGTTACTCTTCTCTCATTGCTAGGACAAATACCCAACACCCAAAATGAAAAAGGAAAAGATTTATTTAGCTCACAGTTAATGGAGGTTTCAGTCTACACTCAGCTGGATCCAAGACAGTGAGGCACGTGGCAGAGGCTAGCAGTTCATGGCGGTGGAACAGCAACAGTGGCAACCTTCCCATGGTGGTGGCAAATAGCAAGAGAGCAAATAAAGGAGTAGCAGCAACAATGACCACAGAGAGATAAAGTCTGTCTCTCTTTTATTACATTCAGGCTATCCGCCCCAGGCTTGGTGTAGCACTCATTCCCATTATCCCAGTAGTACTAAGACCTAGAATCCCAGTGGATTATGGGTTAATCTCAAACTCTAGAAGAATCCACCCCATGACTGCATGAGGTTTTAGGGGAACAACTAGACACAAACCATAACGATGTTGCAATGGAGTTTGGTTGTCTTAGGGAAGTAAGAAGGGGGGCCCAAGGTTTGGCGTAATTGTTAAGGGTAAAATGAGCAGAGAGGAATAGTCCTCTGTCACTGTGCTTGACTTTAAGCTTTCATTATTGAACACAGGAACAGCTTTAACAAAAATAAATCAAACTGAGATTACTTTCTTGAAAGAAGGAAGTGATTTTCATTTATTTCAATTTTCATGATAAAAGATACAAAAGTTATCCTGTAAAAAGCCTTGATTATTTATATGGGACGATGAAACCCAAGGGTCAGCTTCCTGTCTTGCATCTGGCATTTTCATTAAAAGTTGATGCTAACTTGTGTTTAGATGAGTTTTGTAGAGCACAAAGGAAAGGAAAAGCATGTCTCCTCTTTGCTATGTGGAAAAGAATGGCTACACAGGGAAACAGCACTATTTTTAAAGTAGTCATTAAAGTTTTTTTTTGTGGCAAGATTATTTTCCTTCCTGGGACAAAACATCGTTTCACTGATAAATTGCAGAATTCAACAGAGTGCAGTGAAATGGCTTTGCTGAGCTGACTTCTTCACAAACTGCAGAGACTATACCAAGCACTCGGTGTACTGCACCCCAGGCCTTGTTGGTGTTTGGTACATATAGTATGTTCTGTGGGTTTCTAAAAAAAAAATCTAAGAAATGGAAATATTGTGAAGTATACAACCTAATTAAATTTTGTTGAAGCTTAACAAGAGGACAAAGAAGAACAAAATCTCTCATATTCCATATGATTATATATTTCTTTGAAAAACTTTATACAGATATATATATATTTTTAATCATAGTGAAAGTCTAATAGACTAGTGGGGAGTTGTTTAACCTGTCATGTACACATTTGACATATTTTGATTCGCTTTGTAACCACTTGGTGAGGCTTTGAAATAATCCGTTGAGAAGGTAATAACAAAGTTGATCAATTTCATGTAATAATTTTTCAGTTACTACCTATCTAATTAACATTACTGTATTTCTAATTAACATTTATAATGAGCCTTGATAAGAGCACTTGTGCATGTAGCATTTTTGTATTTGGCATTATTTCTGGTGTAGTTGTTGCCACAACCACCATCCTGTACTGTTTGCTGCTCACTGCTTGCCCCATTGTCCTTCCAAGCATCATCCTTCAACTCCTGGCATTGAGTCTGGAGAAAGAGGCAAGGTGAAACCTGGAAATCTCGACTAACATGGAATAGTTGAGAGGACTAAACTCGTTTAGGCTAAAGAAGACAGGGCTTGGATTTTGGTCATGTTGCAGAAATCCGAAACACACTTTAGCTATTACTAAAGGGAACAGTTAAGATCAAATGCTTTGTATTAAGGAAGGGAAACAACTATTACAACTTGAATTGAATGTCCTTGTTGGTGCTATTGAGTATTGGAGTGGGTTACATTGTGGGGAATGGAATTAATTGTCTGCTACTGGAAATATTTGGTTACTACAAAGGATAATGGAGAAACTGAGTTATAGAAATCTCTCGCAACATCTTTGAATATCTTGATCCTTCAAGTACTTTTGTTAATACTGTCAATATTTTCTTACTTGCTTAAAAACTAATTTTGACAAATGTCCCTTTTTGTGTTCAAGAGTTAGAAGATGCAAGAAAAGGTGTCCTAGAGGAAGAGAGAGAAAAGGTTACAAAAATAATGATGTGTACTAGAAATTGTTGAGGAAAGATAACCCTCATCATTTGGAAGCTGACGTCACTGGTTAGAAATGGCCTTTTCACGGATCTTCTCTAAGAGTCACCCTAATTTTAAATCATGGCAAATCCTGTGTTGGATCACACCATTCTACCCTGTCTATACTTATTTAGTGTTCTCACGTGTGACCAGTGACAAGTATTTTTTAGACCAGATGGAAGATTAATGTCCAAGTGTAGCCACAGAACAAAATGCCAAATGATACACAAGGTGATGTGCTGTGCTCATTTTTTGTCTTATGAATTTATACTGCCGTATGACTTGATCAGCTGGATGCAAGTGTTCCCTCTGGTTCCCCCAAAGGCTTGTCAGAATCTTTGGAGCAAGTGTGATTGTCACTCTTTTAGCACTGTGCCCAACATGGGGGGAAAAAGTGCAATTTCTTTTTTAAACATTGCAAGAAATGCCTATTTCATTCTCATCATTTACCTAGTACTTCATAAGCTCACTTTCTGTTTGAACTCATGCATTTAGATTGTCAATTCTGTTTTTTTTTCTTTTCAAAGTTTTATTGATAAACATATAGCAATGAGACAGTTTCAAATCAAATCGAAAGTACAGTTTCAACAAATAATACACTGCATATATTCTTCTTAGTGGTTAATTGCTGTACAAGATGCAGACTTGTGATCCTACTTACAAACACCATTAGAAAAAATCATTCTATTCATTAAGAGAATACAACTATATATCTATCCCAACCACTTTGAATACACAGATACAAAATGGACATTCATAGTTATACCCCAATTTTTTTTAAGTTCCGTTGTTGAATATTATAGGTGTGTAAACTCAGCAAAATATTCTAAAAGAGTACAGAAGCCCATAATAACATTGGGTCTTCTGTTTAATTGGCAATGTCAGAAATTATTGACGTGAGTCCCCCACAGCTCAACATAACAACATGGCTTTACTTCCTATATTTCATCTTCAATTAAAACTACATTGAGATATCATCTCACCCCAGAAAGAATGGCTATCATAAAGAAATCACCCAACAACAAATGTTGGAGAGGCTGTGGGGAAAAAGGAACCCTTCTCCACTGCTGGTGGGAGTGTAGACTGGTGCAACCGTTATGGAAATCAGTATGGAGACTCCTTAGAAAAGTTGGTCTGGAAATCCCCTTTAAACCAGCTATTCCTCTACTGGGAATTTTTCCAGAGGATCTGAAAACATCATATCATAGGGATATATGTGTGCCGATGTTTATAGCGGCACAATTTGTGATAGCCAAATCTTGGAAACAACCAAGATGCCCATCACCCGAGGAATGGTTGAGAAAGATGTGGTATTTTTACACAATGGAGTATTATTCAGCTATTAAGAATGATAAACTGCAAGCCTTTATATTGAAGTGGATGCCACTTGAGCATATACTCATAAGTGAGATAGATCAATTCTGTTTTAATGCAGTTAAGAAGTTGGCGACGTGTCATTCCTCTCTCTTACACAGTTTCTTTGCTTCCACAGATCTTTTTCTGACCTTCACATTTCTGAGCATTGATTCTTTCCCCCAGCCAGCAGGGTCTTGCTTATATTTCTGTTAATCTTCGGTGCTCTGATACAGCACATATCAGGGCTGGAGGAAGACACATTTTGAACTTTGATATAAAATTATTATATTAAAATGTTTTAAAGGCCTAGTCCTTTGAAGCTTCCTGAACTTTACTCTTAACTCTGAAAAAATGGGTTAACTATAGAAATTGTGAAGCAGTTGATATTCCAAGACTATTAGTTCATGGAATATTACTCATTTATTTTCTTTATGAACTTTACTTAATTTTTAATTAGAGTTTACTTATTTTTTTCTTTTTTTTCCACCACTTTATTGAGAAACAAAGAGCAATGAGACAGTTTCAAATCAAATTGGTAGGACAGTTTCAATAATCAACACATTGCGTACATTCTTCCTAGTGGTTAATTGCTGTACAAGATGCGGACATGATATCCTATCTACAAACACTATCAGAACAAATCATTCTATTCATTAAGAGACTGTAACTATATATCTATCCTAACCACTTTGAATACACAGATACAAAATGGACATTCATCTGTATCCCCTTTTTTTTGTTAAGTTCCATCATTTAAATATTATATATGTATAAACTCAGCAAAATACTCTAAAAGAGCCTGCCCCTTAGCTCAGTTCTTTAAGTGGCCACTTCAACAAAGCAGTCAGGCTCAGGTTGCTGTGGTTCGATCCCCACAACTCAAGCCAGCCATACCTGCCCTGAAGGCATTCGGAGCAAAGAAAAAAAAAATCCTTTTGCCTAGAGTTTACTTATTAAAACATCATTTTTGGATTATATTTTTCACACTTTTTGACATTTAGAAAAGTGTCCTTCCATACAGCCTTAATAGACCCTTTCACCTTGTAATCTTGGTGCATGCCTCAGTTTTGGAATTGGTGGTAGCCCCAAACGTGTTTGTTATGAATGTGTGATGTTGACAAAGTGAAGAGAAAGAAGTTAGATGTTTAAGAAAGACTGTTAAAAATAGAATTTTCCAATTTTTGGTGAGGATCATAAATAAGAATCAATGGTGTTTGACATTTTTTGGCTTTTGTAGCCATTTATCCTTGTTTCATATTATTACATGACTATTATCAGAATAGAAAATACACTGCTGTATTTCATTCATTCATTATTTGATTACTCCTGTGACCTCCCTGGATTTAGATGTTGGGCTGTAAACTAGGAACACCACATGAAAAGAATATGACCCTTGACATCAGGGACAAAATTCTAGTTTGGACACCAATGAGACCATGGGAGTATTGTTGTGGCTGTTGGAAATGCATGTTTTAGCATGCTCAGACCCCAAATAAGTCACTTAGTTCATGCCAGGATGAAATCAGACAAGCGGTCTTCTTTGCTATTGTGAATAGACCAGCGATGCTTTGTTGCCTACTGGTGGCTGATCTGCCGTCTTCTGCAGCCTGTGAGTCTCTATGCATTGTAGAGCTACTGGTACCTCAGGCAAGGGTTGCTAAGTGTAGTGTGAAAAAAGAAATGTTTTTCCATCCCTTCAATGGGACTTTTAATTTTTCAAATACATAGTTCCTACCCCCTTTAATGAGAGCAAAAGGTTTATACCTACTTTCCAAAGTGGAATCTTTTCAAAGAATATGGTGAATAGTTTTCATGAACTGTGTGGGTAATGGTAATATCATTTCACAGAAGGGATCTATCCTATTACTGTTTAATTAAAATCTTTCTGCTGATGGAAAGTTCTCTCTCTGGTGTTTTCTTTGCATTCATGATGCATCTGTCTGGGCTCCCTTGCTAGAGATATCTTTCATTATAATCCACTTATCGAAGTTTATAATTAAACTTCTAAGTGTAAAATTTCCAGTGGCAAATTGCCAGGATATTCAGTGAACTTTTGTTCTCTGAGAGAAATCACTCTGAAAATTTTAGTTTTGTATTTTGGCTCATTTATCATTTTAAAAATATTGTTTAAAATGTATTTGTACATAGGATTTGTGGGAATATCAATCAGTATAGCCATTGTAAGAAAACAAATTCCTCAACAAACAAAAGGGAACTGTCATCTGACCACCTATCCCACTACTGATGTAAAGCATAGTATCAAAGAGATGACTTTACATGTGCAGGATTATTGCAGGTCTGTTCTTCATTGGTAGATATGGAATCAGTAGAGGTGTCCTTCAAAGATAAACAAAGATAGTGAAACTTATACATAGTGGGATACTATTTGGCCTTTAACAAGAATAAAATCTTTTCATTTGTTGCAGCATGCATAGATCTGGAGGACATCCTGTTATGGGAAATGAGCCAGGCATTGAAAGACAAAGGCTGCATGTTCTCAGTTATACATGGAAACTAAAATACTTTATGTAGAGAATAAAATGTGTTCATTATAAGGAAGGTTGAGGGGAGAAGACTAAAAATATTTTGGAAAATGGACATCAAAATACACTTAGGAGAAATAAATTCTGGTGTTCTGTAGCACAGAAGAGTGACTAGTTTATAACAATGTGTCATATATATCATGTTGAGAACAAGAGAAAGTGAGTTGGGAGGTCCCCAATACACACACATGTGCATGTGCACACACACATGTATACACACTAAGATAAAACTTAAGAAATACTCAGTACTTTGATTTGATCATTATACACTGGCTACATGCATCTAATTAACATACTATATTACATATTTATGTATAATTAAAATATTTACACACTTTAATAATGTAACATAGTAACAGACATGAAGAGTTCATTAACATCAACTTCTGCCTGTTTCTTTGAAACCGGAGGTGCAAGGTGCTGAATGAATGGAGGCACTGCAGTATTCTAAGGTAGAAAATGATAAGTGACATACATTTTCAGTGCCTGCCTGGCCAATGCAAAGTCTGGATCTTGATTCCTGGTGCCAAAAGAAAAAAAAGGCAATATATTTCAAGATAATTGGCTTCCAGCTGTGTTGCTCTGTTTAAAACATTAACACTGTACACACACATATGCACATACAACCTTGAAGATGCAATGCTGGAGAAGGAAAATAATTAATTTGTCTTCCATTGGTTAAGCATGTTTTGTTTTTGTTTTTGTTTGCAGAACCGGGGGTTAAACTCAGGCCCTTGCGCTTGCCAGGGAAGCGCTTATTCCACTGAGCCATCTCCCCGGCTCCAATTAAGCACGTTTTTAAAACTTGTAGTTTATATAATAAAAGAAGCATCTACTAGTCCCTTTGCCATTTGCAAAATATCTACTTCCATGTTTCCTTTTATTTTTCTTTTTTTTAAAATTAAATTTAATTGATTAATTAATTTATGTGTGTGTGTGTGTGTGTGTGTGTGTGTGTGTGTGTGTGTCCAACTCAGCCCGCCAGGGGGCGGGGCTGGCTGGTGTGTGGTACTGGGGGATTGAACCACAGTCCCTGTGCTTCGCTAAGCTTGTTCTAAGTAGGTGCTTTAGACCACTGAGCCATCTCACCAGCGCTATCTTTTATTTTTCTCTTTAAATTATTTATAATTTGAGTTTGTCATATATATGAGAAACCACATGATATTTAACCTTTTTGGAAGGGAGGAATGTGAAAAGAATTCAGATGTGCTATGTACATGTACCAATGCCCCACAGTGACTACACTATACACTGCTAGCATGCATTAATAAAAGTACAATAAACAGTATTCTAAAAATACTTTGTGCATTTCAACTTTATTTGGAACATTTTCTTTCAGCTATTACTCCATTATTCTGGGAAATGGGGATGACAGGATGAAATTAAATTATCCTAAATCTCCTGAATCTCATGACTAATTTTTTAATGGTCAGTGTGAAACCATAATAAATAAGAACTTATAAAAGACTGATTTTATAGACTTATAAACTTATTATTTTTATGTCAACTGTGGACATATTTTTCAATAAATTTCTTTGCAACAGTAGATACATAATTAATCAAGAGAACACAAAGTTATATTTACATTTTAACTGATAATTATCTTGACATTAAATATTTAGAATCTTACATTGTGGAAAATATCAATGAGTAATTAAGTATTTTTTCATTTTAAAGGTCAGTAGAATTTGAAAAAAGAATATTATTTCATTTAGCTAGCCTAGTTATTCTGAATTCTTATAAAACTATTTAAAGTATCAGTTAAATACAAGCTCACATTAAATCACAGTTTACATCACTTGAACATATATGCCTATGTAAAAATATTATATGTAATATATTTATTAAATTTGATAAAATGAGATTTTTAAATTCTTACTTCACCTCAAGTAGGATTAACTAAGATAAGCACCATTAAATATCTATTTCATTTCTTAAAATAGCCACAGAAAAATATGGTACCAATTTTGTTAATCTTTCTAGAATATAAGATTTTCAAATAAAATGAATTATCTTTTTATGATTAACTCAAATTATCCTAAACAGATTGTATAGCTTTTAGCTTTACTTATTATACTATATTTTTATATTTTTTTTCTGTTAAACTATGTAAATTTTATTTTTTCCTACTTTGTAAAAAAGAGTCCTCTACTGGAATATTTAAAAGTATGGACAGTATACAGATTTTCTACTCCTCTGGTGTTTTGGTAATACAGAGTGAGAGATCTGGAACTTTTTTTTTTAATGTACTTATTACAGGGTCTACGGGGTCTCACTACACAGATCAACTTGTAGTGATCCTCCTGTTTTCAGCCTCCCAAATGCTGGAATTACAGACGCGTGCCACCACATCCAGTCAGTGTGCCCTGAGGGCGGAGCCAGAAAGGCATACCAGGGATGGAACCCGGATCCCTGTGCCTTCCTAAACAGGTGGGAACTTGCTTATAAATAGTAGCAATTTGTCAGCTACATCATGCAGGGTTGCATAATTACTAAAGTAACTTTACTAAACCTGAGGGAGAGATTTCTGAGCCTCAAACCAAAACAATTCTTTAAGTTTTAAGGTTTGCTATTGACTTGCACAAAGCAAGTTTTGCCAATGGGTTGATTTTTTTTTTTTTTTTTTAATTTTTTTGAGAAACAAATAGCAATGAGACAGTTCCAAAACAGGATAGTGTATACACACTAAGATAAAACTTAAGAAATACTCAGTACTTTGATTTGATCATTATACACTGGCTACATGCATCTAATTAACATACTATATTAC
>NW_004524590.1:23312844-23326514 GCF_000260255.1 Octodon degus
TTTTATTGAGAAACAAATAGCAATGAGACAGTTCCAAAACAGGATAGTAAGACAGTTACAATAATTAATACATGGCATATTGTTGTCTTCATAGTAGTTATTCATAGTACAAGATGCAGACATAATATCCTGTCCAAACACTATTAGTACAAATCTTTCTTCTCATTGAATTAAGATAAAATAGCTATATGTCTGTCCTAACTATTTTGTATATACAGAATCAAAATGGTCCTTCATTTATATCCCCTTTTTTGTTTATTTTTGTCAGGGATGGGTATTCCATTGCCATGTAAATATTGTAGGTGCAGATGTGAGAGAATGAAAGGATTTCAGCATGGCTCCTGGGCTTCTGATATGGTCACGTGTTATGCCACCACTGAACTGGCAAAACTGAGGGAAACCGGGCTATTGGGCTACTCTGGGAAATTCAGAGCTCTGCTTTTCATATTACTTGAAAGCTACCTCCACATGCAGATGCCACTTAGAGATGCTTACTAGTAAGTTGGACGTATCAGACCAGAGGAGAAGTCAGAGCTAGAGAGATGGGGGTGGATATGGAGAAAGGGGAATTATAAGGTGTGGCATGTAAATCTATAGAATTAAATACAATCCCCTGGGGGAAAGCAATGCTGGTAAAGAAAGGATGCTGACCAAGTCAGAGCCATGCCTATGAGGAGGTCACATGAAGAGGGTATATTAAAGATAGAGGCCAAAAAGAGGTAAGTAGTGAGAAATTCTAGAGAATGAGAATTTGATGTCTGTGTTTCAAGTGAAGAATGTGATTAAGCAGGAGAGAATAGTGCAAGACTTGAGCAAGTAAGACAGTGCATTAGACTAATGAAGGCATGCTTCTATGAGGTGAAAAGGATTCAACTTTCCTTGAGGTGACAACAGACTAGTTCTAAAGTTACCAGGATGTGTCTGTGATACACAGACATTGCCTAGAAGGAATCTACATAAATAAACAGGTTTCTACTTTGCACTCTGCAAATGTGGACATGTTTGTTCTCATTTATGGATCTGAGGCTGTTTACCAGGGCAGTTATCACATTTTTGCACATGGCCTTCCTTAAATCTACCTATGAGAACAAATCCACTCACATAGCTTCTCTGTATGTGTTACTACCATGAATGAAGTGTCCCTTTCTTCATTGGAATAAAAATTGTGAAAAAATGACAATGGAAGCAGATCTTGGAGTAATGCATGTGTTACCTAAAGAAGGAAGGGAACATGGGGAATAAACCAAGCTCGACTTTGTAAGAACAAAAATGTTCATGTTCATGCTGAGCAGGATGTTTTAGTGTGTTAGTGGAATCATGTGAGATGAGAAATTACATTTTGATTTGAAGAAGTCACAGAGAGAGACACATTTATACAAATGAGAGTTTATAAATAGATCCTTTACCCCTAGTGACATAGATACTATAGGGCTCTGAACATGTAACAGAAAGTACGTAAAATAACTTGGAAATGAAGAATATTTTCCCAAAAATGGAAAGTCCAAAAGTTGACAGCGTAGAATAGTAGCTGTAGTTCTATGAGAATGACTATGGCACTTCTAGTTATTATATCTGTGTCCTATGAACAAAGGGCCAGAGCTTTCTCTTGAGTGCTTACTTTTTTTTTTGCTAGGAGAAATCTGTACAGCCTTGACATCTCTCCCTGTAAATCATTGATCAGATCTGTGTCATGTGGCTGATTTACCAATAAGCATATCTGAGAATATGATACTATGATTTTTTTCCTTTTTAAACAGGGCATGAAGACATCCTGAAAAACTGTAAATTCCAAAAGAAAGAGAAGGTAGTGTAGTATTTTTCCGCCACTACTGAATTATAGTTTTGAAGCTATCAGAAAAGCCATTGCAAGCCCTTTTTCAATTGTTTATGTTTTCTGGCAAAAGTTTATTCACAAATAGGCAAAAGGTCTGTGTAAACTTTTTGCAGGATATTCTGTATTCTCCTTAACTACCATTAAACTATTATAATTGTTAAAACACAGAAAGCAATGTGATTATAAATTTTAAGAGTATGAATCCATGCACTACATGTTTACATTTTACATCATTAGGATTTTTCAGTTATCTGCAGAAAGCGTGTGAAGTAGAGTGGAAGAGGGCTGTCAGTTGAAAGGCCTGAGGATGTTACTAAGCAGCATGTTATTATGAGGAGAGCAGTTTCGCTCTCATAGAGTAGAGATGATAATACCTGTTTTCTCCTTCACAGGGTCAGTGTGCATCTTTAATAGGGTTGTTGGTGGAGAACTCTCTTCACTTGAGAAATATGACACAAAGTCACATGACTGGGAGGCAAAAAAAAAAAAGCACCTCTCACTTCTTTCTGCAAAGCAGAATTGCATCCCAGCCCACCCAACCCCCATCACTTTTTTTCTGGTGCTGGAGATTGAGCTAAAGGCCTTTACACTGAAGTTCAACAAAAAGGACTGAGTCATTTTTTATTTTTTAGTTTGTGACAAGGTTTTTCTAGGTTGCCCAGGCTAGGCTTGAAATTGAGATCCCATAGCCTTGGCCTTCTCAAATGCTAGTTTACAGTCCTGTTGAACTGCTCCAGGCTCCACCTCTTCCTTAAGCAACAGCTGGAGTAATAGTTTTTGTGACAATTGAGAACAATGACATTAGTAATAATGACAACCTGCTAGCAAACACTCACTTACTGGTAGACATTCACTTATATACTTTTTATGCATTATTTTATGTAATCCCTATTCCAAGAAGGATTTTGTGTGGCTGTTTTGCTTATTTGGTAGAGGACGACCTTCAAATTTGGAGGGTATGGATAACTGACCAGGAAACTTGTGAACTCTAGTGTTAGGACTGTTTTGTGATCTATCTTGAACACACTTGACAGGTATCCTGTAAATAATTATTTAGCATCCTTAATGATCATTCTCTTTAGTTGAAGATCAGGAATAAATTCATGTTATGGTCTGGGTCTAGATGTTTCCCTAAAGCTTCATGCAGTCATAGACATTTTTTGGAAGTGCCTGAATTTAGAGTGTGTGATTGATTCCTAGTCAAGGCTGGGATTAGGGTATTGGGATTAAGAGTGAATGATTGCTGGATCAGTCCACTGATTAGACTGATGCAATACTAATCCCAGAAGTCTAGATAAAATAAAAGGAGCAGAACAAGGCTTATCTCACTCTCTGTTGTTTTTGCTATCTTCTGCTGCCACGTGTCACCCTGCCTTGGAACTAGCCAGTTATAGACAAAGCTCTACAAACTGTAAGCTAAATACACCCTTCTCTCTTAATTTGAGGTATCAGGTATTTTGTTTCAGTAATGAGAAAATGTAACTAAGACTGAATTTGGTACCAGAGCAGTAGGGTCTTTGCTGACCATGTGGTTCAGCAGCCTTTGGGAATGGCTTGTGAGAAGAGTTTGGAAAAGTTTAGGGATACTGGCTGAAAAAATAGTGCTGGAATACCTTAGGCAGTTATGTACGGGAGATTCAGGTCAGAGTTCAGCAGACTAGAAAGCTGATTGAAATCCTCTTGGTAAAGACCAGGTTCAGGAAGTTTCTGTTGGGAAGGACTGCATTGGCTTTTGAACTCCAGATGAAATATATGATGGCTTAGAAGAAAGTTTCCACTTTGCTTGTGTCCTGAAATTTTACTTGAGACTGAGATTAAGAGTGGTGGACCAATTAATCTGGCAGAAGAAATTTCAAGGCAGCTGGATGTTGAGGCAGTGGCAAGGCTACTCTTGAAGTCTTTTAGGCAGTTTTATGTTGAGAATCAAGAAGCATGATTTAATATTGCATTGTGTAAAAATACGATGAATGTCCATTTTGTATCTGCATATTCGAAGAGGTTGGGATAGATATATAGTTGCATTCTCTTAATGAATAGAATGATTTGTTCTAATGGTGTTTGTAAATAGGATCACAAGTCCGCATCTTGTACAGCAATTAACCACTAAGAAGAATATATGCAGTGTATTATTTGTTGAAACTGTACTTCCGATTGGATTTGAAACTGTCTCACTGCTATCTGTTTATCAATAAAACTTTGAAAAAAAAGAAGCATGATTTAAAATACTGTGAGTTTAGCAAATAAAAAAACTCCAGTGAAATATGAACTGCAAAGGTAGAGTAGAGGAGATTTTAACTTCTGAGAAGGAGCAGGAGAATGGAAAAGATGGCCTGAGAAAATCACAGGAAGCATCAGAACAACACCCTTTACATCTTCGAAATTGCAAAAGTGAAAGATTTTTCTTTGAGAACAAAGTCCCAAAGCACCATGTTCCAGAATGGCAGTGGCATAGAGAAGCTATTCCTCGGAATTGGATTAAGAGTGCTCCGCAATCCAGATACTTGATCCTTCTAGCTAAGAGAAAGGGAAGCCTTGCTAATGCGCGAGTTAGCAGCAGACCTTGGCATCATCCATGTGATGCTGGTTTTAGGTGCATGTAGAATGGCAGAGCTGGGGGATCAGGGTGGCTTCTGCCAAGATTTCTGAAGCATTTCTAGGCAGCATGTTATTGTGAGGTGAGCAGTTTCTATTATAACCATCAGAAGTGCTGTAGGGCCAGAGCCACTCAACTTCCTTGAGGATCATATTTGCCACAGATTCCTTTGGACGTGGGACATGAAATTACAGGATTTAATGTTTAACCTGCTGTATTTTGGACTTACTTTGGTTCCATTACTTTTTATCTCCCTGTTTGTAACTTTTGGAATGGAAATGTCTATCTTGTACCATTGAATGTTTCAAGAGTTTAACTTTTTTTCATTTGTACAGGGGCTCACAGCTAAAAGTTTGCTTTAAATCTCAGAGGAGACTTAAGCCTTGGACCTTTTAGCAATATTGAATCTGTTAGGACTTTGACAACTCTTAGAGATGGGCTAAATGCCTTTTGCATAAAGGGATGTGCATAACTCTTCCAGGGAACAGGGGCAGAATGTTACAGTTTGTGTCTGGATATCTTGGAGAAAGCTCTTCCTGTTTTAGATGGGTCTATTTGGAAGTAGCTGAATCTAGATTTTGTGTTTGGTTCATACTACAGTAGTAGTATTAACGGTTTTAGGAGTAAGGAGGAGTACTTGAAGTCCACTGATTGGCTTGGCACAGCCCTCATCCCTGCCGTCTGGATAAGATTAAAGGGGGAAAAAAGAGGCTTGTTTCACCCTCTGCTCTTGCTGCTTTTGCTGTCTTCTATTGCCCAAGCTGCAATAAACTGTTATCTCTCTGTTATGTGCCACCTTGCCTTGGAGCCAGGAGATTATGGACTGAAACCTCTACAAACTATGGGCTAAACAAACGTTTCCTCCTGTAACTTTGAGTGTCAAGTATTTTTGTCTCACCAATGAGAGAAAAGTAATTCATACAGTTGCTTATAATTTTATCATGAGGATCAAGTGAAATGATTTGTAACTTGCTTTATGCATGCTACTAAAAGAACAACAGGGTTGAAATGCATCTCTGTTCAGAGACATGAAAAATCACTTGTATTGATGTCAGTTGCAACATGAGTCTCTTGTTTCACAGGAAGACTGCTGAGGTCACTTGCAAACAACTTGCTCCTTTTGTGATCTCAGACTGCCACTTAATTCTCCATGTCTCAACTTTCTCATCTTGAAAATGGGGGATGATATAAATAATTCCTGCATAGAACTGTGGGAAGTGTTCAATGAAGTGCTTAGGTCAGTGTCTTGTATATAGAAATGCCTGAGAAGTGTACAATAGAAGATGAAATCAATGTACAACACTGCTATCAGAATTTGACCCTCTGCCTGTCCCTCCTTATGGAGCCATGTCTTCACAGTTGCCATGAGATGGCACTATGAGGATATGCATAATCATAGTTTGCTTTTCTTTCCCTTTCTTCATTCATTGCTGTTCCTTCAGGCTGAAAGCAAACTGGAACAGTTTCTATTTTATTTTTTAAGTTTTGTGCCTTTTAAATATTCAAGGACTTCAATGATAAGAATATGTTTAAGAGAAAATGAAATGCATATGAAATATAAGGCACATTTTTCATAGTTTGAATGGCCCTTAAATGATTAGAAAACAGGCTAAAGGAAGAACCTGCATTTTTTATTTCTCTTAGTATTCATCAGCTCAGACCCAACCTTGCAAATACATTTTGGGTGCTAGGATATATAGTAAATAAGTTGATTTGGAAATTCAACATCTTTCATAATATAAATTATTTATGACATCCTGGGTAGCACATCTCCTGCATAACATAGCTTATCATGCTTATAGAATTTTTACATTTGCATCATACAGGATAGTAGACGAGTCTGTTTCTTATCTTCTTATCTTGTTTTTAGTGACCTCTTTGGCCTGTATAATTGCAAATACAAAAATGATTCCTACTGTCTTCCAAGGGACAATTTAGTGAGTTTTAGACATTTAGAAGAAATAAAAGTACCATGGCTTAGTGCAGTAGATAAACCTCTGTTCAGATTTTATCTTGTGCTTTCGGTCAGGCCAGTAGTCTCTCTTTACTTTCATGTGAAATGCTTGTTGCATGGCTGATGGGGGAAACTCCAGCAAAAATAGTGTGCTATTCTGTCCTCAGGCTTCTTAGGAAAAGGGAAGCTAAGAGTTATAGAATCATAGGTACTATGTTTTGTGTCTAGTTGTTCCCCCAAAGCCTCATAGGTGGGGCTTGGCAGACATGACTGGATCTAGTGTTTTATGCTGGAGATTAAGTGTATGATTCTGAGATTAAGGGTGTGTTATTACTCAATTAGTCCACTGATTGGTTTGGCATAGTTCTAGGTGTGAATAATAGGAAGGCCCACCCTAGTGTGAGTGCTGATCTCCCTAAGAGCATGTAGCCTGGGTAGGATATAGTGGACAGAAGAGGGCAGCTATTGGTACTTGCTGCTTCTGTTTTGCTGCATTCTGCCCACCATGAACTGTTTCTCCTCTGTGAAGCCCCATTGTCATGCCACTCTGCCTTGAAGCAAGTCAACTATTGATTGAAAATTTTACAAACTGTGAGTTACAATAAGCCTTCCACTCTTTCATTGGGTGTAGGATATTTTATCTTAACAACTAGAAAATGCAAGACAATAAGTAATATAAATGCCAAAGCTGTGTGGGTCTTTTTAGGCATAAGGCTGCGATGACATCTTAAATTGAGATATTTTTCTTGTTCTTTAAGATTTATTTTGTAATATTTTGCTCAAGATCTGTAATGGGTTTCCTACTGGTAGTATGCCTTGTTCGTCAGTGATTCCTAGGAGATATAATCATTTTTAGAGTCCAACAGGTTTTCCAAACCACTTTGCCAGGACTGTACCATTTGGGTATTTGATCTTGGCATAGGTAAATATAGAAGGAGAGACCAAAAGGTCTTAGAACATTTTTAAGAGTTAGTATAGGGTTGCAGGTTGGTGGAAAAGCCTAAGAAATGACAAAAGCTCCTAATGGCCTATTTTAAAATAATCTTAAGTGTTTTTCTGCTAAAATAAAAAGATTATGCAAAATGTTTATTTATGATCCCTTGGCTAATCATTCAAGCACATCTGTGGTCTTGACAGAACTAAATCCTTTTAAGTGTGCTTTTTGGCTTCCTATTTATGGATATTTGGAGTAAAGAAAATATCCTTTTCTTAGTTTACATTTTAATGACTTGAATATGTTTTTAGATACATATTCTGGATATATGTCTCCCATTAATGAGAATAGACAACATCATCTTGTATACCCTGGTCATTGTGTGTCATGAATAAAAGCAGCCACAGTAGAGAGCGGGTTCTGTTAGCTAATTATTAATGTTGAAAATAATAGCTTAGCATCTACCACCTTAAAACAGGGTCATAATTTTTGTCAAATGCCCTCTAACATGACATTGACTTAGATCCTTTTTATGCAGAAGGCTAGCCTATTTACTTTTTCACAGGTACATTTCTCAACTTTATAGGATTCACCAGGAAGTTTTGTTGTACTATAGGGGCTGTAAATAGGTTTTTCCTCTTGCTGCTTCATT
The DNA here is from genome assembly GCF_000260255.1 of Octodon degus. Lineage (NCBI taxonomy): Eukaryota > Metazoa > Chordata > Mammalia > Rodentia > Octodontidae > Octodon > Octodon degus. The sequence continues at coordinate 23,320,812 of NW_004524590.1, forward strand.
GGAGTAATTGACAATGATGTCTTCTGAAAAACATCTAGATGAGAGTCTTATCACATCTGTTAATTATATTAACCATCCACGGTACGTGTTTATGTGTGTCTATGTATATGTGTCAAAGATCCCATGTATATTTCTGAAGGAAATCAGGTCTCTCTCAGTCTGCTTCTTAGAAGAAGTTGAGTAACTCTTAATTGATGCAGAAGATTCAGGTTGACTTTATTTTTATTTATATTTATTTAGTTTTTTGTGGCCAGGTCAGCCTGCCCTGGAGACAGAGCTGTTGCAGCATGTGGTACCAGGGATCGAATTGAGGTCCTTGTGCTTGCCTATGCTTGCAAAAGCAGGTGCTTTAGACCACTGAAATATCTCTTAGGCTGACTTCAAAATACCACTATACAGTCCCTACTATTTTTTATAATGTTGGAATTTACCACTATCAGTGTGCAGTATCTGTAGGATATGTCTGTATACAAAGAGATTTCATCTAAGGGGACATATTTTATAATCACATGCTAGCTTGTGAGTAAGTAGATGGGAGCTGAGACTTCAGGGCTTCTAGTAGGGTGTTTTTTCCTATATAAACCCTTTGCTGAACTCATGACCTTGCTTGCTGCACATAACAAGAACTGATGGTAATGTATATGTCTGTATTCTGTCCTCTGCCACTCCTTGGGTCTCCCACAACTCTAGCTCTGAAGTTGACAATCTCCTTACCACAAAACAGGAGAGGGAACATGCAGTGTGCTTCCAGATGGTAGCGATGATGGTATGTGTCTCAAGGTGGGCCTGTAGCTGCATACAACCTAGAGAATACCCAGAGGCATTCTGAAAAAGCACTCATGGCCAGAACAATTCAGTTTGTGTAACAATATACTAACTTCAAAATACATACTTTTACTTGAGGAGAGGCTATCTTTTTCTGCTGTACACAGATATACCATACAAGATAGCAATGCCTTTGGAGTAAACTCTAACTTATCATTCATGTTACCTAACTCAACAGAATCATGGCAGTAGTCAATGATATTCATGGCTATTTGCCCCAAGAAGTTGTGGACAGTTTAGTTCTCAAGGACAGAATTTTTAAAATTATGCCTAGTTATGTCCCAGCAGTCTGGGGAAATTCAATAACAGGTCCCTTTCTGCCATAATCAACCAAGCCAGTAGTTCTTACACCATTTTAACCACAGCTCTTCACTTTTACCCTTCTTAATAGTGGTGTGTAATATATAAATTTCAAGTAAAGTTTTTGGTTGTTTTTCAAAGCATTCTCTTGATCCTTGGGTTGAAATTGGCCATCAGAGAGCAGTGTACTAGAACTTCATTGCTTACCTCCTTGCAGAGTAAGTTTTACTGATTTGTACTTTGCCACTGTCCCTTTGGAGTGTTCAAGGAGTGCTATGAGACCCTGCCACATACAACTTACTATTGTCAGTTTTATTTGCTGAAGAAAGTGTTCAGCATGTTGCTCAGCATCATCTGTATTTATGAGGACTCCTGGGGTAAATTCCATTAGTTCTTGGGAGCAAGATGGCTTCTTTTGGAAAAGGAATAAAAAAGAGAGAGGTATAATTTACTCCTATGTGCATTATGGTAATAGAACTACAGGATCTATTTCTTTTCTTTGGTAACCAGGAAGCTCATAGTCAGATTTGCCACCTGTCTTAACAGTTTTTCATGGAAGCATTTAGTGACATCAATTCTACCTTGATGCTTCTTTTACTGTTTGTTACTTTTGGCCTGATATATGTGCCTCTTTACATGTAAGTAACTTTTCATAATGTATGTGTTATGTTAAATATTGTAGCTGTCAATTCCAGGCAGGCTATTTTTAATAAAACTGTAAATGCAGCTGGGAGTATAGCTCAGTAGTGGAACACCTCCTTAGCACACACAAAACCTTGGATTTGATCTCTAGTTGTGGAAGCTAAAGGCAGAAACAAAAGTACTGGAAGACTGTACTTGGGTGTCTGATAGGTTCGTGGAACTCAATATGGATGTCTAAATAGATTCTTATGTGAGAAACCCAAAGCACAAGAAAGTTAAAGAGCAAAATAAAAGATAATAGGAAATATGAAGATAGATCTTTCACAAATGGAAGGGGACAAAGGGATGAAGAGCGGGTGGAGGGTGAAAATGAAGGAAAAATTAGAATCCAGATGAGTTACATACATGTATGACTCCCATGATGAATGCAATCATTATGTAGTATAATCAAGAGCTAATAAACTTTTAAAAAATGGAATATTTTTATATTCTCTCTTTAACTCTCTTCCCATATACTCTTCAGTGAAGGGATAGCATCAGTATCTAAATAGGTCCTATTTAACCTTTGGCCTTTTATGAGGCACATCCAATCAGTATCTAAATATTGTAATGCAGTTTCTGCTCCACTGCTCAGAGCACTCCTGCTCTTTTCATTCCTCAGTATTTGTCTCAAATCCTTCACTTCTTTCCAAATTACCCTCAGTTTATCTAGCACCATCCACTCTGCATACTTGAGATATTTAAGTAATTTGATATTTTGTGATTCTTATTGTCTATAGCATTAATTCCAAATCTTTTCAATGATAATCAAAGTGCTTTGTAATTCGGCCCCAGTCTGTGACCTAAATGTCATCTCCTTCCATTGTTCTCCCCTATTGTGTTCTGCAAAACAGCCACCAACCTATCTAGTCATCCCCAAGCACAAAGTGCATTTCAGTACCTTGTTCTCTCCTCTTGCTGTGTCCTTCTGATTCTTGAGGCTCTTCTGCTCCCCGAAAGCTCTTCTCATTATCTTGTATGAGTTTTCTTTTTTCTTACCAGAGAAGAACGAATTGCCTTATCTCCATTTTTCTACTTCTTCATATGGTTAGAGCTTTCCTCACTCTCTTTTACATTTTGTCCTGTATGCATGTCTATTCCCCAGCAGTGAGCACCTCAAGGGATTTGTCTGAGAAGGAATGCAGGGATATACTCTTTATTTGCCAACCTTGCTTTCTTTGAAGAATAAAAGTGGACTGACTGAGGGACTACTGAGTCAGTAGAATTGGTATAGCTTGTGTGGTAAGGATTAAAAACACAGCAAACTAACCACCAGCCTTCAAATGAGAGTATTATATACACTACCTTTATGGTAATGAAAGATTTATAATACTATCATGACAAAGACTCTAGCAGTGAAAGTGAATTTGCATAATTTCTGAACAGGAGAAACTTACCTAATATTTTTCTTTCTTTTCTCTTTTAGGACTAGGCAGTCAAGAGGTTGAGCAGTCTGAAGAATGTTTCCAAAGGGTAATCTTCCTGTCACTGCTTGGGCATGGAGGAGCATGAGGAAGCTGTTTCCATTACTTTCACTCTTGCTGTCCCATGCTGCTCATTTGGAAGGAAAAAAAGAAAGTCAGTTCATCTGGAAACCAGGTAGGAATGTTCTGGGTGTTTCTCTATCTTCCTGTCATTAATGAGAAGAATATTTTTTCCATCCTTAGTTGTGGAGTAGTAGAAAATAATCCAGAGAGGAAAAATAGACTCTGTGTCCTTATTGTGCAACATACATTGGGGTTTTTCTTTCTGCCTAATTGTCTCCTCTTTCAGTGTGGCTTGTTATCCTTCAGAATTTTCATATTGTGGACAATTAAATTTATGATTTGTATAGTTACATCTACTTCTTCTTTATCAAATATTTCGCATCTATGTTACATATATGTTGTAAAAATGACATCTGAATTTAGCTGATATTCTCAGGTAAAAATGCTTTGGACCAAATCTATACACGTTTCAGGGTTCAGCCTAGTTAGCTATTTATTGCAAAATACTTTTCAGCTTAGACATCATACATCCAAGTTTGTGAGCATGAAAGATTATCTTAAAAACTGCTCATTAGTTATGACTATAAATTCACCTTAATGTATCTGGAGATCTTTAGTCTTATTGGGTGCAGTCCTTTATGTATACGAATAAGTTGAGCTTTGGTTTGGAAGCTTATATACAATTTATGTTCTCTTCTCAATTTGTGTGAAGGATTTTTAAATTTAATTTTAAAGCCTAATAATTTATTAACTTAAATTACACACCCCAGACATCTTGGCTCTTTGTATCACTGATGCTTATCTCTGGTCTGGATTTTAATTTTCTTAAAGTTTTGCAATCATATCATTTGAAATATTTATTACTGTTTCAAGAGTCCATTCTTGCAAATACAGATAATTTACAAACTTAATATCATGGAAAGGAAGGAAAATGTGATGTTGTAGAAGATCTATGGTCCTATGAGAGTTTTCATTTTGGTCTCATCATCTGCAAATTAAATAGACTGTGAACATATTGTCACCATGGAAATGTGTATAAAAGTGATATCTGTAATACTCAAATGACCTTGCAAGAATGAAATTGAATTATGCTTTATAGTATATTAAGTGAAAAACCCCAGCACTATTAGTGATACAGGCTGTAAGAAACTTAATTGCATTAAAGCCCTTATAAATTAATTTAATTGTGAACTCTAATACTACATCAATGATTTCCTTATTTTTTTTTCTTTCAGTAGTTTAGGAAGCTTTGAGAATTGTGCTAAGAGTCAATGTCATTTTTCTACAAATGGGACCATTTTATTTTAATCACAAAACACAAATGTTTTGTGAAATCAAAAAAGCACATTTATTTAACTATATTACTGTGTAAAGATCTCCAAAATACAACTCAATTGGAAAATAGCAAATCTGAAACATGAATGAAACATGTTGAGAAAATGGGCTCAATTTGTAGCTGATTTTGTAGTATCTGCTTTTCTAAAAATAAGTCATTTAAGTAGGGTATTACAGAAACAACTCAATGCAGGGAAACTACATTAAACTGTCAAGCTTGAGTATAAGAAGTGAGAATCCTTTCTATTAGACACATTTTATTGTTCCAAATGGACACCTGTGGCCAGCCAAATAGCTCAGCAGATTAAAGCACCTACAAGCAGGCACAGGGGTGGGGGCTTAATCCTTGGGCCTGCCATGCCAGCCCCACCCCCAGGGCATGCTGAGCAGGTGGTTTAGACTGTGTATGGTGGTGCACGCCTGTAATCCCAGCACTTGTGAGGCTGTAAACATCACTATGAGTCCAATCTAGTAGTGAGACCCTGAACACCTGTAGATCCTTCCCTAAAATGAAAAAAAGGACACCTACATTACTTTTGCTTGTGTTCATTGCTTTCTTCCATCTTTATTGTGCCATTCCTGAATGGCATAACATTGGGTTGCAAAAACCCCTCCCATAGTTCTCTACTGTAAAGTTGTACTTTAGCATAGCAGTAGTCAGCTCTGCATCACAGCAGCTTCAGCTCGGGAATACAGGAAGTAATCTTAGTGTTCACCCACTTCATGTGACCAAAAGCAAGGTGTGTACACCTGTGTAAAAAGTCAAATCTGAAATTTGACCCACACAATGCTCCCTCTAACAGTTTTTACATATGTTTACTTGAGCATTACAGGGGGTGAAATACACCCATGCCATTCTTCTGTTAAATAATCATGTAATTTATCATAATGGAATGAGTGTGTAGCTCACAGTAGCTGGGAATAAACAGAGCTGGAACCCATCTGTGAATTCACTCGTTGACAGAAGAATGGCAAACTACATACAGTTGCTCCAAAGCAGTAACAGATGTGCATTCAGGATTTGTTTTAACAATAAGTTAGTTTTGATTTTTTTTTTTTTTTTTTTTTTTTTTTT
>NW_004524590.1:23326614-23336476 GCF_000260255.1 Octodon degus
TTTTTTTTGGTAGAGGTAGCCTATTTCAATACAACGGCACATGAAAAACTAGATTTGCAAGTTTTGGAAGAGGTCCAAAGGAAATCATCAGGTTTCTCCTGTGCAATAATGACATTGACCATGTGAGCAAAAGTCCTTGTAATAGTAAAATGGAGCAAGAATCAGCAGATTCTGAGCCAGGAAATGAAGACAGCACTAATCAGCAATGCTAGTGATATAGGGGGAAGAATCACCTAACTTTCTGGATGTTTGAGGCACTGAGTTCATAATCTCTAAATTTTAAGAATGAATTCAAGGAACAATGGAGGTTAACAGTAAGAAGAATTTACTGAAAGGCAGAAAAGCTTCTATGAGGGACAGAAGGGGCCCTGGAAAGTGGGTTTCCCACCAATCCCACTTCTGAAGGGTGTTTAATGAGTGAGGTGGGTTCAAGATAGGACAGAACTATAATTAATCAAGATATTACAAATATAGTTGCTTAGGTAATATCCAACTATATTACCAATATAGTTGATCCAGTGGGGGCAAAGTCATAGGATGGGTATGAGGTTGGATAGAACTATAGTCAATGAATATGTTTACAAGTATCATCCCTTGAATAGTAATATTTACTAAATGGGAAAGTAAGTCATCTAGCAGGAGGGACAGGATTTTTCTGGAAGAGGTGAGAAAAGGAGTTTACTTGACCACCCCAAGGTGATTGATGTTTACATAAAATGTTAATCACTGCTGTTTATCCCTAGGGGAAGTATATAGATGAGTAGTTCTTTTTCTTGATGTCTGATCTTCAGTGACTATGTCTCCAGCCATAGTTGTCTTTTGCACTGACCTTTTGAGGGCTCTACTCTGTCTGACTGCCTACAATATTTCTAAATAACTTACCTATCCATAATATTTATATTTGACTAGTTAAAATTGTACAGAATAGTCATGCAACCAAATAGAGCCATCCAATGTTTGGACTACATCCATAAATATAGTGAGGATTTTGGCAGGATCTTGAAACCTATTGGATGGAATACCAACACTGCCATTCCATGTTGGAAATCGTAATAGATGAAGTGGCAGAGGGTGCTGTGAAATATGTACATGAAGAAAAACAAATAAAGTATCTGTAAATACTCATAGTCATACTAGAATGTGTTTATTACTAACAAACTCACTAACTTATCTGAAAGTGTACATAGGTCTACTGTACTTACCAGGATTTGCTCATGGCAATTGCAGGAATATAAAAGACTTGAAATTACAGAAGTCTTTTCGGTTTGGGTTTGGACTTGAGGTTTGTAGAATGAGAATGTCATTTGAGGGGATTTGATTTCCTTCAAAATTGCCTTAGTTTGTTGACAAAACCACCTTCCAAGAAGGAAAAAGAACTGATAATCTGGCTTTTATCCTCTCATTGAAAGAATTGTGGATAATTTTCAAGCAATTTACCCACCATCTGAACTCATAACTGTTGATGAGCATCTTGCAGCATTTCCTGGTTACTATAGCTTTAGGCAGTGCATTAGGGTGCTGTGGGCTTTACCAATGAAGAAAGTGAAGCGAAGGGAGTGTTTTAACTGTACTAAAAAGTATACAGACCTGAAGCCCAAGATGGCAACTTTTTAACCACCAAACCAAAGGTTTACTAGATGTTGTTGATGAGTTACACGGTGATTATGATGTCACTTGAAATAAGACAGTAGCCAGTGGAGTGTTTTGCTCAATCCTAAACATGTGTTGTATAAATAGTTTCATAATTTACACAAAGAAAATAATTAATAAAAAATATCGTAGAGAAATTTTCTTAGCAGATCAGGACTGGAACTCGGAAGAGATTATTTATGGCTGAAGAAGAAGAAGAAAATGTTTCTGCCCAGGGAACTATGGAAGAATTGTGGAGCACACTGGCCAACAGACAGGTGAACAGGAAGGTGCAGCTTCACAAAGATCTATTATGACAATAGAAAAACTAAATATGTCAACTGCCCTACAATAAAAGGACAGGAAAACAAAACGTACATGTTTTCAGTGTAAGTGAAACTTGTGCGTGAAACATGCATTTGTCACATGTGAAGACTGCCTTGGGTATGACAGTTGAAGCACAGATTATTTGTGTGGTAGACTTTTGTTTATATTTACATTGCAGTACACCTAGGTTTTTATTTCTAATGTTATCTTTTAGGTTTTGTAAACAAGCAGCTGATGTGAAAATGTTGATATCTATTCTAAGCACTCATTACACAGTTGATGTTTTACCTTATTGCTATCTTCTGTTCCTGCTAAGTACACATTGTACAATGTAATAAGAAGTTCATGACAGAAGAGGAAGACCAGAGAGGTGGCAAGAATGGCCTGCTATGCAGGAAAAGAAAGCTAAGCCCATGTATCGTTAGCGTATCTGAGATGTGTACATTGAGCATGCAGTTGTCATGTGAGAAGATTGCCTTGGATGTATAATTGAAGCTAAGCTTATTTTTGTTGTAGAGTTCTGTTGGTATTTTCATTGTAGTTCACATTAGAATTTATTTCTAAGGTTATCTTTAAGGATTTATGCATAGTTTATGTGAAAATATTGTGCAAATAAATAGCTGATATGAAAATCTTGATGTTTATTCTTAAATGTGTAATACATATTAAGAATTTAGTATTTCATTTTATTAATATTTTATGTACCTGTGAACTATCTAATGTATAATTTAATAAGAATTTCCTCAGGCTGGAGAGATAGCTCAGCGGTCTAAAGCTTCTGCGTAGGCAAGTCTAGGCAAGTTCGGGGAGCATGAGTTTCAGTCCCTGGTACCACATGCCACGCCAGTCCTGCACGCAGGGCAGGCTGAGCTGTCCAAAAAAAAAAAAAGAACTTCTTGATAAAATTTCAAGAACAGGGAAATGCCAAGTATGTCATAAAAAAGCCAGGCAAGCAAAACACCTTGCTGTCAATGTATGTAATACTTGTTTGTGGAATGTGCTGTTCTCTGGTGTGGAGCCTGCCTTGGGTGTGACAACTGAAGCAGGGATTGTTTTGTTGTAGAGTTTTATTGATACTTTAATTGCAGTTCATATAGGAATGTATTTCTGCTGTTATTTTTTAGACTTTGTATACCAATGATTGATGTAGAAATTTTTCATACTTTTTTATATTCAGTGAGAATTAAACATTTAATACGTTATATTTTTGATATTTTTCCTATTAAGTACTTATTGTGCAATAAAACTCATAAAATTAAAATTAATAATTCATCAATAAAAGTATTCTAAAGAATACAGTATAAACCCATGACAATATGTCATATCCTACTTAAAAGGGCAATTATATATATTTATAATATATAGGTAAGTATATAGATATATATCTATATAGGTAAGTATATAGATATGGGTATATGGATATATGTTTACTACCATTTTGTTTTGCTGCTACACCAAATTTTTTGCACATAGTCCCAAACATATTGAAAGCAGAAAAAAATTTAAAGTGAAAAGTATATGTTATTGTTGCACTCTCAAATCTCAAAACTTTTCCTTTGTAGTATAAGAGTATATTGTACATATTGAATATAAGTCACACATGTAATTATTACTATGATTATGTAGAATTATTCTAGGAAAGCAATTGCCCAGGAAAGACACTATGAAAGTGCTCAAGTGTGAATAAGTTTCAAGAATATCCAGGGGGATTGGACAGTGTCCCCAGCTTCTATCAGTAGGGACTCTTCTATAACTTCTAAGCCTGAAGGGACAAGAGGAGAGAGTGGTTCCTGAAAATTTTGAGAGAAGACTATGGAGAAAATGCTTGATAGATGCTGTGGTCTTTAGAGGGATAGAACGAGAAATGAAAAATAAGAGGAAGATGACTTGCTTTCCTCCTGTCTTCACATCTGTTGTCAAAACTCCATTGTTTGAATCCATCCTGGAGCCACAAAGCCAAAGAATCTGTTGATATGTTTGTAGGCAACACTCCTAGACAAGAAGTAGGTTCAAAAATGTTACAGAATGATGGCTATAAAGATGCATAATTCATATATGTATATGCATATATGCATATGCATGTGTGTACACATTGTTTCATATCATTTTAATCATGATCTGTATCTTTTATTTTCAGCTTTCTTTTATCACGTGATTATGTCTTGGTGAATGTTATGTATTAAGCATCAAGTTCATCTCTGAATGGTTACATGGTATTCTTTTGTATTTTCACTTAGTAATCTATTTCATTAGCTCTCTATTGCTTTATGTTTCCTTCCCCTACTGTTTGGCCTTTATATGAGTCCTTGTTTTCTCGCTATTGAATATAACGCTAACATGGATAAAGCATTACGTTAAGAATAAACAGTGGGGCTGGTGAGATGGCTCAGTGGTCTAAAGCACCTACTTAGAACAAGCTTACAAAGCACAGGGACCGCGGTTCAATCCCCCAGCACCACATGCCAGCCAGCCCCGCCCCCTGGTGAGCTGAGCTGGTCACACACACACACACACACACACAAAATAAATAAAATTAAAACCTTTAAAAAAATTTATGAATTGTTTATATATATATATATATATATATATATATATATATATATATAAAAGAATAAACAGTGATTTGATTTGAGAATTGGCAGCTCCTAGAGTGATTCCAGGTCACCACCTTCAAAGGCAATGACTGCATTTTAGAATTTGTATCTTGTTTCTACATGAATTTATTATATTTCATTTTGATTTTTACAAAAAATTAGTTGAAATTAGCTGTATTTCTATGTTTTACAATCAAATCCAAGAACACAGCTCTGATATAATCTGGAATTTGAACAGATTTCCATGGATACTCAGATAAGTATACTTTATTTTCAAGACCTATAAGTCATTCATGGAGTTCAGATTGTATGGAATATCAACCACTTAAGCTCTTTGCTGTCCTATATTGTTCCTCACCCTTGAATCAAGTTAGATGTTAGTCAATTTAACTCAAATTATTAGCATTTCTAGATGAATATGCATATTGGAAAAAATAATGGATTGATGAATAACAAGTGAATGCTATGTTATGTTGCTAAGGCTTTTCTTCTAAGGGAGAGTCTGGTGAGTTTTAAGATGTGGGGTCATTGATCTGGTAAGGCTGTTGAATGCCTGTCATCACTGTAATCAGATCCTCTTATCTGTATCTAGTGACAGGCAATCTGTCATCCATTCCAAGAAAAAAGGGTAATGTCAGCATGAGTATCAGATAAGGAGTAAAGTGGTTTGTTGTTTTATGTTTAAAAATGTAACTGTTCACGGGTGTGTGCTTTGTAGAGATGAACAGATCACGGCCCCTGATGCAATAGTAGATTGGAGTGCCCTTTAAAATATCTCAATATTAGTTCTAAGAGGTGCATTCATTTCACTGACATATACTTATTAAATCCTTGTTATGTGTTATAAGGACATAAGATAGATGGAGAATAAAACAGATCAACAGTCCTCAGCAACAGGGTACTCTCTATGATCAATAGTTACAGAATATGTTAGATGGTGTTTAGTGCTAAGAGGAAAGGTTGGGTAAAAGCACTGTGGCAAGAGGTATGACTGACAGCTTGAGTGGGTTAATTGAGGAAAGACTTGAAAGAAGCGAAGGAGCCAGGCATGGAGACCTAAAGTCAAGGATATTTCAGTAGAGGGCACAATAAGGACAAATGCTCTGTAGCAGTAATGTGTGGAGCATAAAAAACACATAAGAGGCTAGCATGCTGCATCAGACAACTTGGGAAATATCTTAGTTACTGTTTACCTTGATGAGGCAAAATACCCAACACCCACAAGTTAAAGAAGGAAAGGTTTTATATTAGCTTACAGTTTGTAGAGGTTCAGTCGCATAGTCAGCTGACTCCAAGGCAAGATGGTATATCAAAGAGGCATCCCAGTTCATGGCATGGCAGGCAGAAGGCAACTAAGCTGTGAAGCAGCAAGCAGCAGTGGCAGCAGGCCTGTCAGCTCTGAAAAGCCCAGCCAATAAGTACATGAAGTTTTGAAGGGATATCAAAAATAAAATCCATTGGGCCGGCCAGATAGTTCAACTAATTAAAGTGTCTGGTTAGGCAGATGCAGTGGCCTGCATTCAATCTCCAGCCTGCTATGCCAGCCCCAAATTGGGGTGTGCTGAAGTGGCCATTGAGACTGGGCATGGTGGCCTGTAATCCTAGCTCTTGGGAGGCTAAACACAGGCAGATCACTATGAGTCTGATCTATGTAGTGAGACCCTGTAGACCCTGTACTAAAATACAATAAATAAATGAATTAATTAAAATAAAATCCATTAATAGAAGACATACAGGAAATTAGGTTAAAGTGGGAATGGGCTAGATCAGCTACATTCTCATAGGTCATGGCTTTTGTTCTGAATGAGATAGATAATGGAGGGTTTGGAGAGAGCAGTGACATGATTTGACTTTCTTCTCATCAGACTTGAAAAGGACATCTGTAAGTGACCAATTGAAAAGGTCAGAGCAGAGAGACCAGTTAAGAGGTGAATGTGGAAATAAAAGTGTTGATAAGAGCTGGTACCAAGGTCACGGCAGTAAACATGTTGAGAAAAGATTGAATTCTGGATATATTTTAGGTTACAGTTTTAACCAAATAGGACTTTGAGAACGTATGAAGACATCTGGTTCACATAACTTGGAATTCAGGGTACTTGTTTACATCAAGGATGCTACTAAGTATCTTAAAATACAGGGGTTAATACACTGCAACAATGAACTTTGTGGCCCCAGAGTGTTAAAGATGCCCATGTTGAGAAACCCTGACTTAAGTAAAGTCCCCTGGGTTTGCTAGTGATGGGTGGGAAGGAAAGGAACACAAGTTGGTACTGACTTTGCTCTGGGCAGTTAATGAGGGATTTGCTATATTTTAGCAGAACTGTCTGCAAAATTGTTGCTATGGAAGGTGGCGGTGACACTACCTCTAGCTCAGTGTTGGGCTTGCTCAGGTCGTTCAAGTCTGTTGGAAATTCATGTGGGCATGTTCACAAGGCAGTTCGATACACAGGCTTTGAATTTGAAAGAGACAGGTTTTTTCTAGGCTACTAATTTGGGAGCTACTAACAAAGAGGTAGAATTTAAATATAGGCTTAGAAAAGGAAGTGAGCTTGAAATTTATAATTTGAGATATATAGAGAATCACATTCTAATTACTATTTTTACAATCCAAATAACATTGAAAAATTATTATGTAAAACATATATAACATAAACTTTACCATCTTAACTGTTCTAAAGGTGTAAAATTCAATGATATTTAGTACAGAGTCAGTCTGGTGGAATCATTACCGCTATCTCGCTCCAGAACATTGTTACTATCCAAAATTACATTTTCATGTGATTTTATGAAAAGACTGAAAAACAAATTTTGCTTTGAACAACAGGTTCTGAAAGGAAGAAACATATCCCATCGCTGTTTCTTGGTGACACGCTTTTTTAACATCTTTCAGTCATTCTAAGAGATCACTTTATCCTAGAATGGGCTAAAGTTTGCACATAAATATGCCCACATTCAAATCCTGAGTACTTGCAGGAGAGAATTCTCTAGCTTCTGAGCTTTATTTATCCATTTGAAAATGAGATAACAGCCAAGATAATTAGGATGATGTATTGAAATATATCAATAATAGTTACTCAATGGGTATTAACTGCTATTTCTTACATAATTACTCTGTAATAATTTTGTGTTAGAAATATTATGACTGTTACATAGCTTCTGTACACTTTTCTTATATAAAAGGGAGTGAACAAAAGCTATATGCACTTTATTTGTAAATGATTATAAATTGTTTTAGGATCATTTTAGGTCCTAACATTTTCTAAATGCCAGGCCCTTTCACAGTTCTAATTTTAGGAACTCCTACCTAATGAATAAAAACTGAGAATAAAGACCTATGTTCACATTAAAAAGAGGTAAATTGATACTTTTTTGTAAAAAGAGATTATAAAATGACCTTTTGTAAGGAAAAAACGATCTTACAAATATTCATATTTAATTATCGCTTAATATATTTAGTGTTGAAAATACTTTAAGGAAGGGCTGGCAGTGTCGCTCAGCAGACTAAGCACTTGCTTAGGTAAGCACAGATATTCTGAGGAAATTTGAACAATATTTATATTATACCATTTACATGGTACCTATATAATATATATTATACATGAATAGTAAATATTAAACTTAAGGAATCATAGAGAAAAAATTCTTTGAAGAAAGTTGTTTTATTAATACATGCTAGAGTTCTCTAACAGTTACATTTGTTTTGAAGAATTTGAATATTCTCAATCCTTTCTGATCCCTTTGCCCTTCTTCTCTACTCTCCCTCCTTGTTTTACCCCTGACTCCTCCCTCCTTTAGTCTGCGTCCCTGTTTCCTACCATCTCTCTTTTGTTTTACTTTTAAATAATTTATATCTTGGATTTCTCATATGAAAGAATAGATGAAATATTTAACTTTTTGTGTCTGACTTATTTCATTTAGCATTATCATCTCAAGATCCATCCACGTTCTGCAAATGGCATGGTTTCATTCTTTGTGGTATAGGTGTGTGTGTGTGTAATAAAATATAATTTATATTATATAATATGTATTTACTACTTTTGTCATTTCAATATGTGAAAAATATATCCCCTATATTGGTACCATTGAGATGGTAATTCTCAGAGAAAAAAGGCACACTCATTGCAGTTCGGTTTGCAATTAAATATAGCATTTTCGCATCCTTGAGTTTTGAATAAAATAATATATTTGGCATCAGGAAAACAAATTAGAGATATTTACATTTTACCAAAGTAATTACCACCATTTTGCTCTCATTTTCTCTATACGGAAGACAGCCAGTGCATGCTCATCACTGGCTACCCTTGCTCTTTGGATTTCTGCTGCCTTTGGTCAATGGGGCACATCGGACAATCAGATGAATAAACGAGTACCTTCAGAAGAGGAACCCTGGCCCCTTTCATCCGATATTAGGTTAAATGGATTTTATTGCTCAACTAAAATTCCTATCACCACTTTCTGTCTTCTTAATGCAGCATTTTGCTAGCACACGTTAAAGTATTTACAGGTTAACTAGAGGTTACTATTCACTTTTATTGTTCATTTTCTTAGTTTTTTGTTGAGTTTTTTCCAAATCTATTTGGAAGACATTTTTGAGAATGACATTTTACTTGATGTTTGGTGATTTGCATGTATTGCCTTTGTTTTCGTTTCTAGACTGCACTGATTAGCAAATGATACATACATAAGTTATTATCGTCTACTGAAGTCCTTATATTTACTAGTTGAGTGAAATATCTAAGCTTTTTCATCTGAATCTCTTTACTCTCCCCATCTTAATATCTCGTAAATATTTATACACTTGCATTTGAATCATAAAAGACAGTGGTTTATTGAACTGGTCCAACATTTTAAAGTAGGTCTCATGAAGAAAAATGTATTTGTCTTCTCCATCCACAAATCTCTCAATACCAGCTCCTTCCATATAGCGATTTCTGCTGGACACAGGTCTCTGTGCAGTGATGAATATTCACAGAAAGCTATGTGTTACTCTCCTCTGGATCTGCTATTGTTGTGAAGTGTCCCTTTTTAGTTATGAAGGTTAATATAACCCAAAATAGAGATACTCTAAATTTGGAAGTAAATGTTTGAATTTATACTACATACAATAATAAATGAGATTCACCAAAACATAAATATATACATACATATATGAATATATACATATATTCAGAAAAGACTTGGTTTTGTGTTATAAATAAGTTAAATAAAGAAATGGAAGTGAGGAGTGGATTCCAGAAATGCGAGATGTTGTGGAGAAAATTTTCAAGATAAGTCATATGGATTTCTGACTTCCCAAAATGAATGTTGCTATT
>NW_004524590.1:23336576-23377024 GCF_000260255.1 Octodon degus
TATATATTATTCATTCTAATATTCTAATATTTCCTCTTGGAATTAGATGTAATAATTTCAACTATTTATTTGGAAAGTAGCTTATCTAAGAAGCACTTGTTTGGTATAGTTGTTTTATTAGTCAGTTTTGCTCAGCTAAGACAAGCTACATGACTCCCATACACGTGTGGGAATGGAGGTGTGCTGTGGCTAACATTAGGAGGACTCCAGCCATGATCACAAGGCTCCAAGGCAGACACATCAAGATCAAGAGGTGTGACAGAGCACAGGTACTTCATTCCTAGGCCATGAAAAAAAGCTGAGCAGCAGTATCAGAGAGGAAAGAGGAGGGACCAGACTTGGACCTTAAGGTCACAGCTCCATTACCCAGCTGGAGCTGTGGGTTCCACCAGTTCCCCAAATGGATCCCAAAGCCAATCAAGCTGACACTATACGCTAACCACCACATTCTCAGTGGTGTTATATCCATGATATCAAAAAATATAGACAAGTCAGGTGCTGTGGTACACACTTATAATTTTAGCATTCTGGGAGGCTGAGGCAAAAGAATGACAAGATCTAGTCTGGGCAAGGTAGCAGTTTAGCAAGACTGTGTCTTGGACAAAGAAGAAAAGGAGGAGGAATGTAGCTCAGTGCCAGAATCCTAAATTCAATTCCCAGAATCAAAAACAAGCAAGCAAAGCAAGCAAGCTGTTCATTTTGGGATAAAGAGGATGTTGAACTGTGCTAATCTTAAGGTAAGTCAATTATTTACTTGATCATGTAGTATAATTTTGTCTACTAAAAAATTAACTGGTTACTCAACCTTGTCCAAGGTACAATTTTGAAAATACCAAACTCAAATGTTTGTTGGTTGTAGATGACTGGAAACAAATTGAGCGATTGGATTAGGGGTTGTCTGTGGCAAGAATTTTCTGCCTAGTTGTGAGGTTCTCAGTGGAGAAAATCCTTTATGGAATCTGGGAATATATCCATTCAATTCTTTTCTTTCATGGAAGAATTTTGATATTTCATGTAAGTTTGAGTTATAATTCAGCAAGAATGATAGGTTTCTAAGCAAAGAAAGAGGAGTCAAAGTTCAAAACAATTCAGAAGTATCAAAGGGAAATTGAGAAATGAATAAAGACTAAATGACAATACTATAAATTCATGAAGCGAACTTACAAGCTTACTTGCTAGCATCTTCATGGTCATGACCTTAGATACTACTATAGTACACTGCCAACCTTTTTTTTTTTCTGTTTTGTTTTTTTTTTTTTTTCTCCGAATGCCTTCAGGGCAGGTTTGGCTGGCTTGAGTTGTGGGGATCGAACCACAGCAACCTGAGCCTGACTGCTTTGTTGAAGCAGCCATTTAAAGAACTGAGCTAAGGGGCAGGCCCCTATACACTGCCAATCTTGATTGGAATCAAAAAGCCCACTTTTGTGTGAGTTTCATATGGATTTATTCTATTCATGCAGTCATTTTGAAATTTCAATAAAGTTCCTAAAATTTGCAACCATCGATGACATTTGTGTGACACATACTCATGCCATAGGTGATATCCAAGAGTTAGAAAAATAATTTACAGAGCACCATGTTTAATATATCTCATATTTACTTTCTTTCAATATTATTATGCACTACTGGAGCTTTATTTCTGAACAAAAGCATGACCACAAATAGCCCCCTCATCCTTTTGTTTCATTTTCTCTTTTGAGTTCCTATAATGAGAAACGTGGATGAAGTAGGGAACATATGATACTGTCACTGCTTCATATTGATCACCCTCCCAAAGGAATAAAATATATAAAAAGGTATATACAATGATTAATGATTATTCAGTGCTAGATTTCATTTACAAAGATACTTCACTACAAAAGTAACACAATAAATGGGAAGAATACCATGGATTTCTTTTGTGTGTGTAGCTTTTTTCCCTAGGGTTAATAATTTTTTAATTGAGTGCAGCTGCTGAATAATTTCCATTGCTAAGTATATATACTATGATGAAAGGTTGCTGCATTTTGAAACTATTTTTTTAAAGTGTTTTGAGGCCTAACTGTGTAGCCACTTGTATACATAATTTTATACCACTTTTCAAATAATGATGCCTGTAAATCATAAAGGAGTGATATACCTCCAAGGCAGGGTGGTGGAGTAGTTCAGAGTTTGGACCTTAAAATGAGGCTGAGTGTGTATGTGTCTTTGGATAACTTCTGTAACTTTTGGCCTCCACTTTCTCTTCAGCAAACTGTAAATAAGTAAGAAAAACATGGGAAACCTAGTTTACATTCTGAGTACATATTCCAAGTAAAATTTCTATATTCAAATTATGTTATCTGCTCACAGTTATATGAAACACCTGAATAATATGATATTTAAGTGTTGAAGAAACTTTTCTGCTGTTGTCTGTATTCTGCCATGCAGAGTATAGTGTAGTTTCTTTACATAGAGATATATCTAATAATATCATTTCTCTAAAGGGGCCACTAGGTATTTTTTCTGCTTTATTTTTCATAATAAATAGCTTTTTTTAACTTTCCATATTTCTAGTGTCATTCCTCATGCACTTCAGTTACTTCCAATTTTGGACTTTTGAAAACAACAATGTATATGTATGTATATGAGAGCTTTGATATCCTGTCCAAATCAATAATGAGGCAGAATGCAGTCTCAAAGCTTTCTTAGAGCTGACAATGTGTGTGACCTGTTTGACTGAAACTGGATTTGAGCTTAATAAGGTCACATGATTGACTTCTGTTTTCTTCAGATTTAAAAGGAGAAAAGGCAAGAACGTCAGCGATACCTCTATCCTTTGGAAGCATCTACCAAAACTATATCACGGCACTCTCTCTTTCATTTGCCATCCATGATCATTGTTGGCAGTGCAAAGTTCTCAATTTTTATTCCATTTTTCAAGAATACAAAATAGTGATAGCAAAAAAAGCATTACAAATGATGCAAGATTTCACTAAACAAAATAATAGGAATTCAAGAATGGTTGCTGTATTACATGATGCTAGCTTCTAATTAGTTGTTCAGATTACCAAATACAAACATGCATTATTTTACAGTTGAAAAACGAACTTTAGTCCTTGTTTAAAATTTTATTTTATGGAAGGGTCTACAAGTTGTTCAGGCTCTCACTACTAGATCAGACTCGTAGTGATCTGCCTGTTTGCAGCCTTCCAAGAGCTGGGATTATAGGCATGTGCTACCATACCCAAAACTAGCTTTAGAGTAACATGGATATTAAATAATGGGATTAAAACTAGTGAACTTTTCATTGTTCTTTCTCTATGAAAAGGTTTTGGTTTACCTCTTCTGAAACTGAGTTCATAACTGCTTATGATATTGACATTCTCCATAGCAAATCTCATGAATGCAAACCAAAGGAAACAAGAACATTTTTGTTATTTCCCAGAATTCATGTTTGTGATCATTTTGAGTGGTTGATGATCCACATGAACAAATGTGCTATGCTAAGTGGAAGCTTCTTTCTTTACAGCATTTTACAATTACAATATTAGTACTGAACAATTGGCTGTTTAAAAACATAAATTTATTGAAGTATAATTTATATACTTATATAACATACACATTGAAGTATAATTTACCCATTTAAAATATATAAATCTGATGTTTTAGTACATCTATTAAGTTGCACCACCTTTACCACAATTTAGTCTTTGATAATTTTTCTTATATTCAGTCAAAGGCTGCATGCCCATTTATAATCAATCTCTATTCCCACTCCACTGCCCTTGGCACACTGTTAATTTATGCTCTGAAACTCCATTTAGCTTTTTCTGCATATTTCTTATAAATAGACTCTTATTGTTTTTTTGTGATTGTCATCTTTTACTTTACTTAATGCTTTTGAGGTTGTTTAACATTACATTGTATATCAGTAATTTATTTATTTTATTTATTTATTTATTTATTTATTTATTTGATACAGGGTCTCACCACACAGCTCAGACTCATAGTGATCTGCCTGTTTTCACCTCCCCAGTGCTGGCATTGCAGGCGTGCACTACTATGCCCTGACTCCATGGCCCGCTCACCATGCCTGGGGGCGGGGTTGGCACCGCATGTGGTACCAGGGATCAAACTCAGGTCCCTGTACTTGCCTAAGCAGGCACTTGGTCTGCTGAGCTATCTCTCCAGCTCTCATTTCTTTTCATTGCTAAACACTATTCCATTCTATGGATATTGGACTTCGCTTTGATGTATTCACAAGTTGCCAGATTTTGAGCTGTTTCTACACTTGAGTTTAGTGAAATGCTGTTATGAATGCAGTATGTAAATTTTGATGTAAACCTATGGTTTCTGCTTATCTTGGGAGTGGAATTGTTGGGTACTATGACCAATATGTACATTTCTAAGACATAAAAGCTTTCTACCATGGATATATCATTTTATTTTCCTAAGACAATGTATGAGGTTCCTTATTTTGTGTCGAAGCTATAAATTTAGAAAAAAATCACTATTTTAATAATACTGTAATATAATAATAAATTTCATAATTTTTGAACATGGAATATATTTCGTATATTTCTGTCAATGTTTTGTAACTTTCATTGTGTAAATTTGTACTGTTTTGGTTACATTTGTTCCTAAATGTCTCATTTATTTTGAAAAAAAAATTTAAATTTTGTTTTCAAATTTTTGTACTATTAGTAGAAAAGAATACAATAGATTTTTAAAAATTAGATCTTGTATCTTGACAAGATTAACTAATAAGTTTATTTAGTGACTAAGTTTATTTTATAAAAAGATTGATGACATATGAGAATTACATATATTTTTCTAAATATACTGGATATTAAACACAAAAGCAAAACTTACTTGCTGTATCCTTTGCCTAGTAGAAATTCAGCATAGGTTAAAACACACTTGAGGTATAGTAGAAGAGTACTAACTTTCAGTGATCTTTGCTACTCCTCATGTCCAGAAGGGTGCTCCTAGAAGTTTATCGTGGGAAGTTTTCATTGCATAGAACTATCAATATAGTGAATCAATATAGTAAATACTTCATAAAATATAGTGAGTACTTCTTAAAATAATAATGAATCTTCTAAAGGAAAATACTCTTAATAACATGAGTAGACTACTAAGAGATTACAGAACCTGGCCGGTGTCTTTCAGCTAGTATCCTGTTGAGAGTACTTGGCTTAGGTAGGGATGAGTTACTGTGTCTCCTCTTCTGTTCCCTTCTGCTGTGTTCTGTTCCATTCTGTTCCATTCCATTCTATTCCTTCCCGTCCCCTCCTCCCCCCTCCCTCCTCTCCCTTCTCTTTTCTGTTCCCTTTCTTAGAAAAATTAAACACTAGTCTTGTGGGCTATGTCTAGGACCTTCAGAATTAGATGTCCTTTTATTTTACTGTTAATTTGTACTGTGCTATTACATGTTTTCAGCAACTGCTATTTAACCTTCAACTATAAACTTTCTTAAATGTGATTTCAAAATTGTATTTTTGTACTGTAACTTTTCTTGGGACAGCAAGTTGAATTCACAAGATAAGGCAACAAGATAATGTATTTTACTTCAAATAAATGGCTTTTAGGGGCTGGGGAGATGGCTCAGTAGAATAAGCGCTTCCCTGGCAACCACAAGGGCCTGAGTTCAATCCCTGGTTCTGCCAAAAAAAAATTTAAAAAATATAAAAATAAAGAGTGACACCAAAAAATGACTTCTGTACTATAGAGTAAAACATAGCTATCATATATTTAGCTTTTCAATTAGTAGTTTGAAGTACAAAAGCTATAGGGAGGCTGCTAGCCTGGGCTACATAGTGAGTTCAAGGCCAGTCTGGGCTACATCATGAAGCCCTGTCTCAAAAACAAACAGACAAACAAACAAGCAAACAAACAATAAAACAAAAGTTACAAGTGAGACTTATTAATTGCATTTCAATGGGCTTTTCTTTGGTAGTTTTAAGTAGAATTCTTAAGATTGTTGGTGGGAAAATTTGAGGAATAGAAGTTACAAGGCATTCATGTGTTTGATTCCAGCATTTATTTTAAATTTCTAGGATCATGTGAATTTTTTCATGGGAGTATTATAAGCTGATTGTATATTTCAATCTTTGAATAACTCAAACAAAGTACCAGTTCTGTAGTTGCTCACCTGTTGATAATATGCCCGTGGATACTTAGCTGGAAGCTATGATAATTCAGTTTCCTGTTCATAACATGTCTTGTATGGCTAGTCATGAAAAATCACTTTTCAAATTAGAACTTAATAAAAACTTTCCTGCTTTGAACACTGAGCTCAACTCCCTGTGCGATTAGTGGTTCCATTTCTTTCTCAGCAGTTGGGTAATGATTATGGCTCCAGATGTAGTGAGAGTGATAAAGAGATTGATTAATTTCACTTGAAAGGGCATATGTTCAAAGAGAATCCAATTGGAACACCACGAATGAGGATTTGACATCTTTGCAGCTGAGAGCTGTACTTAGAGTCTAACTGATGCTGAGACTAGGATCTCTAAACCGATATGTTACTAATCTGTTTTGCCACAGATAGGGGATCTTCTCATACCTACTGTACGAGAGAGAGAGAGAGAGAGAGAGAGAGACAGAGACAGAGAGACAGAGACAGAGAGACAGAGAGAGACAGAGAGACAGACAGAGAGACAGAGAGAGAGACAGAGAGACAGAGAAAGAGACAGAGACAGAGAGAGACAGAGACAGAGAGACAGAGACAGAGAGACAGAGACAGAGACAAAAAGGCAGAGACAGAGACAGAGAGATGTTATGTTCTTAGTGGCTTACTGTAATAGAATATTTGTAACAGTTGAAATGTTCTTTTGGCTCCTTTGTGGTATCCCTTTTAAAATTTATATATTTTTATTGATCAGTAAGAGCAAGTTGCCTCTAAACCATGGTTTAATTTAGAACATATTATATAACAATATATCAAAACATAAAACAACACTTACCTGTGTTTTACTGTAAAAGACATTTTCAGTATTGTAGCAGTATAACTATAGATAGAAGACTTTAGTTACATTTTATAAAAAATGAAAAAAGGGAAGTGATCTGTTTTCTTTTCCTTTTTGTTGTTGCTTTGTTTTGAGACAAGGTTTTACTATGTAGTTCACACTGGCTTTGCACTTACAGAGATCCTCCTGCCTCATCCTTCCGAGTGCTGAGATTACAGGTGTGAACCGCCATTTCTGGCTGGGTCTGTTTTCTATATCTAATGTTTTATCAGCTTATTTATTAGGCACTTCATATTTCTTTTTTTAATTAATTTTATTGAGAAACAAATAGCAATGAGACAGTTTCAAAACAGACTAGTAAGACAGTTTCAATAATTAATGCATTGCATATTGTTGTCTTTCTAGTGGTTATTCATAGTACAAGATGCAGACATAATATCCTGTCCAAATACTATTAGTACAAATCTTTTTTCTCATTGAATTGAAAGTAGGTACATATAGATACAAAATGGTCCATCATTTGTATCACCTTCTTTTGTTTAGTTTTGTTAGAAATGGGTATCCCATTGCCATTTTAATATTGTAGGTGTGTGAATTCAACAAAATAATCCAATATAGTCCAGTAGTCCATAATAGTAGTGGGTTATTTGTAGGACTGGCAATCCAATATAGTCTGGTAGTCCATAATAGTAGTGGGCTATTTGTAGGACTGGCAATGTCAGAAGTTGTTGACTTCAGCATATTAATATGTCTTTACTTTTTATACCTCGTTTTTATACTTTTCTGCTGGATTAGACCAAGATAAAGCAAGACCTATATAACAAGAAATGTAACTTTTGTCAGGACATAGGAGAACCTGTACTGTAACATCATGTAACTCAGTTGTGTCCCAAATTTTCTGATCAAGGAGATTATGGGGCCAGAGAGGAGAGTGATTGATGATATAGGATAGAGTGTGCCTAAGGAGAGTCACATGGAGAGAAAACGTTCTCTCAGGCTTTCACAGAGAGCAAATTGGTCAAGCAATGGCCATGACTCATCCACATGGCTGATACTGACAAAGGATCTATAAACTGCAGTACGGGGTTTCAGGGTAAATCCTGAGGGGATGTGACTGACCTTGGTACTTCATATTTCTAAAGAACACTTTTTCTCATAAACTTATCTTGCTGTATGCTACTTCTTTAATTATCCTGGATTGTATAATCTCTATGATAAATACTTCATTGCAGTTTTTAAAAGAGTCAAGATTTATCTCTCAAGAGAAAAAAATAATATCCATGATAGTGATAAGATTAGGTTTGGATGAAAGATGAAAATTTATGAAACTTAATGATTTTAGTATAGAACATGGACTCAGTGAGTTTTGTCTGAGTCTATAAAAGAGTGGGTTTGTAGGAGTTCATGAACAAACAAAATACATGTACTTATTTTCAGTAAATGATTTAAATATATATATATCTACTGTAATATATATATATATCTACTGTAAATGCATGAAGTGAGGTGATTGTTGTAACAAATTATATGTACAATGCCATTGTTGTAACCTTTTGCCCAATGCTTCTATAAGTCAGGAAAATGTTCTGATTCATTGGATATTTTTCTGATTATTTTAATAGAAATACAACATTTTTTATCTGAATGACATCTGATTTTTTTCCATTACCCTGGAATCTTATGCCTCTATTTATTCAGCAAGTAGTTCTTGGACACCTCCTGAGTGTGGGTGCTATTTTGTGAGTTAAAAAGTAGAAAGATAATAGCTCAATGGACTAAGTCCATTAGGCAAGTACAGGGATCTGGGTTCAATCCTCAACACCACAGGCCATGATGTCCCAAAACCTGGGGTGTGTAGGCAGGCACTGAGACTGGGGATGGTGGTGCATGCCTGAAATCCCAGCATGAGGGAGGCTGAAAACAGGATTCTACTTTTTTTTTTTTTGGTGGAACGAAGGATTGAACTCAGGCCCTTGCACTTGCCAGGCAAGTGAAGAGGATCATAATGGGTCTGAGCTGCATAGTGAGACCCTGTACCAAATACATTAAAAAAAAGACCCTGTACCAAATACATTTTTAAATGACACAGCTGTCTTTCCCCAAAGGTACGCTGGCTGCCCTTACTGGGCTAAGTGAGGGACAGGTAGACCACTGCTCATTCAAACTTATGGTGAAAGAGGACTAGGAAGAATTTTCCTCTAAGCTGTATTGATATAAAATGTTTGTCATTTTAAGAATATAGTCTTTTTCTCTGTGATTCTGTTTTTAAAAGCTCTAACCTATAATATTATCCAAAGAAGCCTACATTTCCTAATCATAGATTCTGAAGCACATAATGAGATCACTAAGTGATGGTTATGAGATGGAAAAAATTTCTAGATATTTAAACACTACTCACTGCTTGAGTTATATATTTTTTAAACTTTTGGTGAGTGACTTTTAGTCTTAGTCCTTTTGAAATTTTGAAGACATTTCCATTAGGGTGAACTTTGACAAGGAGAGATTCCCTCCAAGACTCTTATTTATCACACACAAGAAAGGAATTCTGTGTTCTCACCGTGATTTTAACAATCCAAGAATACTCTTTCAAAAGGTTTCTTTGGAAAACATTTGTATTCAGCATCAGATTCAGTGATGCATTAAAAGTTAGGCTTTGCCATCTCTTATTCATCTTAGTTAGACTCTGATTTGTTTGTCCTTGATTGATTTTGAAATAGGTGAGCCAGCTTTCAGAGAATGATTTAATTATTATAGAACCTAAAGACCAAAATCAGATTTGAAAGTATGTTGAGAAACTGCTGGAAATGATTTAGAGAACAGATGTAGAGTACTTGTCACTTGTACCTTATGGCCCTATCTTGGCCTAAAATGTATTGCATTTTCCTGGCAGTCTTCAACTCAAAATGTCAAAGGGTTGAATTTAATGATACCACCTAATCTGGAGCAACTGCATTCAAGAGGTGTAATGGAAATTCTGTGGTGCTTAAATAATCTAGAACTTAGATGAAGTAGGAAAGGGAAAATGCACAATATATGGAAATTATTGGATGACTAAGGACTACGTTTTAGGGTTATTAAATTAGTAGCCTCAACACTGATGTCAGTACTGGCATCAGAAATTGGATTACATGTAATTGATACTTTACATAAAATTAAAGGTCATTATTGTTTGGATCATTATAAAACATATGTGTACAGTATTGTTCTGGAGATTTTGAACTAGAGGAGACATTGAGATCAGCACACGTGACCTCCTTATTAACAGGTGAGCAAAATGAAAGCTAGAAGACAATTTAGAACAGCAGACGCAGAAGCAATCAGGTGTCATCTGAGTACGTTCAGGTTAGATCAGGCATGTCCTCCGAAAGCTCTTGTGGGGATGGCTTGGTCTCCATCTGGCCATGCTATTGGAAAACAGGGCATTTTTGGAGGAAATGAGTCCTAGTTGGGCCCAACCATAAAGAGTAGAGAGAACCTCAGCCCCTTCCTCTCTATTTCTGCTTACTGACTACAATTTGGTGAGCAACTTTGCTAACTGCACTCTGTAGTGCTGCTCTGCCTCACTATACGTGCATAAATGAGCCAGGTGGTTGTGTGAAACTGTGAGCTGGAGTAAATATTTCCTCCCTTAAGTGCATTTTCTCAAATATTTTCATAGCAGTTACAAGCTGACTGGTGATCAGGCTGTACTCTGCTCTGCTCTGCTTTTAAGTGCAGATCACAGTCTTCTTCCACATGGGCTGATGTGGAGGCAAAGAATAGAGGCTGACATGAGAGCACAGATGGTGGCCCTTATGGCCCATAGTCTTCTCTTTACAGTCTGCATAGTGGGAATTCACTACAAATGAGAGGTGAAATCAATAATTCAGATGAGTATTCTTAGAAGAAGAGATAGAGGAAAACAGAGCGCAGATGCCAGAGGACATCCTGGAAGTATAGGATTTTGGGATCATAACTGCATGAAGGAGAAGTGCCTGAGAAGCTGGATCCACATGAACATCTCTGGACCTGGTCAGAAAGAGGCCATGCAAGGGAGGGAGTTTCATTTTGAAGTCAGTGCAGAAAATGACTTGTCACCCAGGGGAGAGGAATTTGGTGTTTGGTGAAACTGTATTGTATATAGCTTCACTTTTATTAGTGTGTCATTCTGGACCAGTTGTGCCCCAACCCCATGCCTCTGCATTTCTACTTAGGTTATACTCATTCCTTCCTTGATTTACCTGGTAAATTTTAATGTAGCACTTATCCTGTCCTTTGACAAAATGTGCAAGATGAGCTTGTTCACAGGGACTCAGAATGTGGTTTTTCAAATTTTTTATTTAAAAGTTTTTTCATAATGCCTTTTTTAAACTATGGTATTAAATAATGTAGTGCCTGGTGTCTATTAAATGCTTCATACTTGACAGAATTGTTATTTGTTATTCTACTGGCATAGGAAATGTAAGTTTGTTTGATAGTTAAAAAGAACTATGATGATAAAGAATGTGGCATGAAAATGAGCAAAACTTGGTTGTACAGAGATAATATACTTTTGAAGATGGTCTTTGTCTGATGCTAGGAGGTAATTTTTAAAATTTTATTTATGTTTTTGCTTGTTTTTGGAATGCTTAAAATAATTTAAGATAACAAAACATCTAAAAATGAATTTTTTACATATTTCATAAGCTAGAGTTTGGACAGGATGGAAGTGTTTCACCCCACCACACCCTCCCCTCTATCCTGGGTGACAAAGGCATGTGGCTGAGAGGAAACAAGGAGAAAGGAAGGAAGGGAGGAGGGAGAAAGAAAGGAAGTTTGTAAAATTTTACAACTACACTAAGTAGGGTGATGATGACAGCGAATAAACTGTAAGACTTTCTACAGCTCTATTGATATAAAACCTTTATGTATTAGAAATCAAAAACCTTTATGTATTAGAACTCAATCAGAATACTATGAATTAGGTAGCCTGCCAGCTATTAATTGCCTAAGACAGTGAAAAAAAATTATCAATAGAGCTGTAGAAAGTCCTACAGTTTCTTCACTGTCATCACCCTACTTAGTGTAGTTGTATAATCTTACAAACTTCCTCCCTGACTCCCTCCTCCCTTCCTTCCTTTCTCCTTGTTTCCTTTCATCCTTCCTCCTCCTTCCCTGCTTCCTCCCCTCTGTTTCTTCTCCTTTCCTTTAGTTATCAGATACTTATGAGGCATTCTCCATGGTGCTTACTGTGCTAGTCCTTGAGCATACAGTGCTTCCACTATTGTCTAGTCTGAGGGAGTTTACTGTCTGTTGTGAGGCAGCACAGAAACAGATAATTACAGAAAGAAAAGCTAATAGTGATATATCAAAAGAATTATGAGAACATGAAGATTATATGAGAAATATTATTTATACAATGCTGTAATAATATTGTGTACCAAGTGCTATATTATGCATAACCATGAGTTACACTGTTTATATTTTATAAAGACCATATCATTCCTCTTAACTTAATAGTCAACTTTATAATCATTTTTCATAATTATGATACCCTATTTCTCATTGGTAAACTTTGATAGAATGTTTTGGTATCTAACACAGTATTGTATATCAGGGACAGTGTATCATTTGTGCTTATAAGCAAATGTATCAGTGACACACAACAATTTTAGAAGAGTACATCATTAGGCATTAAGACAAATGATTATTATGGATAATCTAAAATTGAGGGAGCATGTGGCCTCATGCAAAGATGGGACCCCAGGGACAGTCAAATGGAAGAAGGCTGTTAGGGACAGCACTTGAGCCTTTTATATTGTTGAGGGGAGAGAAGCACACATGGGGCTCTGAATCTTGAGTATCCAGGGGGTGGGGTGAATGCTTACAGCTAATAGCAGGATCAAACTATGTGTTCATGCTTCCCTAAGCAGCTCTAAAATTTAGAGACATCCTCACTCAGTGTGAAAAAGCAGCCTCAGTCCAGGACCTTCAGCCTGTTCTTCCCAGCCCTTCAGATACTCTCCTCTGCTTCAGTGATACCCATTTTCACATTCTCTCCATTTCTTAATGGATGTTGTACAAAATATTCTCTATTCCCTCTTATTCTGTTCTATTTGATTGGTGTGAATTTTCAAAAGAACCTGTGTTTGGAGTGAACTCTTAATAGTCAGCTGCAGGCAGAAACCTTTTATGAGAGCTCCTGAAATTTGAAATACCTAGTCTTTCAAAGTGGATTTTGAGTATTGACTAGAAAGTAAAAAAAAAAAATAAATGAGTGTGTTATGTATGTATGTGTGTATGGCATCTATGTGTGCATATGTCTACATCTGTATCCATATCTCTCTTAGTCTACCTACCTTGGCTGTAGTTTAGAGAGGGAGAATGAAAGGGAAAGGAGCAAATGTACATGCTGATTTTTCTTTTTAATAGAGCACTTGCAGAAATTCTCTAGTGGGAAGGAGGATTTATTAGAGGAGAGGAAGAGGTCATATAAGATAAAACTAAAATTTTGGAGTCATTTTTATATTTTTAATTTTTGATTGTGCTCCCAGAAAGGTAAGAAAATAGATACATCAAACTGTAATTTAATGATTTCACTTGGAAGTTCTAATACTACTTTTACAAAATCTTCTGTTTCTTGTTTAGAATACAAATAAATGAAAGATGCCTTTGTATATAGTAGAAAAGAAGTGTGAATTAAGTTTAGAAAATAAATAAATGAAAGACGGCTCTATACATAGAAGGGAGGAAGAAGTGTGAATTAATACTATTTGTTCTTTTTAGCGGTCTTTTAAAAATGAAAATAAAGTAGTATGAACTCCATTAGTGGAATTTTTAAAATATATCAAATTGAACAAACATGTATGCTTAAAAGTAAGCCAAATATCATTCCTTAAAAATGTCATGTTAAGAGCAGGGGAGATAGCTCAGTAGAATAAGCATTTGCCTGACAAGGGCCTGAGTTCAATCTCTGCTTCTGCCAGAAAAAAAAAAAAAAAAAAAAGTCGTGTTAGCAGAAATTTTCTCAGTAATAATTGTGAAATATTATTTCACTGTATTCTTCATTAGAAACATCAAAGAACAAACATTTTACAGAATTGAGGTGTCTTTGATGTTTATTACCTATATCAGTTGCAACATAGGAAATGCATTTTTAAAAATTTAAAATGAAAATAAAAACTTTTAATTTCACAGTTGTGCACATAGGACATTTCCATCTACTTACAGTGGGACAAATAAATTTGGTAACCAAGGGACAAATACAAATCAGAACAAGAAAAGGTATAAATGATAAATAAAAAACCATAAAATAAAGAGTGTTTTATTTTTTTTCTAGAAACTTAAACATCAGTTTAGTCCCTTTGATTGTTTTTGTAATTCATGAAGATTCTCTCACATTTTATTATGCTTTGTTTAAGAGAAACTGAGATAATAACTATGGTTTTAGATACTTTTGATTTTTTTCTAATTCTTTTGAAAAGACAATTGGTATATGTCACTGTTATATAATTGATTTCAGTTGATTATTAGGATCATTATTTTCTGCAGTGCTAGAAACTTCCATTTAGAAATCTTCTATTTAGCAATTTATGTTTTTCTTTCTAAAGATAAATAATTGTCACCAACATTAAGCAGTAAGATGTCTTCTTTGGTGTATTATCTTAGATGACAATGATATAATAGTAGATGAAATTTGACATAGACAATTCTAGCTGTGGAAAAAAATGCTTTCTGAAATTTTTATATTTGCCTGAAATTTTAGAATCTCTAAAGTTTACAAAGTTAGATAATTCATTTTTAAAACATATTTTAAGACATTTATTTGACAGCTATGATTTAAAACACTTTATGGTTTTTTTATATAGTTTTTTTTAACATGAAACTTGAGTATGGTGGGCAAAATCTTCTTCCTAGAACTTATTTGAAATCTCTAGGGTTAAAAGAGGTATTGTTCCATGTAGAAAGTTAATACATATGACAAACTTTCCAAAAATTCCAGCAAAATTTGGTGGAGGAAATAGCAGTGATAATGATGGTGATGGACCAGTTGTTGGGTCCCAGTTGCTTTTGTGTGTTTTCTTTCCTTGAATCTAATATCCCCTTCCCAAAGACAAAGCCCTGTGCTGGGAGATGGCTCAGTGGCATAAATTCCTGCCTGATAAGTACCAGGTCATGAGTTTGGTCCCTGGTTAAAAAAGAAAAAAATAAAAAAGAAAGAAAAGTCAACCAAAGGAAAAGCCCTGTGAGATGATTGTCCCCATTCTCATTCTCAAATTAAAATACATAGCAGACATGTAACTTTAACTGTAATATTTTGACAATAGACTTTTGCTCCTAAACAATTACTTTAAAAATCAGATCATGAGTTTCCAGATGGATCTGATATGACAGGAAACCTGTGGTTAGGTGAGACCACTAACCCCGGAGTCCTATATTTATAGTAAGATCATTCATCTAGGATAAAGTTTGTAAACATGTGCCCAGAAAGCATACTTTTGAATGGACAAGTAAAAAAGAAAATTGCTCTGAGTGAATGTCTTCACATTTCATTAGCTGGTTGACTACAATAATTAGTTGCAGAGTCTGAGTGAATTTTAAGTTTTCAATATGGAAAGAAATGATTTTATTTACTCATTCAAGTTCTTGCACTAGAGAGACAATAAGGGAAAGAAACTACTCAAAAGGAATGCACAATACAATGAGGGAAAGGAGAAAAAAAGGAAGGGAAAAAATCATATATATATATATACACACACATACATATATATGTGATAGCTAAGATGATTGTACTACTAATTTCTATTGGTTAATGCCTAAAATTTGTATTTTGCCCAATTTTACATACTCATATCTGATAATCTGAGCAACTACATTGCAATGTGCAATATAAAAACCATTGTTGAACACCTATCATTTTATTTTGCTTTTTGAAATAATGTATCATTTCTATTGTCTTATTTATTTTCTAAAATTTTCTTTAAAACAGAAGAGAAATACTGGAGCACATTTAAGAAAAGAAATGAGGCATTTTGAGATATGGATTGTGGGGTATTTCCTTAACACTTAATAAGCAAACTTACTGGAGGGAAAGTTAGGGGGCAAGCGAGAAAAGGTAAAAGGCCTCAGTGAGGCTTCTGGTAATGAAATAAAGAGTTAAACCTCTGTTTGCAGAGAGATAGAGATAGAGATAGATAGATAGATAGATAGATAGATAGATAGATAGATAGATAGATAGAGAGTAAGAAAAGCAAAGCTGCCTAAGGAGAGTCACATGGAGAGAAAACATTCTCTCAAGCTTTCACGGAGAGCACATTGGCCAAGCAATGGCCGTGACTCATCTACATGGCTGACACTGACAAAGGATCTACAATCTGAGGTACAGGGTCTCAGGATAAATCCTGAGCAGATTTGACTGACCTTATCAGATGCAAAGTTACATTTCTTGTTACATAGGTCTTGCTTTATCTTGGTCTTAACCATCCAGCAGAAAAGTATAAAAACGAAGTGTAAGAAGTAAAGCTATGTTGTTATGTTGAGCTGTAGCGGACTCAGGTCAACAACTTCTGACATTGCCAGTCAAGCAGAAGACCCAATGCTTGTATGGACTACTGGACTATTTTGGAATATTTTGCTGAGTCCACATACCTATAATATTTAAGTGACGGAACTAAACAAAAAAAGGGGATACAGATGAATGACCATTTTATGTCTGTGTATTCAAAATGGTTAGGATAGATATATAGCTGCAATCTCTTAATTCAATGAATAGAGGAATTTGTTCTAATAGTGTTTGTAAATAGGATATCATGTCTGCATCTTGTACAACAAATAACCACTAGGAAGACAGTATGCAGTGTGTTAATTATTGAAACTGTCCTACCAATTTGATTTGAAACTATCTCATTGCTATTTGTTTCTCAATAAAATTATGGAAAAAAAAAGAAAAACATTAAACACTTCCCATAGAACCTAGAAGTGAGTGTGCAGCTCCCTCCACTAAGGACCTGTGCACATGCACTGCGCCTTTGCCATGAGCCAGGTGCAAGCCCGAGGGATTCTCTGCTTTCTTCTGACCACCAGGAAGCAAAAGCCTTTGTTATCACTCCATGAAGGACAACAGGAAAGTGAGGGCCAGGGAGGTGGTGTCCCAGCAAGATCACATAGTCAGTCGCACAGCTGGCATTTAAGACCACACCATCTTGGCCAGCACTCACTTCTATACCCATCAAACTGTACCAACCTTCAGAAGGAAGCACCTGAGGCAGTGCTTCTACTGGGACACCTGCAGCTCCACTCTAACCTGGGGCTGCTCAGTGGCTTCTTCCAGACACTACTTCTGTCACCCTGGGCTGGACAGAATCAGCTACGGTACTGAGCAGAGCCACCTCCAAGCCTAAGACTAAAGGAAAAAACAGTAACACTGACTTCACTTCAAATATTAATATTTTGTTCATCATGGAAGGGATTTTTTACATTTATTTGGCTTTTTTGACCTAAATGTTACACTAAAATAGTTTATCTTAAAAAAGAAAAGAAAAAAAGAAGCAAAGCAAAGCAAAGCAAAGCAAAGCAAAGCAGAGCTGAGAAGCCTGGCTTGGCACCTTTTGCCAAAAAGGGTCCATTCCCTCCTCCCTTCATCTCTAAGCACAAAAGAAATGAAGAGGGAAGGACTACATTATACAAACTCAGTATATAAAATATGCACTAACACCTAAACACACACACACACACACACACACACACACACACACACACACAATTCTTACCATATTAATACACTAAAATACACATGTATCCTTTTTACCAACTTGGTCTTGAATGTAACACTGTTATAAATCACACAAGATAAGCACCTGGACAGCACACAGAGAACAAAGAATTGCTTATCCAAAAATGTACATGTGGGCAGTACAAGAGGCAATGGTCAAATCCAGAGTGTGAGAGCCCAAAATAGCTGATCAAGTTATGATAGCTGTCAAGGGGTGGAGTTGCTTCCTAGCCCCATAAGGAAAGAGGCTGAGAACAAAGGCTGTCAAGAGCCCTCTCCAGGCTCTTTGTCTTACTCAAAGTTGCTACCTATCTACTTATTTTCTCTCCTTTCTCAATAACATGATTTTGTTCCTCTCTTTCCAATAAAGTAATTTTTTATTTCCCCTTCTCAACTTGTACTTGTAATTCTTTTGTTGATATAAGTTTTTTCAATGAACCCTAGATAAAAATCAACCCTCACACAATATCTCAAGAATAATTGAGATGTAGGATTTGAAGAACAGTTGAGAAAATTGATGCAAAGGGAGCCTGCCCTAGAAAATGCACAAGAATATTTACTTTCATCTTATGGCACCTACAAAGAGAACAGGAGCAAGATGTCAAAATGGCAATGCAAGGGAGGGGAAAGGAATGGGAAAAATAAGGGCAAAGGAGAAGACAAAAGGCAGGGAAGGGTACAAGTGAGAACAGCAGAGAGCCTTCCTAAACTTTGGTCATCACTTATTGTTACTCAGCTTTACAGCCCTGTACCAGACATGATTTCAATCTTGCTTAGTGTTATACTTAGCAGATGTGTAGTAAACAGAGTGATGTAGACATGATCAAGTGCAGGAAGAACTATGGGAAATGTAGTGTGAACTTCTGTTCATCTAATACACCCAGAACACTTATTAGGGTTTTTCTAAACTATAATCCAAAGCTATTTTGGAAATACAAAGGAGGAAACTAGATAGCCTTGTGAACATATCCCAAGGAATATTTAAAATGACTAAATATGTAGGACTCACATACTGCTTCTGTATCTGTGACTCAGCTACATATTTTTCTATTGTTGTTGATCATTTTGTGTTAGTTTTTGGTTTTGTTAATGTCTAGTGTTCTTTCCTTTTTCTTCTGGGGTGAACATGTATCTTTGGAATAAGGGGATGCCATGCTGAGAACCTAGAGAGTAGATGAGCTTAGAAATATCATTGGCAAGTGGAAAATAAGGAGTCAACTGCTAGTCCCATATTGACTTTGGGGCCCTGTAGGGATGTGAAGTGGTATCTCTCTTGGTTTGAGCTACTTTTATGAAAAAGGATTGGGCTTCAAGAGTTTTGAAGATGAAACTCTTGGGAGGGAGAAAACAACTTGAACTAAAAACAGCTAGAACAGAGTCTAGACAAAATACATTATTAATTGAGAACTACAGAGCCTGAGAAGAGCCCACTAAGAATCAAGACGTCAAAAGGAAGGACTAGAAAGGGCTTTTGGAACTATTCCTGTCCATTGGGTGTCTTTCCTGAGTGTGGCACACTTTCAGGGTAGGATACTGTGTTTTGAGAGGGACTTAGTCTCCTTGATGTGGGACATGGCTTACATATTTATAATATGAGTGCTATTTGAAAATATATAGTCAATAACCTAAATTATTATATAGTTATTAATCTGAAGTAAATGAAACTAAGGATGTTTTCTTACTCTAAAAGTGCCCTGTTTTCTAACATGTACATGATTATAAGGATTATTACTTTGTACAACTAACACTCAGTAGCTCTAAAAACTTGTGTTCCAGAGATCTTGATGAGTGATATAAAAGTACTTATTCAAAATCTCTTTTATGTACAGAAGAGAACCAGTGTGCTGGTGTGTATTAACAGTTCAGACTTCAGAGTGTATTTTTGGGGAACACACAT
Source organism: Octodon degus (assembly GCF_000260255.1). NCBI lineage: Eukaryota > Metazoa > Chordata > Mammalia > Rodentia > Octodontidae > Octodon > Octodon degus. The sequence continues at coordinate 23,356,135 of NW_004524590.1, forward strand.
CCCTAAGTTTTAGTGCTGGCTTTTCCATTTGGCAATTAAACAATTTAGAGAAAAGTTCCTCACATTTTAAAGCTACCTTTTATGTAAGAAAGGCACTGGACTTCTAGGAAGGTGGTAGAGATCAAATAAGGTAACCCACAGATCTCCAGGCTTTGTTCACCGAGAAGTACATAATGAAGGATCATGCTAAAAGAATGTAGAGCAATATAAATTTGGTCAGCAAAGTTAACTGTAAGCCTGGCTTTTGGCCAAGGCTCATATTGCTCTTTCCTCTAAGGGCAGGCAAATTCATGTTTTGCTCTTGGAAATCTTTAATGTTTATACCCACTGAGAACTTTTCGAGTGCTGATTATGTTGATATGACCCATATTCACATTGAAATTGCTCTTTAAATGCCACTCATTAATTATACTCTGATCATCTTTATGCTTAGCAAAATTGATAAAATTGCTTTCACTGTTTCTTTCTAATAAAAACCTTTTGTCGTTCCTCTGGAGATTTTATTGATAAACTCTCCCTTAAGCATACATCCAAATTAAATGTGAGAACCTGCAGCTAAAAGAAATTGCTTCAAGGCAATGACTCACTTGGATGAAAAATCAATACTATCTTCATTAAGGAAGGAAAGATAGTTCAGAGGTTCTCGTACTTAGCTTTCTTACTGAAAGAGAAGGAACAATTGTTGGTTATGCCTTTCCTTTTAGATATAATCTTCATATCTTTGTAATATGGTGGCTACGTCAAGAGATTGTACATGTCCCTTCAAATCTGCTGAATTCCTTGAAAGGAGCTGTCTTTACATTTTGAAAAACTGACACTCATACCAGGTGATGCTTCTTTAATAATGGATTATATTCTGAGTCTCCTGCAAGTGTGCACTTGCAACTACCAAACACTACTGGTACATTTGAATTAGTTAAATTCTGAATTTCTTTTTAAACATATGCTTTCAGTCCTTCTTTTCTACACACTTCTAGGTTAACAGCTTCCTATTGGGGTAGGCAGATAGGTAAATGGACACACAGATGGGCAATGGATGCGTAGATGGTTTGATGGACAAGTGGCTGGTGGAAGGTAGAAAGAAAAGAGGGAAAGAGGAAGGGCAGGACCATTAGCTTTGCATAGTGATAACCTCCTTTCTAGTTGTGTGGCTCTAGGCAGTCCACTCAAGTTCTCTCTGTTTTATTGTTATCACTTGTGAAATGGTCCTAATATTGGTTACCACCTCCCAAACCCGTAGAAATTAACATGAATTATGTAAAATGATCTGATCCATGTCTCTCACATGATAAGTTCTATATAGGTATATAATTTTGAGCTATAATATTAGTGACATTGAAATATGATGAAGACCTATGTAAGGTAAACAGTGAAATGCTCAAGATATTAGTTCTGAGTAGAAAAATTAAAAATAAAATTAATTGCATTTAAATAGAAGAAACAAAAATCTAAGATTCTCGGTTATCTTATGTAGTTTTTCAACGGTGTGGACAATGATATGTCCCAAACAGAAACTGGTTTTATCTGCAGGGAGGGAAATAACCAGAACGGAGTCCATGTGATAGATGGACTGCATGCGCATCAGTCCTTTTGAAGACATTTTGGTGCCAAGGTGTCATTTGTAGGACTATGCTGCCCTGTGGGATTAGTTAAGGGACTTTAAAACATGTTTTGCAAAGCAAGTTGAAATGGTTGATTTTTCACAGTGTAGAAATAACCAGGCACTCAGTCCAGAGATGGAGACACAAATCGCTGCGCTTCCCACATCAGGTGTAAATGCAGTGCTATGGTGTTGTTTCTCCTGTGATAGCAGCTGGTGACATAAGTATCAAAGAGTTCTGTAGCAACTTTATTATATAACACTGTTGCAAACTCTCAAGAGCTTAACTAGTCCATCTAGTCTGTATTTGTCACATCACTCTCAAGACCTGGGAGCGCTCACGCAGGAATAGCTAACTATAATTGCCCACATTTGCTACCTGTTCATAGCAAGCAGACCCTATTCCAAGTGCTGCTCATGAATTTTTATATTCTCGCAGCACATAAGCATGCTTAGGAGGTTATTACTCTTAGCATTTTGGTTCAAAATAAGTGAGAACACTGTGGCAAAGAGTGGTTCAGTACAGTACCTGGCTATGTTATGCAGTGGGTCAGAGGCAAAGGTAAGGTTAAAATCCACGATGCTCCCATAGCCTGTGTCCTAAACTAAGGCCTTATGAACAAGAAGGGCTCAATATTTTTTGGATGGTTATGGAAATAGCTAGTATTAAATATTAAATTCTGTTCTATCTAATATTTACTTTCATGGAGTACTTTTTTTTCTTTTTCAGATCCAGTGATTGAACTCAGGCCCTCATGCTTGCCAGGCAAGCATTTATTCTACTGAGCTATCTCCCCAGCCCCCTAATATTTACTTTCACTGTGCGTATTTGAAGTGTATTTTAAAATTACTTCACAGTAAATCAACTGTTTCCTTCCTTTTAGGTTCAAATATAAATGAGGTAAGAAACCACTGTCACTTTTCCTAATAAGTGCTTCATTACTTTCTTTATGGTCTAAACTTTGCCACAGTGAAGTTGTATAAGGGGTTGACTTTTTAAAAAAACAGCAAACAAAAACAAAACCAATTCTAGCTACCAGAAGAAAAAGTGCCGAGAGACTCAGTTTCAGTGCCATTGCTGGATGGCAGAATGTGTTGTTTATGGATTCTGGGGAGTTAACTGCATGGGGAGAGCTACGGCAAGCTCTGCTTCAGCAGCGCAAGGGGAATAGTCAGATGCCCTGGTTCAGACCTACATTTGGAATAGATAAAAAGATGTGCTATTTTTGTACAATGATGTATTACTCAGATAAAAAAGATAAACTCGAGGCTTTTATTAGTAAGATGCCACTACAGACCATACTCATAAGTGAAATAAATCAGACTTATATATGTAAACATCAAATTGCAGCCTTACTGCAAAAATCTGAAAGATTATGTAGGATCTGAAAGGTACAATGAAGGGGCCGGGGATGGCTTAATAGAATAAGTACTTGCCTAGCAAGCACAAGGGCCTGAGTTCATTCCTTGTTTCTGAAAAAAAAAAAAAAAGGTACAATGGATACTATAAAAGGGAAGGAAACTTCTCAAAAGAGAGGAACATTAGGAATGCGAGAAAGAAGGAAAAAGGAAATATATATGCGTATATACACAAGATAGCTTGGATAATTGTACTGCTGATTTCTGCTACTATATTGAAAGTAGCAGTTAATGCTTAATTTTTTTCTCCTTTTAAATTTTTCTCTGGGGGTCGGGGAATAGCTCAGTGGAATAGGCGCTTCCCTGGCAAGCACAAGGGCCTGAGTTCAATCCCCGGTTGCACAAAAAAGAAAAAAAAAAAAAAAAAAGTAAATTTTTCTCCTATTTTGACCAATTTTACAGGCTTATATTTGGAATCTGAACAACTAATTTGAAGACAACAATATGCAATGTAGCAACAATTATTGAATTCCTATCATTTCTTTTAGTGAAATTCTGAATCGTTTCTAAATTTTTGCTTTTACTCTTTCTGTATTCTATTTAAAAAATAAAAAATAGAAAAAAAAAACTCCCTAAATTTGTGGATTTGTAAGACTTCCTAGCTACAGGCAGTAGACACAATAAAATTGGTGCTGTGTCCAGTGTCTCCTATGCCAGCTAGCCGGGTTCACACACACTCACCTTACCTCAGCGAGAAGGAGGCAGAATCATCCCCGTAACAGAGGTGAGAAGGTATGCAGAAATTCAGTAATTGGCCCGAAGGCACATGCTCATAAGCAGCAGAGCTCAGTTTGGATTGGATGACTGGACCTCTTGTCCATTTGTCCATCTGATTGACCCTTGTGGTACAAGTCTGTGAACTCAAGACGTGTCGTTCTCAGTGCTTCTCTCTGGACTTGAGTGTAGGTGCCAGACACTCCATGAAGAGTCTTGGAGTTTCTTACTTCTCCTGCCCCATAATTAATCCAGATAGTTCAGCGATGTGGCAACTGCATTGCAGTGCATCTGCTTCTGCTTCCCACTCACAGGTTAGGGTGGAGGGGACATGAGTTTCTAACAGAAAAGGAGCCACGACTTGGTAACAGTTACTTTGGATCAGTGATGTCTGTCTTGACTTACAATATTGCACTCCTTTGGAGAGACGTTAGTGCTCCTATATATAAAATGAGCAAGGGCCAGCCAGAGTACTCAGCAGATAAAAACACCTGCTGAGGTGGATGCGGGGACCAGGGTTTGATTTCCAGCACGCAGCCTGGCCCCACCCATGGGGCGGGCTGAGATGGCATTGAGACTGGGTATGGTAGCATGTGCCTGTAATCCCAGCTCATGGAGGCTGAAAATAGGAGGCTCATTATGAGTCAGAGCTGTATAGTGAGGCCCTGTACTAAATACATAAAAACTAAAACAAAGCAAAGCAAAGCAAAGGAAACTAAGCAATTAGAGTTACCAGGCTGGGTAAGAGACAGCATTATTATGATACTCTAAAATGTAGTTTGTGGAAATACCTCTAAAAAGATGTTCAAATAGATACTGTTTATTGGTCTCATATTAGAGGCTTTGTTTAACAAATAATTACCTTCTTAAGGGACATTTTTGACTATGGACTTATTTTTACAAATAGTACTACTCAGTCTCAAACTTTGCAGAATAAGGTAACTGCTCTATTTTTTTTTTTTTTTTTTTTTTTTTGTACAGGGTCTATAGGGTCTCACTACATAGATCGGACTTGTAGTGATTCTCTTGTTTTCAGCCTCCCAAATGCTGGGACTACAGGCAAGTACCACCATTCTCAGTCTCAGTCACCTTCTCAGTGTGCCCCGGGGGTGGGGCTGGCATAGCACGCCGGAGATGGAACCCCAGCTGCTGCACCCTGCCTAAGCAGGTGCTTTAGTCCACTGAGCTATCTGGCCGGCCCTAACAGCCCTATTGAACTGACAAGAAATCTCTTCCTTGGAATAGTTATATTACTATCACTCAGTTCCTAGCCCCTAGCTCCTGCGAGGAAATGTAAGTATAATCACACTATAGCAGAATTTGTAAATATTATGTTAGCAAAATAAGCTATTTCACTGGGCTTTTTTTCAGCGGCAGATTGCTGCATGGTTTTGTATGTGGACTCCCATCCCAGCCCTTGTCTGATGAGTCAATGAGTGAGCTTCCATTTATGAGCTCTCAGTTGGGGGTTGGGTGGAAAATAGGCATTTTAACCAGAATGGAGCATCTGCTCAGTACTTAAGTGGTGGGAGCCTCCAGATTCTGACTGGCCTAATGGACTCTCCTCCACATCTCCGCTATTGAACAGTGATTAGTGTATGGGTTGGGACGTATTTGGTTTCACTTCAGTCTGTTACCACAGATGAGACCTGCATATGATCACATTGTTTGAATTATTTAAGGTGCAGTGTCTATGTAACGTGAGCCATAAGTAAAAGTTGCCCCTCTGTCTGTTCTGTCACCCTCGAGGACTCTTCATTTTCCAAAGGAAATAGTCCATCTTGTAAGCTGACATCATTGGAGCCATAAAATTTCAAATGTGCCTTGAGTGATTTCTGTACTTGGCACAAAAGTATATAGCTCAGTACCTAAGAGCTTGACAGCCTTTAACTGAACTATAATGGTTCAGGACTAGGTAGAAGAAATTTCCAGGATGCTAATTGCAGTTCTAGAGTCATAGAGCTGTGTACAATCTTAAGAAATTGGCGTCTGTAAACTGCATTCATTTTCATGGATTCTGAAAGCTTGGGTTTTATTTAAATTTTCTTTTTCATTTGTGAGCTTATTTTGCTTATAAATACATTTGGTTGTGGGTTAGAGGGATCTGGTGTGAAAAAGACTGCATGGAGTATCTTGTACAATCCCTTTGGCTTGTCAATGAGGAGCTTTGGGTCTGGAATCAAAACTGAACTGACTCTCTTTCTATAGAGTTAGAAGCAGAATACTGGTCAGCAAACTTCTGATGGAAGAAACTTTCTGTTAAATCATTTTCTACCATGTCATGCTATTTTAAGAAAGAATCAAAGTCTGTGTCACTTCCCCACACTGGTTTTAGCAAGTTGGAAATGGAAAAGTCAAGAGGAACTCAATCCACCTTCTCTTTCTCCTGTTGAATCAGCTTGCCAAATATAGTTGCTACATTCAGTCTATTCTTATCTTTGTCTAGATGAGACCTGTTTTCTGAGCCTGTCTTTATTTTTCCTGAATGCTTATAATAAAGATGTTGGTATAAACTGTGACAAGTAGCAGTCTTTCTGAGGTTGAAGTTCTATGAGAGGTCCAGTGCTAAAAGATATTCTAACTGATAGCTCTTAGAGGAAAGCATAGCAATAGGAAGTACCCAGAACTTTGTTGTTCTCTATGAAAGGAGTTCTGAATTGGAACCACAGGAACCAAACTGACTTTACCTATAACAGGAAGGATTTTGGCATCATTAGTGAGTTTCCAGAAGTACAATGTTACATTGGTTAGCCTATTTTTTAAAAATCTGTCTAAATCCAGTTAATGAAGTTAAAATGGGCTTTAGCTTCTTTGGTGTACTGTCTGTCCTTTCTTCACATGCACTGTACTTGTCTCCTGACCTGAATGAATAAAATAGGCAACCCATGGACATGTGGGGAGACCTTGGGACATGAATACTGTGTGAGGCAGTGATAGGTTCTCTTGGCATTCTCTTCTTGGAGGCATTTATACCTCAAGTCTTACTCTTTATGCACTCAATTTAGAACTTCTTTTAAAAAGTGAACTTAGTTCTAGTCTCTTAAATTGGTGGTTCCCAAGCCCCAAGGCAAAGCAGTTTTCCAATGATGAATTCCTTAAGAATGCATGCGGTTTAGAACAGAGGCAGTAAATAATTGGCAATTCAATAGCTGTAGTTCTTTTTACTCTCAAAGCTCTTGACTAAAGATGGTACTCATGTAAAACAACCACAAAAGAAATAGTGGACTAAAAAATAAAACCACACAGGACATTTTTTTTCTTCTGCAAAATATTTTCTTGATTAGTTTCTGGAAATTTGGATGAGTTTTGGGCTCTCCTCAAGCAGGAAATTCCTTTGCTGTATTTTCCTCCTTTTCTCTTGGGCAAATTTTACTTTGAAGTAGTCTGCTTTGTAGAACAGGATGCTTCATTTTGATGACCCTGATTAAATTATGGTAATGACAGTCTATAATATCAGGAGTGTTACTTGCTAATAGATTTATTATAAGTGTGCAACATCTAAACCCAAAATAGTGAATGCGTGATTGTGTCAGGGCATTTTTTACTCTGGAACACCACATAGGCAGGCTCTTTATTGTGCTTAGGTGCAAGACCAGTTCCAGATATAGCATATGCTGAGTTTAGTCTTGTTTAGAAGCCTAGTCATAGGCCAAATAAGAGGGGCCTGGCTGAGGAAGGTGAAACAGACTTTTTGAAGAAGGAGGCATATTTGGGATTTGGTCATGGGTTTCTGTGAGCTGACAAGTATGATTCTCGGAGGGTTGGTTTGGGAGTGGAGCTAAATGAAATTCTCTACCCTGGAACCAAAGAAACTCTTCTTTTCATATATCTGAAAAAAGAGGGTATAAAGTAAGCTAAAGGGAGGTAGTATGGGAAGATTAGGGAGACCTAAATAAAGAAACTTTCCCTCTTCATTCATATGCATGCAAGAAGAGGACAGGAAATGCCCTAAGGGCAGGAAGCAATGGAGCAAAAGAAAGAAGACAAAGAAGCTTGGTAGTTTCATGCTTTTGTGAGTGACATGCCTATCTTCCTGGGCTGTTGTTTTAGCTACTTTTCTCATTGCAGAGATTAAATACCTGAGGTCTAATTTATCAAGCTCACAGTCTGTAGAGGTTTCAGTCCATAACCAGCTGGCTCCAAGATAGGGTGCCATGACAGAGGAAAACAATTAGCTGGCAGAAAGTAGCAAAGCAACAAGTTGTGGACAAGCATCTTTCTCCCCCTTTCATTTTATCCAGAAGGATGAGAGGCTGGGATTAGGGTGATGCCAATATGATCAGTCACCCACATTTAATCCCAGCACCCTTAATCCCAGTGCTATAGGGGAATGACATTCTAAACCTGAAAAATACCTGGGACAAGTTTGTGTTCTCTAAAGCCAAAGCATGAATTTTAGGAACAACAGAGGTTAAAAGCAGAGTATATTTACTGGGGAAAGAAAGCTTCAGTCTGAGAGGGGCATAGAAGGGAGACCTGAGTGGGTCGTCTGGGAATCTGCCTTTTCTAGTGATTTTTATAGAGCAAAGCCATGAGGTGAGGTGGGTCTAAGGTGTAAAAAATAGGAACTCAGTAGTTGGGCATCAAGTAGGACAAAACTATGGTCACAAAATATTACAAGCACAATTGCTCAGGTAAAATAGATTAAATTCAGGGCCAAACAGAAAAGTGAGTCACATAGCAATCGGGCATGAATACAGAACTGGTGCCTCTCCTGTAGGGGGTTGGATTAGTCATTCTTCCTGGCTTCCTCAAGGTAGTTATCAGTCCCAGATGCTTTTTAGGTCTGAGTTCTGGTCCAGAGCAGAAGTGTCTTTTCTCCCCCACCGTTGCAAGGTCTTGTCTTCCTTATTGCCTCTTTGAGGGCCCAGCCCTGTCTGACTGCTTATAATATTTCTGCCTATTATATTGAACTGCCTATTGAACTGCCTATAACATTGCCCCCTCTGAAGAATTAACCCAAACTCCCTTGAGGGAATCATGGGTGACGACCCCTCTGGCTTCTTCAGGCTGAAAAGGTTCATAGTTTTTGACTGGCATTTAAAGACACTCTCTAGAAGTTCTATCTAAAGGCCCTTGAGATATGCACCAGACATTTTTGTCTTGGGTAGGTGGGTAGCTTTAAATCTGGAGGAGGTAAAGCCAAAAAGTAGTTAAGCACGCATGGGCCAAATAATAACATCAACAGGACAATTATGAATACAGTTGAAGTTTTTTCACCAAGAGAAGCCAGTAATGACTTCCCATAAAGATGATAAGGAAAAGGTTCAGGGAACTTCAGAGTCTAACATACTATTGATGTATTGTCTAGTATCTTGAGCAGCTATTGAGACATTAGCAGGAGTATCAAGAATGTACACACAATCTTCACTTTTTACAATTTCATCAGTATTCCCTGTTCTGTCACTATGTCTAATGCCATCTTATTTTGCAGGATGGCCTGTTTTATTAATTTTATTTAGGAGAGAAAGATTAGCCATGGTGGCACTTAAAGACCTACTGAGAATAGGTAGTTAAGACCTTAACATGTATAAAATAATCCTCTCTCTAGACAAGATCTTGTGAATCCTGGTAAAAGGAATCTAAACATAATCCAGCATATTTGTTGTAGTTTTACCTATATGATTACCTAAGGTCTTGCATCCTCTAAGCAAGAACAAACTTCTAAGCAAAGAGAACAGATATCATCAAAGCATGAGCATTAGAGGGGACGGGGAGTTTAAGGGAAAGCAGTTATAACCAACTGGCTTCTATACTCCTTTACTAATGGTCTCTAACTTCTGTTACACTATTATGTTTGCCCCGTGCTTCCCCACTTGATTGTAGTGAGAATATACTGCACACCTCTCCATTTATCAGTTCCTCATGCCATTTCCATGTTTCTGATTGTGGGGGAAAAACAGGAAGAGAGGCACTTTTAAGGAGCCCCTTTATTGTGTAGAGCATCTGCCTAGATGACCAATAAGTAATCTATGTTTGATAATCTTTCATATCTATCAAATATCTATCAAAAGTTGTGTCTAAAAAAAGCAAATCAACAAATCTCCTTATCTCTATTTCTATTCTCAGCTTTACCAGGGACCTGGAAATATAACTATGAGGCATAAAAAAAATAAAATAAATATGAGGCGTACATTCTGTTTGCTGTAGTTGATCCACGAATCCCTGTTTACTACATTAAACATTTTAAAAGTAGGTAACTTTGAATGAGTAATATATTTATCTAAAACATCATAAAATATAAGAAAATAAATTTTTTGTTTTGGTGTTAGACACGAGACAAGCTAACAATAGCCACTTTTTCCATTAAGACAACTATGTGCTTCTAGAGGTCTTACTCTCATCTCAGAGAGCACTGACATTCTAACATTTTTTATGGTGAAAGAAAGAAATGAGACTTAAACATTCATGTAGTTTCTATATGGATATAGATGTGGATATGCAGTTGTATTTTTTTACAATATCTGTTTCTAATTGTAAATAATACATGATAAATTTGCAATCTTAAACACTTCAAAGCACACATTTCAAGTGCTAAATATGCTCATATTGTTATACAACAGGTCTCTATACAGCAGGTCTCATTAAGTAGGTTGCTTTTTTACTCTGATATATGTTTGATGTAGTTTTATTTGTTTCATCTAGTCTGTGATTTGGGTGTAATTATGTAACAAATAAGTACTTTCACTCTGAGAAGGCTGAAGTTCTGTGCCTACTAAACATGAATCGTACTTTCCACCACCTCCTTTATTACTTAGTAGCCACCTTTTACTTTAATTTTGTTATGATTTTGAATACTTCAGATACTTCCTAGGAGTGCTGTAGTACAGTGTTTGCCCATGATCAATTATTTCTGTCTAGCATTACATTCTAACACTTCAACTGTGTTTAAACATGTGACATAATTTATTTCTTTGCAAGACTATGTATCATTTCATCAAATATGCATATTATATTTTAAAATTCACATTGCTTCCCCTCCTTGTCTATTTTGAATAATTGTTTTGTTGGTGATACAGATATCTTGAGATTCCTCTTCCAGTTATTCTGACTATAGAAGCAGAATGGTTATCATATGGTAATTCTGTTTTTAACTTATTGAGGAAGATCTATACTATTTTCCCTAATGCTTGTTCCAGTTCACAAGCCTACAGATAGCATGCAAGTGTTGCAATTGTTGCCATTCCAACTCTTGGTAGTTTCTGTCCTTTAAAATGCCCATTACAATGAATGTGAGATAATATATCATTGTGGTTTTGTTTTGCATTTCTCTGATGATTGGTGCTGCTGAGCATCTTTTCATCTGCTCATTGGCGATTCCTACATCATCTTTAAAGAACTGCCAATAAGGCCTGTTACCCACTTTCAGTCAGATTGTGTATTATTTGTAATATTTCAATCACAAAATTTCCTCATATGTTCTGGTTATTAACTTCTGATCACATATATGGTTTGTTCATATTTTCTTTTTTAATTAGTTTACCTTTTCCATTTTTTGGATAGTTTTCTTTGATATATAACTTACACATATTTTCTTTCGTTAAGTAGGTTGCCTTTTCACTCTTTGATATATGTTTGATGTAGTTTTATTTGTTTGTTTGTTTCATCTAGTCTGTGATTTGGGTGTCATTATCTAACAAATAAGTACCAAACTAAATATCCTTGTTTTCATTTATTACCCTTTTTGTATTTTAAACTAATATTTACTTGCGAGACAGTAGTGCAGTAATTGATATGACATGACAAGCAGTGCATGTTTAGAAGACCAGAATGACAGGCATTCCAAGCATGACCCTAATATTACACATTGCTTTTCAGTCAACAACTTCTGACATTGCAAGTCCTATGGACAACCCACTACTATTATGGACTACTGGACTATATTGGGTTATTTTGCTGAATTCACTCACCTGCAATATTTAAACGGCAATGGAATACCCATCTCTGACAAAACTAAACAAAGAAAGGGGAAACAAATGAAGTACTATTTTGTATCTGTATATACAAGACAGTTCGGATAGATATACAGCTGCTTTCTCTTAATTCAATGAGAAGAAAGATTTGTCCTAATAGTGTTTGGAAGAAAAATTTGTCCTAATAATAATGCATAACCACTATTAAGACAACAATATGCAATGTATTAATTATTGAAAGTATCCCATTAATCAGTTTTGAAACTGTCTCAGTGCTATTTGTTTTTCAATAAATTAAAAAAAATAAATTAAAAAAATCCTGATGTTTCCCCCTATTTGTTCCTCTGGCAGTTTTATATTTTCAGGTCTATGTTTTGGTCTTTAGTCTATTTTATTTAATTGTTGTAGGTGGTAGGAAGTGAGGATCCAAATACAGTTTTTTGAGGTTTTTTTGTTTGTTTTTGTTTTTGTCAGATGTTTATCCAACTTCCCAATACCATTTGTTGAAGAGACTAATCTTGCTTTTTTCTTCATTGTATAGTCTTGGATACTTTCCAAAGCACCATTTGACCATACATGTGAGAACTGAATTTATTTCTTCTCTTTCGTTCCATTTGAGAATATATGTGAATATAGTCATGTGCCCTTGGGTGGAGTTTTTGGCCTTTTCAGTCATTAAGATTATCTCATATATAGGCAGGATAATTTTACTTCTTTTCTAAGTTGGATATCTTTTATTTCTTTTCCTTGTCTATCTGCTCAGCAAGAACTTCTAGTATTATGTTGAATAGTAGTGGTGAGTATAAGCATCTTACATTTTTCCTGGTCTTAGAAGAGGTTATTTTTTTTTAAAAAAGTCTGTCTTTTACCTTTAAATATGATGGTTGTGGTGGACTTCTCAAGATAATTCTTTTTTATTATGTTCAGATGCTTTCTTGGCCTTTTATAAATGAATACATGCTGATTTTTTTCAAGTGATTTTTATGTATCAGTTGAGATAACCATGTGGTTTTTGAACTTCATTTGTTAACGTAGTCTGCTCCATTGATTGATTTTCATAGGTTGAATCATCTTTGCCTCTGGGGTATAAATCTAACTTAGTCATGGCATTTAATGCTTTACATATACAGTTGACTTCTTTTTGAGATTGTGTGTCACTATTCATCATGAATATTGGCTTATGGTTTTGCTGTGACCTGGCTGGTATTAGTATAATACTGGTCTTAACAAACAAGTCTGAACATTTTTCTGCTTCTTCAATTCTTTGGAGAAATTTGAGGACATTTGATATTAATGTTTCTTTGAATGTTTGGCATAATTTTCTGGTGAAGCTGTTCATTCAGGCTTTGTTTGTTTGGACAGTTTTCAAACATAGCCCATTATTTTCTATTTATTTACTGATGCAATTTTGCTCATTTCTTCTCTCTCTTAAGCGTATCACATACACTTTACTGACATTATTGATGAAAAAAATTAAACAAAAGTGTGAAATTAAAATCCAGTGCTGTTACACAGAATACTGCAAATTTCTTATGAGTATATGTTCAAGTGGCATCTACTTGAATATAAAGGCTTCAAGTTTATCATTCTTAATAGCTGAATAATACTCCATTTTGTAAAAAATATCACATCTTTTTCAACCGCTCCTCAGGTGATGGGCATCTTGGTTGTTTCCAAGATTTTCTCTCTGCATCTAGTGGCAGATCAATTTCACCAAGAAAACAACAAAACTCAACAAACAAATGATGCAAATTTTTATTTACTTTTCTTTTCTAATACACACACATACACACACACACACACATATATATATATATATATATATATATATATATATATATATGCTCATTCTTCTTTTTCTTCTATGACCACAGCAGAGAGATCACTTCCAATATTTTACTTTCGTCCTTTATTTTAACTTTTAATGTCATTCAATCTCTTCTTGAATAAAATGCTCCTTAGATAACAGTTCTACTTCTATTAATTTTGTCTTTCTCCTTGTTGTCACTCTTATTTTTTAGAATACATATTAATTAATCTTTCTTCATTAAATATGTGTTGGTTAGTTACTTTTTTAATTTTTTTCATTTTAACGAGAAAAAATAGCAATGAAACAGTTTCAAAACAGGTTAGTAAGACAGTTACAATAATTAATATATTGCATATTGCTGCCTTCATAGTAGTTATTCGGACAAGATGTAGACATGATATCTTAACTAAACAATATTAGTACAAACCTTTCTATTCATTGAACTAAGAGAAAGTGGTTGTATATCCTATTTTGTATATACAGATTATATATATATATATATATATATATATATATATATATATATATTCAGTACAAAATGGTCCTTCATTTACATCCCCCTTTTTTGTTTAGTTCTGTCAGAGATGGGTGGTCCATTGTTGTCAGTGAAGCTGTATTTGGAAAAGTCTTTAAAGGACCTTTTCATACTTGATGCCAGTTCACATATCGTAGGTACTTGAGTTCAACAAAATTACCCAATATAGTCCAATAGTCCATAATAGTAGTGGGTTATTAGCAGGACTAGCAATTGTCTGAAATTGTAGACTTGAGTCTTTTATAGCTCAGCATATTAATATAGCATTACTTTTTATACCTCGTGGTTATACTTTTCTGCTGGATGGTTAAGACCAAGTTAAAGCAAGACGTATATAAGTAAAAAAGTAACTATTATATCTGACAATGTCAGTCAAATCCCCTTAGGATTTACCCTGAAGCCATATACAGCACATTATACATCTTTTTTCAATGTCAATCATCTGGATGAGTCATGACCATTGCTTGATCAATTTGCTCTCTGTGAAAACCTGAGAGAATTTTGTCTCTGTGGGTAACTCTCCTTAGGCACACTATACATTGTCAATCACTTTCCTCTGAGGCCCCATAATCTCCTTGAACAGAAAATTTGGGACACCACTGTGTTACAAGATGTCACAGCACAGGTTCTCTTATGTCCTGAGTCCTCACTGACTTTGAAGTGCTAGGGCGAAAATATTGGCTATCTTTGTAGCCCCTTTCCTCTAATTTTTGGTCTGCAAACCTTAGTTGCTAAACATCCAGAAGAGAAGCTTAATGATATATTACCCTGTAACAGAGGCAGTTGAGCTTAACATCACTATCTGTCTGAATATCAAATGCCTTAGACATAACATGGGACTGTTATTTTCCAACAACCATGGAGATTCTAAACTTTAAATCCCTGCAGAATGTAAAAAAAAGACAATTACACATTTATAAAGAGAAATTTAGAAATCAAACATACAACACTGTAACAGCACAATCCTATGACTTTTTTTTTCTCTTATCTCTGGCTTTCTTGTATTACCTTTTTTTTTTTAACAAACATTTACTTTAAAGAGAATATAGCAATAATTAATATGACATTAGAAGCAGTGCACATTTACAAGACCAAAATGATAGGCATCCCAAGCATGGTTTTAGTACTATACATTGCTATCCTCAGTTTAGTTTCTTAGTTCACAGATATCAACATATATTGTTAGTCAGGGTGAGAATTCTATCCATTAATTGTTATTTTCAAAAACCTGATGGAGATTCTTAGTACCATTGCCTTAACCATTTTGTTTATATAAATGTATGGTTTTTCCCCTGCCATATTTCCTAACTTCTTTCTGTTTTTACATTGTTTAATCCTTAATTTTTGGCTTTCTGTTTAACTGTGTTACACCTTTCAATTTTAATTTCTTCTTTTGAGTTCTTACACTAGGGAGACAATACAATATTTGCACATGTGGGGTCTGTTTTATTTCACTTATGAGTATATCTTTAAGTGGCATCCACTTATATATGAAATCTTATATTTCATATATAAGTGGCATCCACTTATATATGAAATACTATACTATATATAGTATTTTAGGGAAGGGTCTACAGGGTGTTCAGGGTCTCACTACTAGATCGGACTCATAGTAATCCACCTATTTACAGCCTCCCAAGAACTGGGATTACAGGTGCTTGCCACCACACCCTGTTTCAGTTGCCATTTCAGTGTGCCCCTGGGGCAGGGCAGGCACTACAGACCCAGGGATTGAACTCCAGGCCCCTGAGCCTGATTGTAGGCATTTTAATCAGCTTAGCTATTTGACAAGCCCTCTAGTTATCTTTATAGCTGAGTAATATTTCATTATGTAAAAACACCACCTCTTCTTCATCCATTCCTCAGACGAGGAGAAATTTTGCTTGTTTGCAAGATTTGTCTGTCACAAATTCACTGCTATAAACATAAGCACACATATATCACTATGATATGTTTTCAGTTCTTCAGGGAAAATTCACAGAAAGGGGATAGCTGGATTGAATGGGATTTTTCGTCCTAGATTTTGAAGGGAATATCTTTCCATTTTCTGTAATCCTCTACTATTTCTTTTTTCAGAGTAGTGTCATTTTCATTGAATATATCTTTTGCTTCTTTAGTTAGGTTGATTCCTAAGTATTTCATTTTCCATGGTGCTAATGGGAAAGGTATTTTTCCTCTAATTTCTTTCTCAGTGTGTTTGTTGTCTGTGTAGTGGAATGCTATTGACTTTTGGGTATTGACTTTGTATCTGATATGCTACTGAATTTGTATATTAATTCTAGCAGTTTCTTGGTGAAGTTTGTGTCTTCCAAGTAAAGTATCATGTCATCTGAAAACAATGATAGTTTAACTTCTTCTTTATTCTTATTCCTTTGATTTCTCTCTCTTGTCTAATGGCTCTAGCTAATGATTCCAGAACTATATTTAACAGCAGTGGTGATAGAAGACATCCTTGTCTAGTACCTGATCTGAGAGTAAAAGATTTCAGTTTTTGCCCATTTGGAATTATGTTAGCCATTGTATTGTCATAGATGGTTTTCATTAGATATAGTTAGAGGCTATCCATTACAACTTTCTGTAGAACTTTGAGCATGAATGAATGCTGGACTTTGTCAAAAGCCTTTTCTGCATCAATTGAGATGATCATGTGGTTTTTGGATTTGGCTCTATTGACACAGTGTATTACATTTATAGATTTGCGTATGTTGAACCATCTGAGCATCCCTGGGATTAATCCTACATGGTCATGTTATTTAATCTTGAAGATTTTCTGTATTCTATTTGCTAGGATTATATTGAGCAGTTTTGCATGTATGTTCATGAGGGAGATTGGTCTGTTGTTTTCTTTTTTAGTTGCATCTTTCTCTGGTTTTGGTACGAGTGTAATACTTGCCTGTAGGAATGACTTTGGGAGAATTGTTTCCTTTTCAATTAAATTGAAAAGTTTGAGGAGTATTGGGATTATATCTTTTATAAATTTTTTTAGAATTCAGTTGTGAATCCATCAGGACCTGGACTTTTGTCAGTAGGTTTTTGTTACATTTTGAACTTCATTGGCTGATATTGGGTTATTGAGAGTTCTTATATCTTCTTGATTCAGTTTTCATAATTTTTAACTTTGTAGGAATCTGTCCATGTCTTCTGTGTCTTCGATTCTGTGAGAGTAAAGATTCTCAAAATACATATTGATGATTTTCTGAACTTCCAAAAGTCTGTGGTTATTTCACCCTTTTTATTCCCTATTGCTTGAATTTGAATTTTTTCTTTCCTTTTTTTGATGAGGTTAGCTAGGGGATTATCAATTTTATTTAATCTTTCAAATAACCAGCTTTTTTATTCATTAATTCATTGTATTGTTTTCTTTGTCTGATTGCATTAATTTGTACCCTAATCTTTATAATTTCCTCCCATCTTTGGGTTTGGGTTTGGTTTGGTCTTCTTTTTCTAGACATATGAGGTGCAACATCAAGGTATATATTTGTTTTCATTCTGTTTTCCTAATGTGTGAGTTCACATTTATAAATTTCCCTCTAAGCACTGGTATTATTGCATCCCATAAATTCTGATAAGTTCTGCTTGAATTTTCGTTGAATTGTAGATTTGTTTAATTTCTTGTTTAATTTCATCTGTAACCCTTTGGTTCCTTAGGATGGTGTTGTTTATTTTCCATGTATTTATGGGGTTTTTGTGGTTTCTTTTGTCATTTATTTCCAGTTTCATTGCACTCTGGTCAGATAATATGCATGGTATGGTTTCTGTTTTCTTGCATAGAGTTAAGCATGACCTATGGCTAGTATGTGGTCTATTTTAGAAATGTCCTATGTGCAGTTGAAATAAATGTATATTCAGCTGTCGTTGGGTGCAACACTCTGTATATGTCCACAAAGTCCATTTTTCCAAGTTCTGGTTCTGCTCTGCCACTTCTTTGCTCACTTTTTCTCTGCTTGACCTATCTTTTTGGGATAAGGGGTGTTAAGTTATCCTGTTAATATTGTGGTATTAGATATTAGATTTTTCATATCCATTAAGATTTCTCTGATATAGTTATGTGCTCCCATGTTTGATGCATGCATATGTATAAGTGTTATCTATCTCTTTATCTTGTATTTTTCACCTATCCAGTATGTAATAGCCTTCTTTATTTTGTTTGATCATTCTTGGTTTGAAGTTCAGAGTGTCTGCAACCAGGGTTGTTACCCCTGCTTTTTTCCTGAGGTGGTGGGGCATGTACTATTGTTTTCTTTCCTTTGACTTTCAGCCTATGAATTTCTTTATGATTTAAGTGTGCTTCTTGTATGCAGCTTATAGTTGGACTTCTCTTCCTAATCCATGATGCCAGCCTATTTCTTTTAATTGATATATTGAGTCCATTTACATTGATGGTTATATTTGAGATGTATTACCTTATGAGTGGCACATTATTTACCTGCTGTTGATTACCACGTTTTCTTCTGTGTTGAATTGTTTGCCTATTGTTAGGTTCTTTCCATTCTCATTCATAGAGTTGTGGTCATTTTGGTCCCTCTCTAGAATATCTTTTAGTAGTCTGTGTAGGGTTGGCTTTGTCATCATGAAATTCTTTAGTTCTTTGTCATGGAAGTGTTTCACTTCTCCATCAAACTTGAAAGAGAGTTTTGCAGGGTATAGTGGTTTGGGCTAGAATTTATTTTTGTGGAAGACTTGAAGTACTTTGCTCCAAGCTCTTCTGGACTTAATGGTTTGTGAAGAGAAATCTGTAATTATTCTGATGGATTTTCCTTTAAATGTGATGTGTTTCTTTTCTCTAGTGGCTTTTAGTATATTGTTCTTGTGCTGGATTGCTGGAATCTTGATTATTATATGTCTGGTTGTGTTTTTAGTTGTATTGATTTTATTTGGAGTTGTATATGCTTCTGTAATTGAATGTCAGATAGTTTCCCCATATTTGGGAAGTTTTCTGCTATTACTTTTGCCCATATTTTTATATCATTTGTATTGACTCTTTCTCATTGATGCCTATTATTCTCACATTGTTCATTTTTGCATCATCTTGCAGATGTTGAATTATTTTTTCCTACATCCTATTTTCTTTTTCCATTTATTACAGTGTCTACAGTGTCTCACTACATAGTTGAGACTTGTAGTGATCCTCCTGTTTACATCCTCCCAAGTGCTGGGATTATAGGTGCATGCCACCATGCCCAGTCTCAGTCACCTTCTCAGTGTGCCCTGGAGGCAGGACCAGCACGGCAGTTGGCGGGTCGAACCCCAGGCCCCTGGGTCTGCCTAAGCTCTTGCTTTAATCCATTGAGCTATTTGCCCTGCCCTTTCTTAGTTGTTTTTGAGAGACTTTTTCTTACCTTTTCACTAGCTGCAATGTTGTCTTCCAGATCTGAAACTGTATCTTCACTTTCATTCAAATGGTTTTGACAGCTTGTGATTGAGGTTTTAATTTCCTGTATGTCTTTTAATCTGATTCCCTCATTCTATTTCTTTCCTATATTTCTCATTCAAGGATTCCATCATTTTTTTATTCTCTATTTTTATTAGTGTCTTCTTTAGATGTACTTAGTATTTCTTTCATTATAGTTATCATTTCTTTTTTACTGTAGAAATTATTTATGATCTCATTTTCTCTATGCCTTTCTGCAATTGCTTCTTTACTTTAGACACTGTTATTTCAGAGATTTGAGGTGTATGATTTCCAATTTATTCTATGCTAGCTTCTTCTGCATTTGTTCTAGATGGGCTTAGGGCCTGAGAATGCATTTTGCTCCTTCTCTTTTTCATTTTGCATAGCACTGTCCTCTGACCTTTTTTGTAGAGCTTTGGTGCACTTATGACCTTTTTTTTTTTTTTGTGGAACTGGGGATTGAACTCAGTCCCTGCACTTGCCAGGGAAGCACTTATTCCACCGAGCCATCTCCCAGGCCCCTCACTTATTACCTGAGCACCTACCAAATTCTTACCCAAGAAAGATAATGTGGTTAAGGCAGTTACAGTTTTGTATTTACAGAATTGCAATTAGGAACACTGATGATGGGTAGTAATATTTAGCCACTGATAAACTTTTGTTACTAATGGGTTTGTATTTTAGACCATGAGAACAAACATTATGTTTGCATAGCTAAGCAGATATTAAATTGGGAATTTGTATTTAAATTAGTTTTCGTAAGTTCTGTCTGATCACCTCCCCTTGATGTATATGGGGTCTTCCAGGCAGGCTGGCTCAACCCAGTTACCTACTGCCCCCTCTCTTGATCAACAGAGAAAGAGAGAGGGTGCTATCATACATCTGTGTCTAGCAAAGTGTCTCAACTCACCGGGTCTGGATCTACCACATTTAAACTTGTCTAGATGTGCCTGGCATGGGTCTGGCTGCTGTGCTCAGCTTTTTTATGCTATAGCCTGTGGAATTGAACCTGCTATGCCTGTGGACAAGATGTTTAGCTCCTAGATTAGCTGGGTGGGTCTGGCCCCTAGCCTCTCTGCAGGGAGTTCTGCTGCAGGGTTCCATACCAGGCCTATCTGATGGAGGAAGTTCAGGTGAGTTTGTGGATGGTTCCACACACATGCAGGGCGTTGGCTCTGGATAGAAAGGGATCTGGGGAGCGGCGAGCAGGCAGAAGGTCCCACACACATGGTGGGCCTGGTTTCTTGCTGGAAAGTGTTCTGGCTAGTAGGGAGTGGCAAGCATGTGGAAGGTCTTACACATGCGCCAGGTTGTGGAAAAGAGCTGTCCTGCTTATTTTAATCCCTTTAAACAGCACTTTTCTCTTCAACTTTCTTTACCTCCACTATCTTCTTGGTCTTTCTATAGTCAAACTGAAGAAGACTGGTAGAGTAAAAAATAGAAATTTTTTTTTAAATTTTTTTTAATATTTTTTTATTTATTTGAGAGAGAGAGAGAGAGAGAGAGA
>NW_004524590.1:23377124-23405932 GCF_000260255.1 Octodon degus
TGGTGCTGGGGGATTGAACTGCGGTCCCTGATGCTTTGCCAAGCTTGTTCCAAGTAGGTGCTTTAGACCACTGAGCCATCTCTCCAGCCCCTAAAAATAGAAATTTAAAATTCTGCTTAGACACTCGCAGGTCCTGTGATGTTGGATAAGTTGTTGACATAAATCTTTGGAGATTTTATCTTCTTCCTTTAAAAAAAGACAATAAAAAAGAGAGATAGTATGGACTATTTAATGATTATCAAACACTGATCTCAGTCTCCTTTTATGACCAAACTTTAACGGTCTGTACTACCCATCATTCAACTGAAAAGCTCAGAAGACAGATATTTATGGAAGGAAAGAGATTAATTCACAGGCAACCCTGAGGAATAAAGGGGCTTCTTTATTATATTATATTTGTAGATTAGCAGACTTGGGGGGTCTAAAAGATTTATGGAAGAAAATAGAATATGGACCAGAAATCTCCATACTAGGTGGAGATTTCCTGTAGTGTGAGCTGTTTTAGGCTCTGGTTCTTTGGAACTAGAACTGGACCTTAACCACTTGAGGAAAACATCAGCATTTTCTTTTCAGATAGATATGACATTTTTCTGCAGATCAATTCAGAAGAGGACTAAGGAGAAGTTGTAATATTACAGAGGACTCTTTTTAGAAATTAGAATAGAGGGGCTGGGGAGATGACTTAGCGGACTAAGCACTTCCCTGGAAAGCACAAGGGCCTGAGTTCAATCCCTAGTTCCACCAAAAGAATAAATAAATAAACAAATAAATAAATAAATTAGAATAGAATATCACATGGAAGGAATAGGTTCTTAACCTGTTTCTGGTTGGCTTGAAACAATGGTATAAAAGAATAACCATTTGTGTTCTCCTCAAGATGCTTGTACCACCTGGTGTGACTGTCCTATGTTACCCAACAGGTGCTCACCCATATACCACCAGTGGTTTAGAGCTACCTAGTAGGTTTTTTTTTTTTTTTTTTTTTTTTTTTTTTTTTTTTTTTTTTTTTGTGGAACCAGGGATTGAACTCAGACCCATGGGCTTGCCAGGGAAGTGCTAATTCCACTGAGCCATCTCCCTGGCCCCTAGAGCTATGTAGTAGTGAGATATATGAATTACATCCTCATCATGAATATGTTAAAATATTGGGGGCATATTACATAGGTAAGGAATTCTATTAAAACATTTTCCTGGAATCCAGTTTAGTTACACTTTGATGTCCATGTCTCTGTTGCATTTTTTGGTGGAGTAAGGGCCTGTTCATTTCCTTAAAAAACATTTTTAAAAAAATTTTCATCCTCCATTTTTGGCCTGTTCATTCTTTTCTATAAGCTCTTGTGCTTCACCTACCCTTTAGTGTGCTTATTTAACAGGAATTCAGTGAGCCTCCCTTCCATGCCCATTGCATTTGAAATCTCTCTCTGAAACACATTTCCCATTTTCTGATGTCCTTTAAAATCTCCTTTTTCAGAGTACTGTAATTTTAAATGTAGAGTTCTTTTACTTCCCTTGTCAGGTTCATTCCTAAATATTTTTTTAAATGCTATTGTGAAAGGTGTGGTTTTCCTAATCGCTCTCAGTGAGTTTGTTGTTTGTGGACAGGAATGTTATTGATTTTTGTGCGCTGACTTTGTATCCAGCTATGCTATTGAATTTGGTTATTAAATCTCGAAGTCTGTAGGTGGAGTTTTTGAGGTATTCTATGGAAAGTATCATGTCATCCACAAATAATGATCACTTGGCTTTTTCCTGTCCTATCATTATTTGACTCTTTTCTTTCTCTCATCTAATTGCTGTGGCTAATGTTTCTAGAACTGTATTGAATAGCTGTGGTGATAGTGGACATCCTGGTCCTGTTCCCGAGTTTAGTGTGGAAGCTTCCAGCTTTTGACCATTTAGTAGGATATTGGTTGTTGTGTTAGCCTTTGTTAACAATGGAGCCTTTCCTTCCTGCTTTACCCACTATTTCAGTGTACTAGGGTTAGATTTTTCTCTTCTATGCAATTTGTAGATAATTCCTCACTCCAACCTACCTACTAAGACCTTTCCTCCTCCTCTGTATCATAAATGCTGCTATAATTTCTCTTTGTTTGTCAGATTCATTGCTGTAATAGCATTCTTAAATAATCTTGTTACTTAACAGTTTTTGAATTGGTTCAGTTATAACAAAACTGGTGTCTAACACTTCTCTGCTTGAAAGCTTTTAAAGATTCTTTATTAGTTTTAAGATACCATGTGAGTTTACTTTTATACCAAAAGTCTCTTTAGGATGCATCTTCTGCCTTGGCTTGCTAGTGTGTCTTTGGTTAATACAATTATGAGACAGGAAGTTTTTGTCTGTACAAGAAAATATATTTCTTACCTTTGCTCTTGATTTGCTCCTCCTTCTTGCCCCTTCCTGTCTACCTTAATCCTTCCCTCTATCCTTGTTTCTCTCCTTATAACTTTCTTATTATCTTTTCTTAATTAACTTGTTTCCATTTTTCTCTGGGGGGGTCTGGCTCTGTCTGCCCTGAGAGCAGGCCTGGTATGGCATTGGTGCCAGGGATCAAACCATGGTCCCCTGCACCTGCCTATGCTTGTCTAAGCAGGCACTTTAGACTGCTGAGCTATCTCAGCAGCCCCTTTTTTATCTTTCAAGAGCAGCTAAAAGTCAGCTGCTAGATGCACTCTTTTCTGATCACTAACTTTTCATCTGGCACTTGGTGAGAATAGAGACCAGGGCTGCTTCCGTTGGGTACAGGGACATGCTGACATCTATAGAATCTGTCTTTTCATTGCTGTGTAGTCTAAGAAATGACTTGAGCTTTAAGTAAATTGACCTCCGGAATACTAACTAGAAGATTTTCTTCTGCTACCTCAGAGAACATGTACCTTTTCACATTTAAGTAATGCCATGGGTTCCTTAGTAAATAATTGGCTCGAGGATGGAGTTCTTGTTCAGTGTTGAACAGATAAGGTCACCCGTGTAACTAACAAAGGCTTTATGGTCTTGAGGCTGCAGGACATTTAGCAGTTTTAGGGATGGTTGTTGCCTTCTGAGAAAGGATGGCTTGAACTGAAGTAAATGTGCCCACTGGGGGAATGAGGTCCTCTTTGGATGATACAAATAGACTGTAGATGGCAAGAGTTGACTCCCAACAGACATGGACAGAGGGTAGCCATTGCTTGGAAACTCAAGAACATCAAAGACAGGAAAGACACTTTGGAGTTTTTGACACTAGCTATTCCACAATTATTTCTGCTTTTTAAGTTTCCTGCTTCTTTTGTCTTTCAAAATGTTTTGTATTTGTTCTTATTAGAAATTTCCTTTTTGAGCCTGAAAGTCAAGTGGGAGATGGGCACAGGTTCTATACTTCTAAAAGTCAGGCTTGATGTGATATTTTTACAATTTAGCTTATAGGTATAAATATTGTATTAATATTCTAAAAGCTATTGTGTAGCATTTTTAGGTTTAACTTGTGTTTGACAATATCATCATTCCACTTTTTAATTTTAATTTTTTTAATCATTTGTCTATTTATGTATTTGCTATAGGGTCTCACTGTGCAGCTCAGACTCTTAGTGATCCTCCTGTCTCAGCCTCCCCAATGCTGGGATTATGGGTGTGTACCACCATGCCCAGTTTTGATGGGCAACATTGAGTGCCCAGAGTTCCTGGGCCGGCATAGTATGTGGACCAGAGATCTAACATCAGTCTTTATGTTAGGCAGTCAGGTGCTTAGACTGTCGAGCTACCTCCTAAGCCCCATTGTCCAATTTATAATTATATCCTTTCAAGGTTATGTGACTATATCCCTAATGGTATATATTTGATGGCTTAGGATTGAAAAAGCATTTTTGAAATAAAATGATGATTTTTTTTCTGGTTAATGATTTATGAAAATAACCACGTTACATATACATTGACATATCCATAATTTATAATTCAGTGATGTGATTCTTATTTTGATTTAAGTCTAATATTTAAAGATTCGTGAAGGAAAATCAACAACAAATACATTTAGAAAGAAAGTGATAAAGACAAGTTTCTTACAGATATTTGAGAACCCTAGCTAAACTATGTCTACACAGTGGATTGATAGAGGACTCATAAAATACATGCACTATTTTACAGGTCAAAAAATATATAGTAAATGCAAAAAGAAAAAAATCTATTGAAAATTCACACTTCTTTTTTATTTTAGCCATAAAAATTCATGAAAATTGTTTATAAACATAAGTGAGCTAAAAATATTACCAGATTATTAGTTACTAGAGAAACAAAAATGAAATTTAGAGAAGAGATTTATCATCTTCTCTCTTTAATTTGTACTCCTGCTGTACTGTAAATGTAATAACCATCAACATGAAAAATGTAACAGATTGATAATACCATTGAGTTTTAATTAAAACACTGAAATGAAAAGGACCCAGATGGATAACTGGGAAATGTAGTTATCCTTTATGAAATGTGCAGAATTACTCATTTATTCTATTTTTTTGAAATTAATGTGCTGCCCAAAATAGTGCCCCATCAGAAGATTTACTTAAAATTAGTCATTTAAGTTTGTAAAACAGATGCTTTGATTTTTAAATACTTATCCCTCTAAATCAGCCCTTGTCATGTTGGCTTCCAATCTGTGGTTCTCTCTCTATGTAGACCGATATTAGAAAAGCTTGCGCATCTTGTTTTTTCATAAAATCATTGGCCTGATATGTTTGCTTCAAAATGTCAGGCTTTTGCTGCGAGTTTTAGGAGATTTTCAGTTTTGGGAATTCATAAATTCAAAAGAAAAATGGCCCCTAAAGAAGCCATTCAATTAAACCAAGAAACCCAGCAATTTCATTGCTTGTCCCAATAGCAAGCATTGACCTCAGGTGATTTAATGCACGAAGAGATGGTGTGTTTTCTTATTAGCTTGATGAAAGTTTGAATTGACTCTTCAAAATTCAGGAGCTAAGGTTTTCAGATGTCTTGAGGAGACAGTTACTGGTGTCTACAACTGCAGACATCGCAGACTCTTGACCTGTGGTGAGCCAGAGCACCCGATCTCCCTGTGGGTTAGTGCCTGTGGTGAAGTTGTTTGTAAACACATGCAGCTTTCCAGTTTCCAGCCCTCTCCTGTGACATATGACCATATGAAGATGACCTTTATGTAGTAGCGGAACTGGGCTTAAATGTTGAATTAGAAATGTAACATTTTCATGACAGATACATAAAAATGAGACAGATGAATTTAATCAGAGAAATGTTTGTTTGTCTCCTTGGGTTAACTACTTAGGGTACAGCAGGAGATGCTGCTTGGTCTGTAAAGAGTACACAAGTCGACTGTTGGTGAGTCTGTTTTATGCCTAACACCTTGAGGAAGAAACCTCCAAGAAGGTTTGAATGTTTATAACATCAACAGAGACAGGACGGAACCAATAACAAATAATAATTTATGATGGATTTTACTTGGATGCTGTAAGAGTTCAAAGAAGGAAAATATCAGTATGAGCTGCATATAAAAACAGAATAGAACTAAGCATCAGGTTGTATTGAATTTCTGGACTGGGAACAGAGAGGGTAGACCATTTTGGGTAATGAGACTCACATAATCAAAGGCCTGTCAGAGAATGATTGTGACACAATAGAGACTCTTAAGCATCCCAAAAAAATATTTTACCTTAAGGACTAGTAGTAGCTAAGTTTGGATGAGTTAGAGAGAGTTGAACATTGAAGGAGATTAAAGCAAAGTGGCAGAGATTTGATATCTAAGGACAGGCCTTCAAAAACCCATGTTGGTTCTTGAAACAGAAAGTAATGTGATAGTCAGGGAAGCCTGTTGTGCGGGCACCTGGCTGCAATCCCAGCACTTGGGAGGCTGAGGCAGGAGGATCGGTATGAGTTTAGGTCTGGTTTGGGTTGCACAGTGAGTTCAGGCCAAGCCTAAACTATATAATGAGACCCTTTCTCAAAAAAAAAAAAAAAAGAAAAGAAAAAGAAAGAGAAATTAAGAAAGAAAAAAAGAAAGAAAGAAAACTTAGAGTAAGTTAAATTTGAAATTGGTATCCAGCTAAAATATGACAGCACTATTCATTCATGTTGATAGATTCATTTGAGGAGTGAGTAATAATTTATGATTTTAGAGAGTTATAAGAGTTTATTAATTCTAGAAAGCAACCAATTTAATATGTTGATAAGATCTTTTTTCCTTTTGACAATATTTATGTCTTTTTCTTATTTTTAATTTTAAAGAGGAAAATAAAAAAATATAATAAGAACAAAGACAGAAAAAGCAACATGAACAATAAAAATGGTACAGAATTTCAAAACAAGAACAGAAAATTAACACTGGTTGTTGCATTATACATTGTTATCTTCATACTTGTTGCTCACCAGATATAGGCATGCAAGATTGATCAAGCCATTAAACATTAACTCTTCCTTTCACTAAACCATAATATGTTCCTTGTCCTTACTACTTTTTAGTTTTTAAATTTATTTTAAGGAGAGCATAAAAATAAACATTGGATAGACCAGAATCTGTCTCTCAGGGTGCTGTCCCAATCTCCATCCACCAAGTCCTGTTCTCCTCCATTCCTGGCTCAAGCTGGTTCAGTGTAGTACTGCAGTCCCACAGCAGAGTCTTTTGTCCATGTCGAATAATGTGAGTGCCTTCCCAGATTTTTTTCTGGTTATCTGGGTAGGAAAATTAGTATTGTACTTCTGTTCATTAGCCTATAAAGCTATAAGATCTGCTTGTAACTATAGCTGTAATTTCATGGGATAGCATGAGAATGTAAAGCCAGAATGTAGAAAGCTGTAGTGATTAGATTAATGAGTAGCAGATTGGAGAGAAATGCATGCATATGCAAATGTATATGTCAGATTTTAAAGATGAGGAAATCATTTTTAGTGATGATGTAGTGATCAGAAAATCTAGCAATATGGTCAAGGCAGATTAAGAACTGAAGCCTAGAAAGGTTCAAATCAGCACCCCTTTCTTATGAAGAAATCACCCTCACATTAGTGAAAGTTCCTGTTCAATATGTGAGCTAATGTTTATGGTATTAATAGTGCTTTTCTAGTCTTTCTCTCATGCTTACAGATCATATTTCTGGTAAATAAAGACCTGCTGCTCTGGCCTGTGGTGCAGGAAGGTGACTTTCCATGTCATATGATTATCAGTTTTATGAAATATGGGGTGTTTTTCCTCCTAGAAAAGAATGTTACAAAGGGTAATATTGGTCAGACACTGGCCAACTGAGTTCTATATAATCCATAAAATGTTTCATTTTAACAGTTAAGAAATAGACTGTATTTTTGCCCAAATCAAAAGAGGATAAAATTATACTAGGGCTAGCTTTTAGTTTACAGCACTTTTATTATATAGCCACATGTAGTTTTAATAGCTAGGAGGAAACAATTGTGATTTCAAATGACACTTCAGTTTCTTTTTAATGTAGATTTACTAGATCTAGAATTCTGTGAAGTTCTACTCACCATAGATAATACTGGTTCTGGCACTTTTTCAATTGCACGTGTGGCTTTCTTTCTTGATATTCATCCAGTTCCCAGAACATGATATTCAATTTAAACATGTGTTTGACTTTAGGATAATATGAAAGTGATATGCCTTTAGAAACTGTACTTTGGTTTTTGGATCTTGCTCTTTCCTTGGATTATCCGGATGTGGCTAAAAACCCTGTCTTGAATTCATCAGACACCCTTCTACAATCAGAAGGGTGAGTGACAATCTACACACATGGGGGACCAACACTTTGATTTCTCTGGGGTGCACCGAGTAGAGCGGAAGTGGCCTGGGCCACATAAAATGCATAATATGGTTAATGTATATAAATAACATGGCCTTCAATTTTGTATTTTAATTTATTACATTATCTAAGGAAAGAATACTGCAGGCTAAGTTTAATAATTAAATGTCTTAGATGTCTCCTTAATAATAATGATAATAAACACTTGTTGTTATAGCGACAGATACGTGCAGCTAGGTTGAAATATTGGTATCAGCAATCTCTGCAGTTTAGCCGCCAAGTGGCACAAGTGCATGTAAACAGATACGTATACTTTGGCTGGATTCACTCTGTGTGGGAGGAGCAGGAGGCAGAGTGAGCACTGTGGGGTGCTCTCCCAGTACCAACAATGTGCTCTGTTGTTGCCTTGCAGTTAGCAGGCAATCGTCGCACCAGTGAGTCATGAAAAATAACATGCTAATGTTAAATGTTTACTTTTGAGCTGTGGGCTGCAGTGCTATCTGTCCAGGGCTACATGTGGCCTAAGAGCTGTGGGTACCTGATGTGTAGAGCACTAGTTTGCTAAGCTGGAATGCTCAGCAGAGGAGGGTGAATAAACTCATGTTCCACCTATCGTGTTTCCAATTTACAGTGAGTTTGCTCGGTTGCAGCCCCATCATAAATCAAGGGATGTGTGTAGTTATCCTATCTCAAGCCTCTGTGGCATAATTTCCTGAAGTTCTAACACTAGAAATAATACACATACTAAGGATGGTTTATTTACATGAACTTCAATACCAGTTCATTGCTCCATATTTTTATTATTTTAAAGAGAATAAAAAATAAAAACGGTACAGAATTTCAGAACAAGATGATAAGAAACTAACAATGGTTGTTACATGGCATATTGCTGTCTTCAAAGTAGTTGCTTAGCTTACCATAGATGGGCATGTAAAATTGATCAAAATAATATAAGCCCTAACTGTATAAGACTGAATCAAAAAGAAGAAAGGAGCGTAGAATATTTAAGAAAATAAAACTTGGAAGAGATATAAAAGTATAGAAAGATGGATAATTATGTGGATATTCTGCAGGTTGATTCTTTATATTACTTTAGTTCTTTACATTGTTTTACTTGAATACAAAGATATGGAAATAGCAAAAATACAACGTAAATATGCAGAATGACAGAGGAAATAAGGTGGTAAGGAGGAACTAAGGGGTTTAATTGCTCCCTCTCCTGGCCACAAGGGGGTGGTAAGGTCCCAGCCACACTTGGAAGATATCAGAGGCAATAGGGAGTTGGGAGTAGAGGAACGAATGGAAAGGAAAGGAAAACCAAGATTTATAAATCTGGTTTCTATTGCTCACAGAATGTCTTAATATCAAGTTCAATCCTCTATAGGTTATCAATTATCCATCATTTCTGTTCAACATTGGAGTATTTCATTATTCTTTAGTGGCTTATCCAGTAGTCTGGATTCCACAGCAAAAGACAAACCCAGATTATGAATGCTGAAGAGCAGTCATCACAGAAAATTCTTCAATGGTGGGCACACCCTCTGGAGGATTCTGAAATGCTTGATAGACTTATTATACAGTCCTACCTTTCCTCTAATCAGTCCCTTTCTCCTTGTCTCTCTTGCTCTGCTTCATGTTCCCACCCTTCACAACATGGCAATCGACAGTCTGCCCTACTGAATTCATTTCATATTGTAATGCTGAATTGTGCTAATCTAATTTATAATAAACCTTATTGTAAAAAACTGTTTTTAGTCTTTCTGTCAACCTAAAGTGGCAGGTAAACAAGATGTATGCAAGAAAACAGCTACCCCAGATTCTTACCTTTCCAGGTTGCACTATTAATGGGGCTCCCAAGCTGTAAGTGTATTCATTTTCTCCTCTTTAGAGATACTTCAATTTGGAATTCAGATGGCCTGCCAGGCAGCCTTCCTTAGGTGCCTTGTTCACACAGAAGACATTAATCTAATTAAATGAGGGATTATTAAATCCTCAAATTAGCATACAAAGTTAGAAAAATCAATATCTTATTAGTTTAAAAAATCTTCTATCTAACTCCTCTGGAATTTTGTTTCAGAACTTTTTATAGTAAATGACATGAAAATTGATTTAAAGCTTTTCAAAAATTGGTGATCAATAATTGTTTTCCAGTCATGAAGGAATTCATTATCTTTTATACTCATTGCATTGCCACATATTCTTATTGAACTCACTTCTAATCACCACATTATTCTTGGCTGAAAACACATTAGCTATGAAAGTTCATGAAATGCAAAACATAATATTATAAAGACTGTGCTTAGGTATAGAAGTTAATGGATCATGCAGAACACTAGAACACTCCTCATTTCCAGTAAAAATAAACTTACGTCTTCCATTTTGTTACACTTAAACATGAATAACTTCACTGATTTATCTCTATATAAACAAATTATTTGCAAATGAATTTGTAGACACACAGAATTGTTACTAGTCTGCAAGTTGTAGGAAGCCAAGTGTCTTCCCGAGATGAAGACAGACAAAGATCATGTATGTGCTAGGGAAAATGTATTTTAAATAAGAAGAGATTATTTGCCAGGATTAGTTTTAGAAGACCAGTGTAGCATGCCAAGAAGAAGTTAGGCATACTTTAGAATTTTGGGGGCTGGGGAGATAGCTTGGTGGTCTAAGCACTTGCCTGGCAAGCTCAAGGACCCGGATTTGCTCCTTAGTACTGTATACTGTGCTGGCCACGGAAACCGGGTGTGGCGGTGCATGCCTATAATCCCAGTGAGGGGAGGCTGCAACAGGAGCATCACTGAGTCCGAGCTTTGTAGTGAGACACTGTATCAAATAAATAAATAAAATAAATGAATAAATGGTTAAAAATTTTAGCATATTATTTCTCTTTTTAGGGTATATTATAAACTTTCATCATTGTGGCCTATTTCAAATTTCTGCAAATATATTCTATAAAAGTGCTCAATTGTTTATAGTAGAATTTTTATCTTCTATATCATATCAGAACATTAGATAGAGAGATTAGTACTGAATTATAACTATAAGCACTCAAGAAATTTAAAATTAAGGTGACCATGTTTATATTCTTTTGGGGATAAAATTGCAGTATTTGTAAGGGATATGATCATAAGAATAGGCTTATGGATTGAAAGGCAATTAGAAGTGCATATGCAAATTTAAACATATCCAAAGGATACTAACAAATATAAATATATAAACAAATATATAAATATATCAACATCTGTATGTTTATGCAGTGCTATCTTATTTGCTGTTCTCTGACTTCTGGAGATATACCTAAGTGGCACAAGTGCATACCTGGCAAGTGCAAGGTTGTGAGTTTAATTCCTGGTACAAAAAAAGAAAAAAAAAAGCAAAAGAACAAAAGGAAGGAAGGAAGGAAGGAAGGAAGGAAGAAAGGAAGAAAGAAAGAAAGAAAGAAAGAAAGAAAGAAAGAAAGAAAGAAAGAAAGAAAGAAAGAAAAGAAAGAAAGAAAGATATTTCTAACTTCAGTTGATATTTATACTTAACATAAATTCCACTTTTTCCTCCTTTTGAACCTTTATTAATTGGCTTTTGAGCTAGCTAGATGTGTAATAACATTGATCTCATTACTTTTGAATGGTAAGGAAAATTACTCTATTTTATTTGAGACTCAGTCTTAGCATCCATGTGATAGGGGTTTATAGTCACTCCTTTCCCATCTCTGAGATAAAATAGCTAACAGCAGCGACATAAAGGAGGAGAGGTGTGTTTGGTTCATGAGTTTAGTGGATTCTATCCATGGTTGTCAGGCTCCAAAGTAGAGGCAGCATGGTGTAATGGCTTTGGAGATGAATGCTGCTCAACCTATGGCAAGCAGGAGAGAGACAGAGGGTGGGACCAGAGGCAACAAAATGCCTTTACATGTTGTGTCCCTGGTGACCCACTGCTCTGATTCAGATTGCACCTCCTAGTGTTATATTCTGCCATTAATCCACTGATAAACATAGTGCCCCCTTGATCTGAATGTGCCCCCTTCCACAAGTCCCGCCTCTGGACATATGAGAATGTTGGGGTGCATTTTAGATATAAAATCCAACACTATAGCCCTGGGTGCCCAGAAGACTCAGGTCCATCTCATTATTCAAAGTATATTTATTCCACTTCTAAGAGTCATCTAAGTCAGTTACTCAATGCAAACTCTTAGCTGTGAGCCCTTGTACAGGTAAAAATGAATATTAACTACTTCCAATATACAATGGCACAGAGTAAACATTCTCATTGCAAACAGACAAATAGAGGAATGGAAAGGAATCAAGGCAAAGGGAAACCAAAACTCATGAGGCAAACACGAAATGCTGTTAACACCATATCCAGCACCCAGAACACATTGTGGTGAGATAAGAGCTCAAAAGGATTCCGGGGGCCTAATGTCTATAACTTTGCAATCTACAGCCTGCATGGCCTTTCTCTTGCACTGGTTTTGCTAATTGCCTATGGCTTTCTTTAGTAGCCATTTGTAACTCTGGAAACATCTTGGGGTATCCATTGTACCTTCAGCTCCACTCTCATCATTTTACATATTGTTCTTTCAGTGACTCCTGGCAGAAACTATGTGACTGTATCACACATTTTTGTTTGGCCTTCTAGGCATTCTTTGGAAATCTGGGTAGAAATTTCCATGACCCCGTAAATTCAGTATTATGGATGCCTGAAAAAAAATTAGCAGTATGTGGATGAGACCAAAGACTGGCACCAGCTCAGGCAGTAGCTGCTCTTTGTAGGTCATGACTATAAAAGCAGCTTTCGAGTGCCTGGATATACTTCCTTGGATGGCCCTGAATGGGCAAAGCGCCTGACAGCTCCTTTTGCAATGCACAGTCTTCCAAAGGATTTTATACTTTTATGCCCTTGAGACTGCAGTAGAGAGGGTTTAGCCAAGTTCTTAGATGCCAGAAAGCATCTTTCCTATTGCCCTGATGCAAAGTTCTTTTTCAATGATCATACTCTCCTTGATCCCAAATTTATATTTGCTTCCTTTTTAGCCAAGTTATATAATTTTCACATCTTTTGGCTCTGCTTTTTTGCTCAATTGTTTGTTATAAAACGGTCTACACACTACTGTGTAAAAGAAAATCCAGTAGTAATTCATGATACGGCTGAACACTGGATTGACTTAAATTTCCTCCAGGAGATTGGTTACTCCATCATCTTTAAAGTTATCATTTAATACAGTGGCAGGACATGGATAAAATATAGACAGTTTTCATCTGAGTGAATTTAGTCCAGATTCCAATAAAGTTCTTGTTCACATTTGCAACCTCATAAGCCTGGTCTTTACTCTCCACATTTCTATCTTTTTTTTTTTTTCTTCTAGGATCCCATTAGAATTTTCCATCAATATTTGCTTATAGCATTCTAATGTCCCTACAGTTCTTTTTTTTTTTTTTTTTTTTGGTGGAACCAGGGATTGAACTCAGGCCCTTGCACTTGCCAGGGAAGCGCTTATTCTACTGAGCCACCTCCCTGGCCCCTCCCTACAGATCTTATCTCCAAACCTGCTCAAACTCCTCTACAAAAGCAGTTCCAAAGGCTTCTAGACCACATGATTAGATACACTCACAGAAATGACTCCACTTCCAACCTCCAAATCTGTATTGTCCAGGGTTCTCTAGACGAGCACAATGAATAGAAAATATATATAGGGATTTATTTAGTGGGCTTGTCGTATCAGACAGGAGAGTTCATGGTGACCATTTGTACTCTGTAGAGCCAGAAGACCCAGAAACTGCTCACCTGAAGAAGACGGAAGCCTTAGAACAAAAGGCATCAGGGATCAGCATCAGCTCAATCCCAGAGGCCTGGACACTCACTAGAAAGTGATTTATATTAGTCTGCATATAATAACTGAAGAAATAGAAATTGATGTTTAGAGGCCATAGCAGGCAAAGCTTACCTGGTCAAACCAATTGGAGTTCTCTAAAATTGTATGCCTACTTCTTTCTTTTCTTTATTCCTACCAGGCTATTCATTGGTGCCATTGGAGTGGGACACCCACTTTTTGTTTATTGAAGAACATACCAGTAGTCTATAGAAATATCACACAGACACACCTGGAAGTGTGCTGTATTAATATGCTAGGAATTTGTTAATCCAGTTACAATAATACATTACAATTAATGGTCACAGAGTTATTAAACCTTGGACGTGAGATTATTATAAGGATTCAATGGACTGTGTACAATTTTATACTAGAAGTAATTGAATTAATATTATTTTCTCATTCCTATTTTCTATATTGTAAGGGATAGGGCTAGATGGAATGTGTGGGATATAGCCTAAGAACTACCATCTATTAGATACTTACAGCCATTTGTATATAAACAGAATGATTAGTTTTAGGATAAAAGTTTTACTTTTTATTATTTATTTACTTTTAAGGAGAATACAAAATAGTAATAATAAGATTTTAGAAGTGATACAGAATTTCACTAAACAAAGCAATATGAATTTGACAGTATTTGTTGTATTATTGCTTGGTATTGTCTATAAGAGTTATTTAGGTTATCAGATATGTGCATGAAAAATTAGAAAAAATAGTTATAAGAAATGAAGAGAGAAATAGTATAAAACCGAGCAAGAAAAAAAAAGTAGGCATTAACTTCTTCTCTTCACAGACCAGCAGAGATAGAACAATTATCCAAGCCATCCTGCATACATACATAGATATATAGGGGATATGTTTTAGGTTGATGAAAAAAATTTCATGAATAAAAGATGGAGTATTTATACATTAGATGTAAAGAGTAATACTTCAAGTCTTCTCAAAGCCATTGTGATTGCTAAACAATTCTGTCATGCTTTGGAGGTTGACAGAATGGAAACCTGTGCTCTGTGAAGATTATCAGAGAGGATAGGGACAATTTGAGGCATGTTTTGTGGGTCAATGCAAAGATATTTGACAGATTTTGGAATAATTATAGCAAAGAAATAATTTTTAAAACTCTTGACAGTAATAGTTAAGATTTCCTTCTTTTATAAATTTTAAAGAAATTTAGTAATGCCAAATACATAACACTTGCACCATTTCAAAGTATTCATTTTATACCCTTTTATAAAGTTCACAGGTTTGTACAACTATATTGTCATGTAAAAACTCTCACCATTTTCCCCTGAAAGAATCTCATTTATATATTTGAACTGACATAGAAATTTGTACATTTTATGGCATATATACACAGTGGAGCCATAAAGGACAGTATGAGTCACTTGTAGGAAACTGGGTAGATCTTGATACTACATGCTAAATGAAATAAATCAGAACCAGAATGCTAAATATTTCATGGTTTCTCTGACATGAGCAATCCAAAATATAAAGAAACATCAAAATAAAAGGGAGATGATAGGAATCAGTGAGGTGGACGCTGCAGAGATGGGAAATAGACCTGGACACTGGACAGAGAGGAATAATAGTCACCTGTGTTTATGCGGTGCCCTGTCATGTTTTTGGCTAATTAGTGACTCAGGCAGCTATCACACCAATTGCTCTCCACCTCCCCTTGCCCCCACATTGATCTATTGTCTTTCTGTCCCCTTCCTTGTGAGCCTTTGTCCTGCTGCTCTTCTGAGTGTGGCTCATACCACAGCTCCTCAGCGCTGCACACGTTCCATGTTACGTTGCTTTTCCTTGGCCTTGTCTGCCTTTCTGGCATCTCATCCACTTTCCCTAGCCCTTCCCTGGAATACCTGTCCCTGTCCTGTTCCTCATGTGCAGCCCCCATCACCTTCTGGTCATCCCTCATCTCTGCAAAACCTTCACTGAATTCTCAGGCTGCTGGCTTTTGTCTTCTCTAGACTTTGGTTGCCCCAATTGGCAAGCATGTTGAAATGTCTTATATCAAAACTTTTGCTATTTAAACTGAAATTTTTGCTTTCCCAAATTAATTATAAGATGCTTTGTCCACAATTTAGCCTACAGTGCATTTAATGATGCCCTGTATACAGTTGCTATCCAATGATGTATTTGTTTTTATCCAAAAATATACATTAGTATTAACTATTTTTTTACTCACTCATCTTTTTGATATATCTAATTTGGCACAAAGTCATCTTCATTTTCTTGTAACAAATGAAATCTACTTGTTGGAAGTCTGGGTGCTTCTTGAGAAAAAAATCATCCTCTGCAGCTAAAGTGATCTTGACTTGAATTACTGAATAAACAGTTAGGTAAGGCTGTGCTAAGTTGATCTGGGCTGTGCTTTGGAGTCTGCTACTTGGTCCATGCCAAACGTGCCCCACAGGTGATGCCTAAAAAGGTAATCCTGAGTGGGAAGGAAGTGCTCATCTTTTCTAAACACCCAAGTGTTGCATGCTTGTGTGAGTCAGAATTGAAAGGAATGAAAATGAGCCTGGGTCACTGAACAGCCAAGGATGCTAAGGTGGGAAAGGTAGCAGAACAGGAAAAAGTGAGTTCAAAATGGAGTAACCAAGATGAATGACATTATATAGTTTTCCTTGAAGTGTGTGTGTGTGTGTGTGTGTGTGTGTGTGTGTGTTTGTGTGGGTGTGTGTAGTTGAGAAGTTGTTGACTATCAGAGGTATTTTCTTTCTTTGAAAGAAAAATTTTAACATTGATCTGTTTTCATTCTTTTCCAAATGAAATAGTTTTATTTATTTCATTTTTTTTTTCATAGATTTCAAGGCACTTGTAGTACACAGTATCCGAGAAAAGGTTCTTTTCCTTTAGTTTGGAGTCAAACATAATATACTGTTCTCTGCTTCTCTTGTAGCAGAGATTAGATTAGACGCTGGAGCACATTTTCCCTTTGTATACTGCAGTGCAACCCTTTGAAGGTTACATTTAGTACTGCACTGTGCAGACCGAGCTTCTGAAGGGAAAAGTATAACAAGCACCCAATTGATGATGCTCCCATTGTGTCTGTGTCTGCAATAGTGTAATTTGATGAATAAGCCAATCTAACTTTGTGTGGTATTACAGAGGTGACTGCCAAA
Source organism: Octodon degus (assembly GCF_000260255.1). Classification (NCBI taxonomy): domain Eukaryota; kingdom Metazoa; phylum Chordata; class Mammalia; order Rodentia; family Octodontidae; genus Octodon; species Octodon degus. Next base: position 23,393,859 of record NW_004524590.1, read on the forward strand.
ATAGAGTATTTGTTTTCATGCAGACTCTAATCACCGGAGAATTAATAGAGGGAAAGGAGGAAAATAATACATGGCATAATGCAAAAGAAATTAAGGCACCTCCTGTGTGTTGAAAATAGTACATGGAGAGATCTTACATAACTCCTTTGCTATTTGTGTAGCATGCTTTGGCCACTAGGCCCCCTGGATATACAAAACAAAATTCCTTGGCCTTTTTGTTAAATATCTTCCTTTTAAGCAGATTTCAGTAAAAATGAATTTGCCATCTCTGTCAATGATCATATCATTTTTCTGGTTACCTGAACATTCATGTCAGTGGCCTTAACACAGATTTCTTGCCCATTCAAGTCCACATAGTCATCCTGTTACATGAAGTATTTCTTCGACTTGCCTTGAGTACCTTGCTCTTGGTACATTCATCTCCAGCCAATTCTGGCATGGGAATTATTGAGTTTACCTTCCCCCAAATATAGATGATAAACCACTGTCCTAGCCTGGAAGTTCTTTCTTCTGTATAATGAAAAAAAAAAAAAAAAGATCTGTGAAACTAACACTTAAATTCATTTTGTACAGTTTTAATGTCAGTGATTATAGACAGCTGAGAGTCTTTTTTTTGAATCAAAGAAAGTATTTGAAGTGTTGTCACTTTCTGTTCACTGTGTCTGCAGCTATTACTGCATTTAAAGGGGAAACGGGAGAGGTGCGAGATGGCGTAGAGATGATGGGCAGATGCAAATGTTTATTTAATTGAGGTGTTTGCAGAATTATTGAGACTATTTTTCTTTTCATTGTATCCAGTCCCTGGTGTACTAAATGTTCCTTTCTCCTCTTTAAAAATCCCTTAAGCATATCAGCAAGGGAATCTTATTTTAGATGCATTCGCAAGATTTTTCAGAATGCTTCTGTAAACAATGCCGCCTTTTTATAACAGAACTAGCACATACCAATCAGAGGCTGAATTACTGTTTAAGTTACTCTGTTATGGACATAATTCTCTGAAGGACAAACAGCTTAAACCTGAGGATTTGACAACAGGCTGCCCTGACCAGAGATGATCCAATTTTAGATTATTTTCATTGATTATCTTCCCTCCAGCTGCCTTGCTCTTGGTCTCTTTCCCTGCAAGCTCTGGCAGCTGAGGCATGCCAGAGGGGAACTTAATAACTGAAAGTTTTGTCTGTGCTTGGGTGATTTGGAAGTTTAACACCCAAATTTGGATTACTTCCAAGTATGTCTCTTCTGCTATGTTCCAAATTTAATTTTTTTTTTGTACCAGGAATTGAACTCAGGACCTCATGCTTGCCAGGCAGGCACTGAGCCACTGAGCTAAATCCCCAGCCCCTATTGTCTGTGCCAATTTGCAGAGCAGGTCTGTGCTACTATCTGCATGGGGGTGCCCTACAGGTGTTTCGTACCGATGCATCTAAAGTAGCTCATTTTTACCACTCTAAGATCCTGTCACCCTACCCATCCATCACCCTCATGTGAGTTTATATGAATATGTTCCATGTGAACTAAACCATGTCAGTAAACAATCCTGCTCCTTCCATCTCTAATATGTGTGTGTGTGTGTGTGTGTGTGTGTGTGTGTGTGTGTGTTAAAATAATGATTTAACCTTGTACAGTGTGGTCTGTACATTTTTTAGTGAATATAGGGAATCCATTGTCACAGATTGAAGTTGTTCATATTGTACCATTGATCACAAACTTACAAATAAAAGTTGTTCATACTGTACCATTGATCAGAAACTTTCAAAGTCCTTTTATTCTTGAAACACCCTATTGCATATTCTTCTATGCTATTACTCCCCTGATAGACAAACTTGAGCTCTTATACATAGCTGAATGGTATCCTCCATACTTCCTTCTCCTGCTTTGTGCTGCATAGCTGGCATATCTATCTATCTATCTATCTATCTATCTATCTATCTATCTATATCTATATCTATATCTATATCTATATCTATATCTATATCTATATCTATCCTATTTATTCCTTTACATATATAATGAAAATAGGCTAAAATAAAAAATAGCTAAAATTAGTTGAGCATTCACTATATGATACACACAGAGCAAAAAGATTTATAGACATTTATCTCATTGAATATTTTTCTCCTCCATTTTTTATTAGTTCATGTTTGTAGTACACGATGCTTGCATTTCTCATGTGGAACTAGTACATACACATAGCACACCTTAGTTTGTTTTTGTATCCTTTTCTCATCCTCTCCATCCCCCCTTCCATCTCTTGATTCACTTCCCATTTTAGAAAGATCTATCTCCTTAGTTCTTTTTATCAATCTTTTATTTTGCTTTTCATATATAACTTGAATTTCTCATATAAGAGAAACCATGTGATAGTTAAGGTTGTATATCTGATTTATTTCACTTAATATTATGGCCTCAAGGTGCATGCATTTTTTCTACAAATGATTCAAGTTAATCTTTCTTTATGGCGGAACTGTGTGTAAATATCGCATTTTTAATCCTTTCATCTATTGATAAACTTATAGGCTGATTCTTGACTCAGCTTTTGTGACTTGTGTTGTGATCAGTGGGATTTTCAAGGGGAACAATACAATACTGACTCACAATTCATAAGATTATTTTATTATAGTTACTCAAAGAATCATATACAGAGAGAGTGTGCAGGAAATCTCTCCACATACTAAAGACCAAAAGAATCCAGATGATGGCCAGCAATCTCCTACATGAGTCCAGCTAGAGACCATCACAATGCCCTCATGAGTCCAACTGGAGGCCAACTGCCCATGACAATGTCCCATGCAAGCCTGTTTCATGCATTTGTGCTGGGAAGGCCCCAAAGTCAGTGTTGGAAAAATAATAATAAAATAAGTAAATCACTCGAGGCTGGCCAGATAGCTTAGTGGACTGAAGCACCTGCTTAGGCACAGCGCAGGGTCTAGAGTTCAATCTCTGCACCACAAGCCATGCCGGCCCCACCCCTTGGATGCACTGAGACTGTGATTGAGGCTGGGCATGGTGGCATGTGCCCATAATCCCAGGTCTTGAGAAGCTGAAAACAGGAGGAACATTATGAGTCTGACCTATGTAGTGAGACCCTGTAGACTCTACACTAACTACATTAAAAATAATAAATAAATAAATAAGCCAAAGGTCAGTGTTGGAAGCTAGAAAGTCTGTGTGAGGAGGGTAGAGGATCTGTGTCAGCAGGCTGAAGAGTCTGCACTGGAGTGAGGAAGTGACACTCAAAGTAAGAACCAGAATGTCTCTGAAAAACCATCCTCAGTGACAATGAAATCCTGAGCTCTTCCCACCATGGTGACGGCTGAGTCCGTATCAGAAAAACCAGCATGATAAGCTTCTTCAGGACACTGAACAGTGTACCATTTTCCCCTCCAGAGCCAGAAAGTGATGCTGAAAATAAGAACCAGGGCTCCCCCAAAGTGAACCATACCCATTCTCGATGACCACAAGGTCCTGAGTTCCTCCAGTGATGAGAATAGCCATATTCATCAGGAAAGCCAGCATGACAAGCTCCCCCAGAAGAACTAACATCTCCCTAGCAACACCCTTCTTCCTCTCCAGTTCTTATTTTTGTGTTACTTCCAGCAATCCTCAGGTGGGCCTCCCACACTCAGACCCATCCATGTTCAGTTCACCTGTGTGTTATAAGCTGATCATCAGTTGTCAATCCATCACACATGGGTATGCATACCAGCATATCTTTAACTCTTCTGGAGAGATACCTAGTAGGAACATGACTGGGTCAGATGGAATTTCTACTTTTAGCATTTTGAGGAATCACCATACGGATTTCCATAGTGATTGTAATAAGTTTATATTCCCACCAATGATGTAGAAAGGATCCTTTTTTTCCCTGAAGCCTCATCAGCATTTTTTATTTGATTTTTTTGGTAGTGGCTCTTCCTTCCGGGGTAAGGTATAATCTCATTGTTGTTTTAATTTGCATTTTTCTAAGGACCATTGTTGTTGAGCATTTCTTCAGGTACTTGTTAGCTATCTGAACTTTTATGAAGTGTTTCTTCATTTCACTTGTCCATTTTTTATTTGGTCTTTTGTTAGGGTGGGTGTAATTTTTTTAAGTTATTTATATGTTCTAGATATTAGTGCTTTGTCTGAGGAACAGCTAGCAAACATTTTTCCCATTGTGTACATTGTCAATATTTGCATTGTATTTTGCATGAAATATATGTTGCAGATAGTAGAAAATGTGCCTAATTGAAGATCTCTATAAAGACTTGGTGGCTTGTTGCCATCCAATGATAATGTAGACACAACCTAGAATTTTCTGTGCTTATAGATAAATTTTTCAAAAAAAAACTTGAAAAACTCACATTATTTCTCATGTTTTGAATATTATACTTTATCGAACTTGCTCACTTATGTAGTTCATTTTTGCACAGTTTTCTTATCATAGAACTTTAGTATTAACTGAATCCAATATGAGGGGATAAGAAAGATGGAGAACATATCCTTTCACATATAATAGAAGCACAAGAAATAGTACTATGCGTGAACTTGGTTGATATGACATCAAACATACAGTCTTAGTGAAAAAAAATACTACATAGAGAATCACAAGTTAAGCAGTTGGTCCCATTCTGCTCACCATTCCTTTTAGTGGCCACTCAGCATGGAGTAAAGACAAGATCAGAAATCTAATACTCTCATCAGCCTATGTCACTTTGCTTCTGTCAGTGGGATCCTTGTATTAAGAAATAAATCTTGTTTAATGTGTCTTTAAAGAGAGAATCAACTGCTTGGTGTGTTGTTCAACAAACAGAATACAGATCTATTTTGGAAATATAGAGAAGCTCCTCATTGAGATATACTATGTGAGTAATATGTCCCCATGCTAGTTTTGAATTTACTTTCTAAAGTTGCCTTTTTTGCTAGATATTATTTCTTTTTTTAAATTATTTTTTATTTTTTAACATTTATTGTGTGTGTGTGTGTGTGTGTGTGTGTGTGTGTGTGTGTGTGTGGCCAGCTCAGCCCACCAGGGGGCGCGGCTGGCTGGCATGTAGTGCTGGAGGGTTGAACCGCGGTCCCTGTTCTTTGCCAAGCTTGTTCCAAGTAGGTGCTTTAGACCACTGAGCCATCTCTCCAGCCCCACTAGATATTATTTCTGATTTATTTGACCCAATCAGTATTTAGTTCATTCCTTTTTAAATACTGTTATTTATTGATTGATTTGGTACAGGGTCTCCCTATGCAGCTTAGATTCACAGCAATCCTCCTGTCTCAGCCTCCCCAGTGCTGGGATTACAGGTGTGCACCACCATGCCCATTTTGGGTGGCAGACACAGTGCACCCGAGGACAGGATGCAGTGCCAGGGATTGATCCCAGCATTGTGCATGCCAGCCAGGTGCTTAGGTAGATAAGCTATTTCTCCAGCCCTTTAGTTCCTTCTTAAAATTAAACATATGCAGATGGAAGTCCGATTGTAATATTTGACCTATATGTGTTTTCTTGAGATCTACAAGCAATTGGTTCAAGACACCAAAGTCTATCAATGCTCTGTAGCATTCTATAAAATGCCACAGTATTTGCTTCTAACATAGGCATGATCTCCCATTATGTTAAAACATCTCTAGTTTAATTATGATATCTAAGAAACACCTATAGAAGTAGTTGTCACACTATATTTTCTAGGACATAATGACAATAATGAAAAGTCTTCGATGCCACTTGGAGATATACTCATAAGTGAAATAAACCAGATCCACATGTGTAAATATCATATAGTCTCTCTAGTGTAAGAACTCAAAAGAAAATAAAAATAGAAAGATATAACACAATTAAAAGGAAAGTGAGAACTTAAGGATTAAACAATGAAGAGTGGGCAAGGAGAAAAGCTAGGAAACATGACAAGGTCAAAACCATACATTTATATGCACAAGATGGTTAAGGCAATGGTCCTGACACTCTTCAGCAGGTTTTTGAAAGTAGCATTTAATTGGCAGGATTCTCACCCTGACTAACTATATATGCTAATACCTATGAACTAAGCAATGACACTGAAGAAAGCCATGTGTAATGGTAGGGTCATACTTGGAATGCCTGTCATTCTGGTCTTCTAAATGTGTACTGCTTGTCATTTCTTACCAATTACTTGTATGTTCAACAGAAACATAGGTTCTAAATATTTCTGATTTATAGTGCATTGAATCTGTGGATTCAAAACTCATAGCTATGAGCAGTGACTATTACATTTCTTGGAGTAGGGGGTGTCCTAATCTTTATCTCTGCTCAGGTTGAATGGCTTTTTGGACTGTAGTGAGTCAAAAATCACCTTTTTCTCTTACTATTGTTCAACTGTTTGCTTAGTGACAAAGAGATAACCCAAAAGCTGAGAGATACCATGTAATAGTTTTTCTATCTTCTTTTTTCCCCCAATTTTTAATTTTGTATTAGTCTGTGTTTGCAGCACATCCCTAGTGGAGAGCTGATGTATGCACTCAATACAGCTTCATTCTTTATCCCCTTCCCTTCCCCTCTCTACCTCCTGGTCTGCTTTCCTTTACAAAAGATCTGACTCTTTCTTTCCTATTACTATGTTTTATTTTCTATTTATATTTTGGGTTTCTCAAATAAGAGAAACCATGTGATTTTTTTCAGGTTATGTGTCTAATTTATTTCAGTTAATTTTAGGGGCCTCAACATGCACCCATTTTTCTAGTACAAATACTCATATTTATCATAAAGTGTGGTTTTTATTATCACACCTGCTACATGGACACATAGACAGACAGACAAACTGATGGACACACACACACACACACACACACACAAACCCATTTCATTGACATAGCTTGATGATCAATATGTTCTCAAAATTTACTTATGTGAAAATATAAATATAGTTCTAATTTTAGTGTAGCTAGCCTGTTGAGCTCTGTAATTATTTTTCATTAGTCTATACTATTAGAATTCATTTTTGTTTACCCAAATTCCAGTCCTTGCCAGTAGGGATGGCAAAGAATACCTCTTTTGTTCCATGATGAATAAACTAGACAGAAAATGTAGCATAGCTCCAAAAGGAAGGAAGAATAGTCACTTAAATTTTCTCCAACTTTCTGTTTGACTTCTATTCTTCACATTTGCCAATAGTACAGAGATACAAATGATGTCATATTAGGGATGATGGTTTAATAATCTTGATGGGTGGGCGGGGAGATGGCTCAGTGGAATAAGCGCTTGCCTGGCAAGCACAAGGGTCTGAGTTCAATCCCTGGTTCTGAAAAAAAAATCTTGATTGGGTTTTGAATTCAGGTATTCCTGCTAGGATAGTCACAGACATTGTAATTGCTAGTGATCAGATAAAAGATCTGTCAAAATATCAAATTAATTATAAATCAGCTTTTGTCTTCCATCTGGTCTTTCCTTTTAAAAATATCTAATGTGTTTTAGATGAAGAGGGCACCATAACGGGGAGAGAATAGTTATAGTGAACTCACTGAAAATGTATCAATAAAACATTTTTGAGCCAGGGAGATGGCTCAGCAGACTAAGATTCCCTGGCAAGTACAAGGGCCTGAGTTCAATCCCCAGTTCTGAAAACAAAACAAAACAAAACAAAACAAAACAAAACAAAACAAAACAAAACAAAACATTTTTCACTGGGTCTTGAAATGGAAATAACTCTGGAAGTTAGAGTCTTCTTTGTCAGGATAATTGTTTTAATGAGTTTTCTTCTAGCACGTGAATATGAGTATCATGCAATAACTGCTAATTCTGTTTTCTATAAACAATATAATTACAGTGACTTTTTTGTGTTTGGATATTACTTCTTACTGGTGTAAGTTACTAAATTTCTTTTCCCAGATATATCTAAGAGACTTGGGCTCAGACTTGTTTAGTGGCAGAAGACTAATCTTTGGAAGATTTTTTTCTTATCCAAGTAATTATAGCAAATTACCTATTGGATCTAAACCTTTCTCAGTTTTTTTTTTACTCTTTGTGAATTACTATGTAATCTTTAAGAAGTATTGACACTTTATTTATTTATTTTTATTTTTTATTTTTCTGTACTTTTAGGGAAGGGTCTACAGGGTGTTCTACATGGTCTCCCTACTAGATCGGACTCATAGTGATCCACCTGTTTACAGCCTCCCAAGTGTATTGGCACTTTAAAAGAGGTTCTCAGAGAACCTAATATTACTCATGTGCTTTATGTTCTATTTGGTAAGAAAGAGCACTATTCTTTCATTGTCTTGAACATATTTTCTGTGGCAACGTATGAAGGCCTTTTGGCATGACTTCAGATGGAGGGAAACATGGTTATTTAAATTTTCTTACAACATTTAGCAATTGGCTTTGTATAGACTTTGAAATGTGGGTCTTTAGAGATATATTTGATAAACACTACAATAATAGTTTACCTCCCCCTTGTATATATAGTTTTTGTATTAGGAACAAAATTTAAAAATAATTAGAATTATAGTTTTAAATAGGTCCCCTTTGAGCAGATTTTATAGTAATTTATAATTATTCAAATGACAAATGATTCATTGATAATTTCTTAGAAAAAAATCAAACCCGTGTTGAAATATGCAAAATTGTATTGGCAACATGGCAAGAGACCTGATTTTCTATAGTTCCAATCAAAAGTTATAAAATATTTTTAAAATAATGAAAAATTATGTAAAGAAAATAAAACATACATATTCATAGCCCACGATTTGTACTTTTTAACTTGTACTTAGAGAGAAAAGAGATAAACAGGGAAGAGCTCCTCTATGGAGATGAATTTTTTTTTTTTCCAGAATCAGGGATTGAACTCAGGCCCTTGTGACTGCCAGGCAAGCACTTATTCTACTGAGCCATCTCCCCGGCCCTGGAGATGAAAATTTATTGTGAGACTAATTTTGGAGAAAAGATGAACTTATCTATTAGTCATCAAGGCTAACTAACTTCTTAGAAGATATTTTTGCTGAATCTAGCTATTGGTTTCAAAGAACACATGAAGCCATTTTGAAGAACAACTATTTTGATCCCACCAGTTTCTTCTATCAGGTTTTACTATTTTCTACCGAAGTACTAAGGGACTCAGACAGAAGCAGGAGAAAAAAAAAAGGATTGCATGTGCTTGTACTTAAACTTTTCTTGTTCACATAGAGATTATTTCTATGATTTTTCCATTATTGTGCTTCTTATGAATAGGCATATGAAAGTCCTTAATAGAGTTCCCATGGGTCGGACTTAAATGGAGCACCACAGTAGAAATGACTCCTAGAAGAACTCCATCATTTTCACACATTAAGTGAATATGACATCCTTTTCAAATTAATTTCCTCAGTTCTCAAACATACCAACACAAAGCCTACAAATAATCTTTTATTCCTAAACACCAATAAGTCCTAATCCCTAAAGATATTTTTATTTTCTTCTGAAAGTATGATCTTCTATACTATGTCCGCTCCTCTCTAAAGTACTAGGAGTTCCCGTTTCCATAGTTGAGTTGTAAGGAATTGTCTTCATGATGATTGTGTTGGATATAGCAGGAACACTAAGTGATACCCTAAGAGTTACAGGATCCTATTACAGCGAATGAAAGAGTTCGATGGCTAATTCAGTTCTTTACTCAGCTATTCTATTACTGGATTACTCACTGACATTCATAGTGTTACAAACATGGATTGGATTCACAGAGACAGCGAGTAATCAGATTAAAAAGAGATATTATAATTGTGTGGATTTTCACTAGTGAAATGTGCTCCAAGGAAGGAAAAGGGGCTCCTATAGGACTTAATGGAAGGAAGGTCCTCTGGCTTGGGAATTAAGAGGGCTCTCTTAGGAGGTGATGTACAAAGTGGGATTTGAAGAAGCTCATCAAAAGTGGCCAGAGTTTTATAGCTATTTTTCCCTCCACTGTTTTTATAATGATTTTCTTTATTATTGTATTGGCCAGTTAGTGTCCCTGTCTTGTGTTTTAGATGTCACATAACAGGTTGCTATTCTCTGTCTATTATTATTATTATTATTATTATTATTATTATTATTATTATTATTAATTTTTAGACAGCTTCTTGCTCTCTAGTCCAGGCTAGCCTTGAATTCACTATGTAGGCTAGGGTGGCCTTGAACTCATGGCAATCCTACTGTTTCAGTCTCCCAAGTGTTGGGATTTCACATACATCACCATACCCAGGCAATATTATTTGTTTGACTCCTATTATGTGGTAAGAATTTCTAGGTTCTTAGGTTTTAGCTTATAAAATCCACATATATTTATATATGTAATATTGATTATATATTTTGATTGGGCATTTGCCTGCAATAATATTTTGTATATTTTAGCAGGCTGTGAAAATAAACCAGTTTACTTTGTTTGTATCAGTACATTGTAATTGGGATTTCTGAATTGTTATCTCACAAATCCACATACTAGGATTAACTTTTAGCAGAAGGAGCCAGAGTAGCCTAATGGAGAGAGGAAGGAAGACTACTCAGCTAACAGGTACAAAGTCCACAGATTATACCTTACCTGAATCATAGCTTAGGGAACTCTGACTTGGTTAAGAACTAAAGTCTTAGCAATATAATTGTGTGCCATTTCAGGTGATGTTCAGATAGCTGGAGTCACTGAGACACCCTGCTAGAGCTGATGTATACATGGAAATTTAGGGAACTGTTGTTTGCCCACATCTTTAATTGAGTAAGTTTCAGTCCATAACAGCAAATTGTTATAACTTAATTTAGCAAATCACCTTGCTAAATTAGACTTGCTCTAGAAGGGAATTGAATTTGATATGACCAACATAATCCACTCTATATAGATTCTTCCTACCTGTTACTAATAGCCTTCCATGCTGCTTACAAAGGAAACTCAGGGAGACAATGTGCCACTACAGAAAATTCCTTCCCAGATTTCCATTGAAGTTTTAGCTTCCTTAAAAATTGATTAATTATCTATTAGGTTTAGAGTAAAGGTTTTATTTATTAGTATAAATTTTCAGATTTCAAGTTGATACAGAAATTTCTTAGAATTTTGTATTTAAGGGATGTGAATGTAAAAGTAGAACGGAAGTGAGGGATTTGAATCTATAGGAGGCAGCAGAAGAAAGTAAGGCACAATCTGTTTTTTCTTGTGTGTAAAATCATCATGGTTCTTACGCACAAGCAGGAGAAGTTTAATAAATCCAGTATGGAGTAAGATTAAATTTATTGTAAAAGTTTTTAAATATGGAGAGGAGCCTGCTGCATAAAATCCTGAAGTAGCCCTTTGATCTTAAAGGTTTTGAAAAGCAGTCATGACTGATTTTTAACTTGGTGTCAGTAAAATCATTTATTTTTAGCATGAAGTGCTAGATAGTCCTTGAGAAGGAATGGATCTCCAGCTGGCTGAAGCGGGAAGTGTGTTGACACGATTTCCAAGTCAGGGCGAGATCACTTGCCTGTTTGCCTCTGGAAGCACACTAGGCTTTCTGTAGGTATGAGTGATATCATCACTTTCATATATGTATACACAGTGAGGTGTTCACACGCAGTTAGTGTACTATGGTGGTTTTGTTAGGCTTAGTTAGTTTCCATTTATGTTCTGGCCTATCCAGCACTCATTGCCCCTCCTGCTTATGAAAGGAGCTCCAATCTCCGTTGCTTTCCTCTGACTGTGTCCTCAAAGTGATCCATTCCTTGTTCCAGATGGCAGCCGTATGACTTGGTCTGACCATCCAGTGCCATTTAATCCCTTTGTTGTATTATAATGTTATTTGATTTAGTAGAGAGAGATTGCTTTTAACATCAAAGATTAATTCCTAGAGGACTTAAGAGTTAGTGCTGCTGACAGCCATCTTAGTACTATGTGCAGCCTGGAAATCAACCAACAGACTGGATAGCAGAGCTGAAAGAGGAAAGGAAGACCAGGCTCTGACAGTGCTGTTACAGTCCAGCATTCTACTTCTGTGTTAGCCTTTGCAGGTCCATAAGCCTATATCATCTTTTCTTTTAGTTTCAGCTAACATAGTTCTTTTCTTCTTCTTCTTCTTCTTCTTCTTCTTCTTCTTCTTCTTCTTCTTCTTCTTCTTCTTCTTCTTCTTCTTCTTCTTCTTCTTCTTCTTCT
>NW_004524590.1:23406098-23464188 GCF_000260255.1 Octodon degus
CTTCCGGCTGGGGAGATAGCTCAGCAGTCTAAGCTCCTGCCCAGCAAGTGCAAGGACCCTGGTCCCATCCCCGGTAGCACATGCTATGTTGGCTCCAGAACCCAAAACCAGGTGTGGTGGCACATGCCTGTAATCTGAGTACTGGGGAGGCTCAGATAGGAAGTTCACTGCAAGTCTGAACTACATGGCGAGACCCTGTACCAAATAAATAAATAAATAAATAAATAAATAAATAAACAAATAAATATCACTATTTTATTATTATTACTTTTGAAATTTGTAGAAAAAAAGAAGCCTAATGAATCCATTTTCAGTAGTGTTAGTGAAACATTTACCTTTCTTTTCTTTTTGTCTTTTTTATTTTTTGGCAGAACCGTGGATTGAACTCAGACCCTTGCACTTGCCAGGGAAGTGCTTATTCCACTGAGCCATCTCTCCAGCCCCTCTTTTATTTGCTTTCTCCTTTTTTAAGAATGTATTTGGTTGTCACAGGGTCTCACTAAGCACCTTGGACTTGTATTGATCCTCCTCTTTTCATCCTCCTCAGTGCTGGCATTACAGGCATATACCACCATGCCCAGACTGTGTCCAGCTCAGCTTGCCCTAGGGGCAGGGCTGGTGCTGTATGTAGTGCTGGGGATTGAACCACGGTCTCTGCACTTGCCTAAGCTTGCCTAAGTAGGTGCTTTAGTCCACTGAGCTATCCTGCCAACCTCTGTCTTTTCTTTATTGAATAGAACCTTTTGTGTTTTGTATCTGAATTAAAGATCTAGACATATGATGGTAGAAATCATGTGTTCATGTAGGTTTTTAATACTGCATTGATATCACAGTTCATCACTTCTTGAATCAGTGTGCAAAATTTGAAACACATAATAGTGCACAGCTAGAATGCCTCTGGACTAATTGAAAGACTGTATTGAAATTGTGCATGAAAATTTCAATATTAACATATTTATTGCTAACAATGTGTTAGTAGTCCAAAGCTTCATCTGGAAGTTAATCATATTAGCCATAGACACTTATTGGTTGGAGCTAAAAATGATGATTAATATTTCACATATTGAAATCAGGATATGAAAAGGTTACCAAGAATAATTATTTGTTTGTTATGATGAAATTTAACAGAGTTCTTTTTTACAACAATGGCACATTTTGTAAGATTAATGAGAATTTTCATTTTAATTACATCACATTGGCACATTATTTAAACAAATTAATATTTTCATCTTAATTTACTTTGAAAACAAGTGTAAATGTAGATGTAATGAGTGAAAAGATGCTAAAATATAAAAGAGGGATTTTTTTTTAGTTTATTGAAATGCAAGTATTAGAAACTCAGGTTTTTGAAAACAAGAAGAACAAGTAGATCTAAATATGTCTTTAAGTAAAAGTCTATAATTGTGCCCTTCAAATAAACTTTAGAATATATGAACACAGGATTAGGAGACTGTGTGGCTTGTCAGTGTACTAGGGAATACATAGTGATTTTATTTTGTTATAAGAAAATACAGTATAGCAATGTAGTATACCAGCTAAAATGACAAATTTGAATACACTGATTCAGATGTAGCTCAGTTTATTCCAAATTCAAGACTTAGACCCTAGAGGTAATTTTCAATTGTAATTATTGGACAATGGACTTGCATATGAAGAAACAGATTGTTTTTTGCCTTATACTCAAGAAATATTGGGAAAATAATAAGTTCATAGGAAAAGAGAACATGAATGAGAGGAATTATCATGATTTTGAGGACAAGGAGACATACTACAGAGGAGAAAGACTCACTAGCTAAATGACATTAAGGTGGGGCAGTGAATGTCTTAGCCCTTTTTGTGTTGCTATAATCAAATTCCTGCACCAGGTCATTTATAAAGAATGGGCTTTCCTGCTTGGGATACAGCTCAGTGGCACAGCTCTTGCTTGACAAATGCAAGGTTCTGAGTTTGATTTCTGGTACATAAAAAGAATGGGAGTTTGTCTGTCTCACAGTTGTGGAGGCTGAAATGTCTGAGCAGTTGGCACAGCATCTGATGAGTGCCTCCTTGCTGTAATGTAACATAGGAGAAAGAACTAACTGTAAGAAAGAACAACTGTGCTATCTATAGTTTCCTTTGCTCTTTTTCTATAGCCACTAATATCTTTTAAATTAATTTTATTGAGAAAGAAATAGCAATGAGACAGTTTTAAAACAGGTTAGTAGGACAGATACAATAATAAATACAGTGCATATTGTTGTCTTCATAGTAGTTATTCACAGTACAAGATGCAGACATGACATCTTGTCTAAACATTATTAGTACAAATCTTTCTTCTGATTGAACTAAGAGAAAGTAGATGTATATCTATCCTAACCATTTTGTATATATATGTATATTTTTTTCACTACAAAATAGCCCTTCATTTATATTCCCTATTTTTGTTTAGTTTTGTAAAAATGGGCATTCCATTACCATTCAAATATTGTAGTTGCATGAATCCAGCAAAATAACCCAATATACTCCAGTAGACCATAATAGTAGTAGGTTATCCACAGGACTGACAACATCAGAAGTTGTTCACTTGAGCCTTTTATAGCTCAGCATATTAATATGGCTCTACTTTTTATACCTGATTTTTATACTTTTCTGCTGAAATGGTTAAGATTAAGATAAGGCAAAGATATAACAAAAAAATGTATCTTTCATATTTAACAAGGTCAATCAAATTCTCTCAGGATTTACCCTGACAACCTGTACAGCAGTTTGTAGATCTTTTGTCAGTGTCAGCCATCTGGATGAGTCATGGCCATTGCTTGACCAGTTTGCTCTCTGTGAAGGCCTGAGAGAATGTTTTCTCTCCATGTGACTCTCCTTACACACACTTTACATCATTGATCACTTTTGTGGTCCCATAACCTCCTTTATCAGAAAATTTGGGATACCATTGAGTAACAGGATGTTACAGTACAGGTTCTGCTTTGTCCTCCCTGACCTTGAAGGGCTAAGGCCAAAATGTTGGCTATCCTTTTGGCCCTTTTCTCTGAATTTTTGGTCTGAAAACTTAAGTTGTTAGCCCTCCCAAAGAGAAGCTTAATGATATTATTACCCTATAACATAGGCAGTTGAGCTTAACATTACTGTCTGAATATCAAACGCCTTAGACATAGCATGGAACAGGTATTTTCCAACAATTGTTGATATGCTAAACTCTAAATCCCTATAAAATGTGAAAAAAAATAATAAAAATAAACAATTACACATTTTTACACAGAAATGTAGAAATCTAACCATATGAAACATTGTAGCAGGACAGTCCTATGACACTTTTTTCTTGTCTCTTACCTTCTTATCTTCTTTTTAAACAAACATTTACTTGAGAGAGAATATAGCAGCAATTGATATGATATTAGAATCAGTGCACATTTAGAAGACCACAATGACAGGTATTCCAAGAATGGCCCTAGTACTACACATTGCTATCCTTGGTGCAGTTGCCTAGTTCACAGGTAGAAGGATATATAGTTAGTTAGGGCGAGAATCCTACCAATTAATTGCTGGTTTCAAAAACCTGATGGAGATTCTCAGAACCATTGCCTTAATCATCTTGTGTATATAAATGTGTAGATTTGCCCCTGCTATGTTTCCCATCTTTTCTCCTTACACTCTCTTGGTTGTTTAATCCTTGAGTTCTCGCTTTCTATTTAGTTATGTTATACATTTCAATTTTTATTTCTTCTTTTGAGTTCTTACATTAGGGAGAGTATATTATATTTGCATATGTGGGTCTGTTTTTTTTCACTTATGAATATATCTTCAAGTGTTATCCACTTATATAAGAAGGCTTTGAGTTTATCATTCTTTACAGCTGAGTAATACTCCATTGTACAAATATACCACATCTTTTTCATCCATTCCTCAGGTGACAGGCATTTTGATTGCTTCCAAGATTTGGCTATCACAAGTTGTGCTGCTATAAACATAGGTGCTCATATATCACTATTATATTATGTTTTCAGTTTTTTGGGGAAAATTCACAGTAGGGGGATAGCTGGATTGAATGGGATTTCAAGTCCTAGGTTTAATTAAGGAGTCTCCACACTGATTTCCTTAATGTTTGCACCAGTCTACATTCCCACCAGCAGTGGAGAAGGGTTCCTTTTTCCCCACAGCCTCTCCAACATTTGTTGTTGGTTGATTTCTTTATGATAGCCATTCTTTTGGGGGTGAGATGGTATCCAGTGTTGTTTCAATTTGCATTTCATAGATGGCTAGTGATGTGAAGCATTTTTTCATATATTTGTTTGCTTCTATAACTTTGTCCTCTGAGAAGTGGGTGCTCATTTCAGATGCCCATTTCTGGGTTGGGCCTTTAAATATTGGGCCCCTAATGTTTTTTAGTTCTTTATAAATTCTACAGAGCAGACCTTTTTCAGAGTTCTTATTAGGTACATTTATTGCAAATTTGTGGGTTGTCATTTAAATTTGTTGGTAGTTTCTTTTGACGTGCAAAAACTTCTCAATAAGTGAAGGTCCCAGGTGTTAAACCTTTCAGGTATTACCCATGCAATTTGATTTTTGTTGAACTCTTTGCCTACCCCTATGTCTTCAAGAGTTCCTCCTACTTTCTCTTCCATGAGATTCAGTGTTTCTATTTAATGTTTAGATCTTTAATCAATTTTGACTTTAGCTTAGTGCATAGTGATAGACCTAAGTCAAGTTTTAGTTTTGACATGTAGAGAGCCATTTTTTCCAGCACCATTTGTTAAAGAGACTATCTTTGTTCCAGTAAGCTTGTTTCAAAGATAAGTTGGCTGAGTGTGTTTGTTGAGGCTTCTGCATCTTTTAATCCATTCCATTGATCCTCAGGTCTATTGTGTTGCCAATACCATGCTGATGTTATCATAGTAGCTTTGTAGTATAATTTCAAGTCAAGAACTGTAATGACTCCTGCCATGTCTTTGTTGCCCAGGATTGCCTTTGCCATTCTAGGTCTTTTCTGGTTCCAAATAAATTTTGGGAACGATTTCTCTAGGTCCGTGAGGTATGTTGGTAGTAGTTCAGTAGGGATTGCATTTATTATGTACAACAATTTTGGGAGTAAGGCTATCTTCCCATTGTTGGTTCTTCCTATCAAAGGCAGGGGATATCTTTCCATTTTCTGAAATCCTCTATGATCTCTGTTTTTGAATACCACAATTTTCATTGAATAGGTCTTTGATTTCTTTAGTTAATTTTTAAGTATTTCATTTTCCACAGTGCTATTATAAAAGGCATTGTTTCTCTAATTTCCTTCCCAGTATGTTTGTTATCTGTATAGAGGAATGCTGTTGAATTTTGGGTATTGACTTTGTATCCTGGTATGCTACTGAATTTGTATATTAATTCTAGTGAGTTCTTGGTGGAGGTTTTTGCATCTTCCAAGTAGGGTATCATGTCATCTGCAAAAAAATGATAGTGGAAATTCTTCTTTACCTTTTCTTATTCCTTTTATTTCTCTGTTTTGCCTAATAACTCTAGCTAATGATTCCAGAACTATATTGAATAGCAGTGGTGATAGAGGACATCTTTGTCATGTATCAGATCTGAGAGTAAAAGATTTCAGTTTTGTCCCATTTAGAATTTTGTTAGCCTTTTGTTTGTCATAGATGGCTTTTATCAGATTGAGGCAGAGTCCATCTATTTCAATTTTATATAGGACTCTGCACATGAATGAGTGTTGGACTTTGTCAAAAGCCTTTTATTCACCAATTGAGATGATGTTGTGGTTTTTGGATTTGGCTCTATTGATATAGTGTATTTCATTCATAGATTTGCATATATTGTAGCATCCTTGCATCCCTGGAATGAATCCTACCTGGTCATAGTAGAAAATGAAATACTTAGAAATCTTCTTGATGATTTGCTGTATTCTATTTGCTAGGATTTTTACTAAGGACTTTTGCATCTACGTTCATGAGGGAGGTTGGCCTACAGTTCTCTTTTTTAGTTGTGTATTTCCCTTGCCTTTGTATCAGTATAACACTTGCCTCCTGGAATGATTTTGGGAGGATTGTTTCCTTTTCAATTTCATTGAAGTGTAGAAGTATTGGGATTTTATCTTCTGTAAATTTCTTGTAGAATTCAGCTGTGAATCCATCATGACCTGGACTTACTTTCTTTCTGTCTTTCTTTCTTTCTTTCTTTCTTTCTTTCTTTCTTTCTTTCTTTCTTTCTTTCTTTCTTTCTTCTTTCTTTTTTTCTTTCTTTCTTTCTGAACCAGGTATTGAATTTAGGCCCTTGCACTTGCCAGGCAAGCACTTATTTTATTGAGGCATCTCACCGGCCAGCTGGGACTTTTCCTTGTTGGTGATTTTTTTTTATTATTACATTTTGTATTTCATTGGCTATTATTGGGTTATTGAGAGTTCTTATATCTTTTTGATTCAGTTTTGTTAATTTGTACATTTTAGGAATCTGTCTATTTCTTCTGTGTCTTCTATTCTGTGAGAAAAAGATTGTCAAAGTACCTGTTGATGATCTTCTGAATTTCCACTGTCTATGGTAATTTCATGTTTTTCATTCCTGATTGCTTGTATTTGAGAATTTTTTTTTTGTCTTGTCAATGAGGTTAGCTAGGGCCTTATCAATTTTATGTAATCTTTCAAAGAACCAGCTTTTTGATTCAATTTTTATTATTTTCAATAATTTGTTTTAAATTGCTTTCCATAATTGAATGTTATATGTATGGGTGTGTTTTTAAATGGGTTGATTTTAGTTGGAGTTCTACATGCTTCATTTACCTGAATGTCAGATTGTTTCCTCATATTTGCAAAGTTTTCTGCTATTACTTCTGTCCATATTCTTTTTATATCATTTGTATTGACTTCTTTGTCATTGATGAGTATTAGTCTCATGTTGTTCATCTTCGCATCATCTTGCAGATGTCGAGTTACTTTTTCCTGCATTCTCGTTGTTTTTAAGAGATCTTTTCTTACTTTTCACTAGATGCGATGGTGTCTTCAAGATCTGAAAGTCTATCTTCATGTTCATTCAAATGGTTTTGCCAGCTTGTGATTGAGATCTTAAGTTCCTCTATCTCGCTTTCACTCTGCTTCATGCAATCTATTTATTTCCTATATTGCTCATTCAAGAATTCCATCATTTTTCTATTTTCCTCTAATTTTTTATCAGTGTCTTCTTTAGAGGCTGTTATTAATTCTTTTATTATAGTCATCCTTTCATTTTTACTTCAGAGATTATTTCTGATCTGATTTCCTCTATATGTTTCTGCAGTTGTATTAATCCAGAGACTTCAGCTGTGTGATTTCCAGTTTCTTTTATGCTACTGTCTCCTGCATTTGTTCTGGGTGGCCTGGATGCTTGAAAGTGTATTTTCTACCATCTCTTTGCCACTTTGTATAGCAATTTTCTCTGACCTTTGTTGTGGAGCTTTGGTGCAGTTATAACTTTAGCACCTACAGAAATTCTTATCCAAGAGAGATTATATAGAAAATGCTCTTATAGTTTTGTATTTTCAGAACTACTATTAGGAACACTAATAATGGGTAGTGATATATAGCAGTTGACAAACCTTTGCAACTAATGGGCTCATATTTTAGACAGTAAGAGCAAGCATTATGTCTGTATAGCTAACAGATATTAAGTTGGGAATTTGTATTTAAGTTGGTTCCCTTAACTTCTTCTGGTTATGTCCCCTTGATGTACCTGGGGTCTTCCAGCCAAACTAGTTTATCCCGGTTACCTTTTGTCTCCTCTGTTGGTCAAGAAAGAAAGAGGGATGATATTCTCATAGATCTGGGTCTAGCAAAGTGTCTCAGCACACTGGGTCCAGATCTGCAAAGTCTGAACTTGTCCCGACGTTCCTGCCATGGGTCTGGCTGCTGTGCTCAGCTTCATTCTGCTGCAGACCATGGAAGTGAACCTGCTGTGCTCCTCTGGCAAGACGTTCAGGTCCTGGATTAGCTGTGTGGTTCTGGCCCCTAGCCTCTCTGCAGGTACTTCAGCTGGAGAGTTTCACGCCAGACCTGGGCCTGGGCTGGGTATGTCAGTGTCCCATGAGCATGGCGGAAGGTCTCACTCTCACACCAGGCCTGGAATATTTCTGGAGGGGTCCTGCAGGTACAGCAGAACAGAAGCTTTCCCTCATGCATGCTGGGCCTAGGCTGGGTTGGACCATTAATTTTATTATGGGATGCCATTTTTATGACCCCATCTAGTTACCCCCTGAAGACCCTAACTCTAGAGATCATTAATATATGGTTTTAGCACTTTCTAATACATGAACTTTTAGAAGACACATATATAAGGGCCAACAAGATAACTGAGCAGACTAAACGCCTACTTAGGCAAGCTTAGGGACTGTGGTTCGATCCCCGCTGGCCGTGCCTACAGGTGTACTGAGCAGGCTACTGAGTCTGGGTGGCGTGGTGGCATATGCTTATAATCCCAGGGCTGGGGAGGCTGAAAACAGAAGGATTACTACAAGTCTGAGCTGTATAGTGAAACTGTACCAAATACATAAAAAAAAAGAAAAATGTATGTTTAAAAATTAGCTGTGAGTGATCTTTTTTCTGAGTAGCACTGGAGGATAAATTGGTCTTAATTTATGGGCTGAAAGTTTCAGCTTAACTTACTAAGTTTATTAGACTGGGCAGTCTAGCAGCTAGAACTCTATCCAGATGGACTCAGTTTTATCTAGAGTGAATACTTTCAGGCACATAGCTCCTGATTCTTTCTGAAGGGGAAACCACTTTTTGGAGAAATGACTGGTGAATTCAGACTGACAGGTCTTATAGAATAATAATGGTGATGGAAGTGATGCTGGGATATTGAGGAATAATATACTTAAACTTTAGAGGGTCTTATAAGCTAGGATTCTATGAAATACAAAATTGTCATTGTTTTCAAGTGCTATTAGAGACAGAGGCACAAGGAAACTTTTGAAGTCAAAAGTATCAAGGAATCATGAACATATAGTTTAATATGATACAGTTTCAACTGTATCAGTCCTTATGAATTTCTTAGTGGTTTCCTGCTACTTTGTCTGATAGTAGAGAATTCAGCTAGATAATCTCTCAGTAAGAGGGTGGAAATTGGATCAGATTGGCCTCCCCTCTTACACAGGAATTAGTATCTTTTTACTCCAATTATAGCATTTGTTGAAGTGATTGGTACACCTGCCTCTTGTCATAGAACTTCACATTCTCTGAATTTAGTGCTTCACTTTTTTGCCCTTAAACACAGGTTTTGTAGAAACCTACCACTTTTCACATTCTCTTAAAATTACATGGTTGTCAAAACACTCATTTCATGAACTTTTTCAAATAACACATTTAGTTTGGTCAGAAAAATAATCTTGAATTTCTCTGTTGAATTTTTAGCAGGGCTGACCGAATGTCAAGTTAATTAATGCCATTACCCTTTCTTAGCCAAATGCTTTCCAGTTAAAAATCCGGGTGACTGGAATTAGAATATATAGTTGGGTTATGAGGCGGAGTGATTTATGCTCCTACTACTTGCCTCTGTAAGTATAATACAAATGAAAATGTTTTTCTGGGATGTCTTGGCTAAAATAATTGGGGTGTTTATCCTCAACTAGAGTTGGAATAGCTGTACTCTCTTCCACAGTCTGTCGTGGGTGGAAAGGTGGAGTGAAGCATTTCCAAAATATTGTATATTATGTGAGCTCCTCTAAATAAAGGAATGGTCTCTGCAAGGAATTAGAAAAAATGGAGGACATAAGAGCTTGCTTAGTGAATCCCATGGTGTAATGGTTAGCAATCTGCACTTTGAAGAGCTGGCTTGGGGTTGAGAAACTTCACAGTTTTAGTATGGAAAAAAGTAAGAGACCTTTGAGGGAAATTATTACTAAAATGACAGAATGCATTATATCAAAAATATATAACTGAGAAATATAACTTCATAAAAATTAGTAAATTGTTGCATTTTTAATGGGAATAGCAAGTTACCTGTGGGTATTTTCTCCAATTATAAGTCATATGCACAGTTGGAATAAAGAAAAATAACAGTTTGTCATGTTTGATTGTGAAATATTTAAAAGTATAAAATTTTCTATGGTCCATTTAGATAAGAGGATCAAGAAAGCCTAAATGTAATGGGAGATGGAGATTACATTATGGTTTTGGAGTACTGTATCACAGAGATGAATGTAATATATCAAAATATTGCTTTTTTGGACAATAAGAATTATACAACTATAAAACCATGCCACAGTTACAAGTATATGACTCCTTCCCATTTCTCTTCTGTGCCTACTTTCTATGGAACACTTTTCTTTTCCTTTTTTTGTGGAATGGGGGATTGGACTCAGGCCCTTGCTCTTGCCAGGGAAGCACTTATTCTACTGAGCCATTTCCCCGGCTCTCTATGGAAGAGTTTAGACTGGCCTATTTGATGCTGTGTCCTAACTTTATATTTGCAGGACTATAATCTTTTGCTTACTTCATAGAGGATAGGCAAAGGTTCTAAATTTGCATGGAAAATATCCATTATTTACTAAAAGAGAGAGAGAGAAAGAGAGACAGAGAGAGAGAGAGAGAGAGAGAGAGAGAGAGAGAGAGAGAGAGAGAGAAAGTACAGTCAAGAGAAGAGAAATTAAGAGAAAAGAATACACCTCATACAAATGTGATACCAGACAAGAGATTCAATGGGAGAATTGCTTCTAAATTAGATTGAGAGTTTCAAGGATATCTCTGAATGAGAAAGTGAACAAAATTTGTGCATTGCACACTGCCTTCTTGAATATTCATTGGGAGGTAAATAAATCCTTTTGATAATTAGCCTACACCTATGGTTTTGTCTACATGAAGAAAGGTGAGAGTAGGTCACAGGAAGCTCTGCTATTTAATTGTATTACAACTGTAGGTAGTAGTGTGTCATTCCAAGGAAGAAGACAGTGTGGGTAATTAATGATCTCACAGGTGACTCAGCTACTCTTACAACGGAAGTAGCTACAGAAAAAGATGCAGTTTTGGTGAATGTTCTGCCTTTAAATTCCTACAGACACTCAATAGTGCCTATAGATTCTATCAGTTTTGCCTAGTAAATTCATTATTTCATGCCTGTGATCACTGTTCCACCTCTTCCTTCCTTAAATATTTAGGAGATTCAAATTTCCTTTTAGAAAGGAAGTAATAAGATTTGGATTTCTCCCCAGTCGATTCCATGTATTGCTAGACCTTGCTCCCTGTCATAGCAGAGGAATTGTTTCTTTGTTTGTCTAATGTCATTGCCAGTCTCTTGCACCAGTATCCTACCACCCTGGGATTTGAAGGGTATCACTTTAGCAGCTTCTTCATTTTTGCATTATCACCATGTTTTCTTTTTCACTTGAATATGCTCATTCCTATGCAATTTTTCTGTATTATCTATGTATAACAAAACAAAAATCATTTCTCCAACTATCATTCTGTCTCTTTTATATACAGCAGAGCACCTTACAAGGTCATTTGTACTGTGTATTCTCTCAATTCCATTAATACTTTTACCCTATCCTTTTTTTCCCCACCACTTCCTTGAAATTGTCCTTGCTAAGGACATCTTCAAATATGTGGCCGTCAGTTCTCTGCCTTCATATTGTCTGATATTTCCTATACCTCAGTTAATATGCTTCTTTATTGGTTTTCCTCCATATGGACATTATTCTAGGGACTGGAGCTAAGTGGGATATAGATATCTACCCTTGATCTTATGGATTTCAAATTTAGACAGATAATATGCAAATATAAGTGATTAACATATGCTGTGAAAATTGGTGCAGTGAAAAATAGAATGTCAGCCTGGATAAAAAGAAAGAGCTGGAGGAGGTCACCCTTTTAAGTAGGAGGACTTGAAAGGCCTCACTGAGAAGATAGCAGTTGAGTAATGACCTGGAAGAGAGGAAGCAGCAAGCTGTGAGGAATGTATCCTGGCTTAAGAGGGGCTTTTACCTGTTCTTAATGAAATTGTTCCTTAAACCTCCCAATATTATTTATTTATTTATTTATTTGTTTGTTTTCATCTATGTATTTTGTACAGGGTCTCACTTTGCAGCTCATACTTGTAGTGATCCTCCTGTTTTCAGCCTCCCCAGCACTGGGATTACAGGCACGGATCACCACGCTTGGACTCTTTTGGTGGCTCAGCATGCCCCAGGAGAGGGACCAGTGTGGCATGTGGGCCCAGGCATCGAACCGTGGTCCATGCATTTGCCAAAGCAGGTGCTTAGTCTTCTGAGCTATCTCGCTGACTGTATGGTAAAGATGTACATAAAATTGTGCAAGGTGGTATCTTGAGGTGGAATGATTGGGTTTCTAGGTCTTCAATCTAAAATTAATCATTAGCTCTTTTTCCAAGTGCTGAGACCAATGCATGTATTTTACGAGGGTTTTGTGGGTATCTGCATTACTCCATAGCAGAGCCTAGTAGGACCTGATATTATCAGGCTTTAAAATTGTTGGTTTTGGTTTATATCTAGATTAAGGATACTTTGTAATTTTAATTTGTATTTATGCAATGACTTGAAACTGAGGATCTTTTAATATGTCTATTGGTCATATAGATTCCTTTTAAGTTAAAGGCCTCATCAAGCTTTCTGCCCAATTATCTACTTATTTTCTCTTTATTTTTTACTGACTTGTTAAGGAATTCTTATATGTTCCTAAGATGAGTTCTCTGTTGATTATTTGTGATGCAGTTGTGTTTTCTTTCCATGTCTGTGTTTTTACTTCATGGTGACTTTACCAAACAAGTTTTTAATTTTAATGTAGACAAACATCAATAATTTACAGTTAGTGCTTTCATGATTGTAAGAATCTTTTTCTAACCCTGAGGTTATGCATTTATTTTTATTATGTACTAAAATCCTTTAATATTTAAATCTTTATTCCTATCTTTGATTTTTTGTTTATACTGTTGGGTTTTGGCTTTTCCTGTAGTTTCTTCCTCATCTCATCTAACACTTGGCAAGGAGAGTCAGAATTCTAAAACGCTATTAGAATAGTTTAGATGAAAAGCATACAAAATGTTATCTGACACAAAGAAATGATTAACTAAATACTCAATTGTTTAGAGAAAGCATCCCAATATTTTTTACTACAAAACTGAAGATAGATTATTGCTTTAGATGACTCAAATTTACATTTGCATTTTTTCACACCTCATCGCTTGAGTTTGTAAAGCATGCCAGCTACAGATCCACTGACCATGGTTGTAAGGTTCTCTTTTCAGTTCCTTAGATTTCTCAAACTTTTATTTGAAAAATCTCTTTGGCTTTTTCCTCTATCTGATTTTGAAATTCTAAATTCCTTCACATGTAATAAAATCTACCTCATTCTGAAAGCCTTCCCATGTCACTTCAGGGACAAATTTCTCTGCTTTTGCAGCACTTCATTTTGTTTCCCAGGAAACAGTTATGATATATCTCTATAATGGGGTAAGGGGCAAGGTGATCCCTCAAGGGGACAATGGAGATCTCAGATTGCCAAGTATATTCTTGGCTTTAGCTATAGAAAAAAACTTCAAGACGCATAAATTTGAGGAATACGCAGATCTGATAGGCAGATTAAGAGCAGAAAAGGACTGGAGGGCCAGGGGAGATAGTTCAGTAGAGTAAGCGCTTGCCTGGTAAGTGTAGGGTCCTGAGTTCAATCCCCGGTACTGCAAATAAAAAACAAAACAAAACAAAACCGAAAACCAAAAAAAAAAAAAACCAAAACAGAAAGGAAGGAAAAGACAGGAGCATCATGGGTAACTGGAGGGGGCGTGGCCTCTTGGAGAGGTTCACATTGGCCTGCTTGTAAAAGAGTAAGACAGTTTTAATGACATAACTGAGGTGGGCCAAGGTCTGGTTGATCGTCATTTCAGTTCTGGTTTCATAACACTGGAGGAATCTTTATGTCTTCAAAAGCAATATGGTTTCTGAGAGGTGATTGTTCTTTCTCGGGAGGATCGTCCTTATTATGAGGTGCTGTGTGGGCTCTGTCTTTCCTACAGTCTAAAGTGGTGTAGGTTTCTGGCTATCACTTCGGTGGTCTGGAACCTGATGCAAAACCTAGAAATTAGTTGTTTCTTAAAGTCCTGAAAATTGCTGTAGTTACTCTTATTTCTTTTTTGATATTTTCAATCTTGTAAGGGGAAAAATAGATTAAATTTTGAATTAATAGGAGTTGAAATATTGGCACTCCTTAAGTGACTAACATTAATGCCTTCAGAGCTAAACAGGAAATAGGCTCAAAGTTTTAAGATAATAAGGGAGATGTATGAATTGAAGAACCATAGTTTATTTCCTTTCTTATATCTATCTTCATTTCTTCTATCTTACCTTATCTTTGTTAGACACTCCTCTCTGTAGTACTGTGAAACACAGACTTCACAATGATTTTAATTTTGCATGTATCTTTCGTTCAGTAGACAGTGAACTATTTTAGGACAAATATATAATCTTAATAATGAGTGCATATGTGTGAGTGTGTACAGATGCTGGAATTTAAACCCAGGGCATCACATATACCAGGTAAATACTGTGCAACTTAGCTGTTCTTCTAGACCAATCTTAAGAGTTTTTGCGTTTTCACAAGTGTTAAATATCATGTTGTGGGATCTCAGAAATATTTTTAATTACTTTGTTTATCAATGTGTGTTATCTGCTTTCCCTTTTTGAAAGATAGGTTTATATATCTTGTAACTATTTGCTAACTATAGGTAATTTTTGTAAAAAAATAGTTGCTGCTTTGTTACCAGAAGACATCATGTAGGAGACAGAATATTTTTCTTTATAGAAACTGGGGAGAGACCTAGAAACAACTCTATTCTGGGACCTCAAGTCATCCTAAGACAGCTACCATCAAGCACAGTGAGTGAAGCCCATCAGGTGCAAAAGCTTCTGATCATCTTTTTAGTTTCTTGTGAAATACAGTTGGAGAAGAGGAAATACCATACGTTTGAAGCAGGCCTTTAATGTTAAAACTCATAAACTAGAACAACACTGTAATCACAAATTAGCAAACATGGATGATGCTCCTTAATTTAAAAAAAATACTTCGATACACTCCTAAGTGTATTTATGGAAATGTTAAGAGTTGGTGTTCTTGGTAGTTGCAATTTATGCTTGTGATTATGGCATAATCATTGACAGCATGAACTTTCACTCATAATAAGTGGCCCAGGTAGGACACTCAATCAGACAGTCACCCTAGACATCATGTACTATGTGCAAAATTGCAATGAAAAGTTGCAGTGCAAGGTACCTATGATGGAGGAAGAAATAACCACAACCAGGAAACCACTGGGTAAAATGAAAAATGAGGCATTTTAAAATCCAAGACATACTGGATATTGTATAGGAAAGTAAATGTATTATCACCATAAATCACTTATAGATGCAGAACACGAACACTGGTTTAAGAAAATATACAAATAAAAAATGATATTGGATGTTGCAGAAAGTAACTGGGAGCTATTAGTTAAGAACCATCCACCTATAATAGGGAATTGCAACAATTTAGATTTAAATTAAATATTTCACATTATAGAAAGTTCAGATAAAGAGAAACTACAGCCACAGTCCTGACAGGCATGTTCTGTACTTTCATGTGAATGTTTGGTTTTCTCCTCCACTTCTGACTTTTTCTTCAGGCAAATAGCTGATGGCTATAGGAGTTCCAACCATTGCACTCGATTACACTGAAGTCCAGAAACAGAAAAAAGACTCTACTCTTGATGTGTTTGTTTTATAGTCTAAGGAATCATTCCAGCAGCATCCTAGGTGAGATTCCTCAAATTTCTAGGACCAGGAATAGTTACATACCGACACTTAAAATCAGTCACTGTCCCTTGATGGGAACTATATTCTAGAGGTTGGTGTTGGGTAGGAAACCAGTCTTTTCTGCTAAACCTGAGATAGTATGAATAGAGGAGCAGTGAGAACTGGGTTTTCATCTGCCTAGAAGTTAGCAGATAATGTGTAGTGACTGATGGATTAGGTTAGAAGATATATCAGTATATTGTTTAGAAATATGTTGGTCCATATCAAAAGAAATTAGAAAAAAACAAAGAGTAGTTGTTCTGGGGAACAGGTAGAGAGTGGAGAAGCAAAGATTTTATTTTTACAATTTTTTGTTTAATCTTTCAGTGACATTTGTTTGTTTTTTTTTTAATGTATTTGGTTGTTACAGGGTCTCACTATGCAGCTGAGAATCATAGTGATCCTCCTGATTTTCACCCTCCCCAGTGTTGGGATTATAGGTGTGCACCACCATGCCTGGACACTTTCTGGCTCAGCCTGCCCTGTGGGTGGGGCTGGCTTGGCATATGGTGCTGGGATCAAACAGTGGTCCCTGCACTTGCCTAACCTTGCCTAAGCAGGAGCTTTAGTCTGCTGAGCTATCTTGCCAGCCCTCACATTTGGTGTTTTAAACAATATATGTATATGCATTTGATCATATATAAAAATAAAAATATTAAACTTAACATCATCCTTTACAGTGTTTAGTTTGTTGAATTTTTTGCTATTGTAAGTCATGAAGGGTGATCTTTCATTCATTTACAGTCCTTAGGCATACTTCTTACCACCACTAAGTACATGTGGGCTTAGGACATTTCTTTTCAAGGAGGAAGTGTAGAGAATTAAAATGGTGGTACTCAAATTCTGTATTATATATCAATCACTGGAACTGTGGTAGAAAACCTCAATGCCTGGGGTATACCTCAAACCAATAAATCAAGACTTTTTTTGACATCTGTTTTATTTTCTGGAAAATTCTCCTACTGCCATAGTGAATACCAACACTTCAGTATCATTAGATTCAGAAATTTAAAATCACTAGATTTTTCAGTTTTACTCCCTCCTCCCCAAATTAAGTCAGTATTAAAAATCTTTAATATGTTTATGGTCTAATCTGAATTAAGTTTAGAATTCTGTCCTTTCTCATGCCCACTACTGATCTTTTCCATCTCCTCTTTCCTTTCTGCTTCCTTGCCTCAAAGCAAGAATTTTAGGAAGCATAAAGTTATAAGTGAAGGATTTGTTTCTTTCTTCTTTACTTCATAGTAGAACCAGAGTTTTCATTTGTCTTAAGGAACAGAGATGTTCTATCTATATTATCTATTCCGACTTACATTTTCTTTAGTGATCTTGCTTTCCTTTAAATATACAACATAATCAGTATCTTGCTCATTTTTCTATTACTCACACTTGGGTCTTTCATGTTCTATGATGGCTCTTGCTTTTCAATATGAAAGATGTTTCTCATTTGACATTTAACTTTGGCAAACAGGTTAAATTCAAAACTAAATGCCTTCCCATTTTGCACAGTTTTTTTTTTTTTCTTCTAATGGGGTTTTATTTTGAAACAGTGTTTGTCATTACAGGAGAAGGAAAATTCATCATTTTCAAATTTTTGTGTGTGAAAATAGATTTCCAAGTCTTTAACATATGCCTTCTATTATTGTACCAGTAGAAAAGTGTTTTCAATTTACTTTTTTGATCAAAACCAAACTTGAAAAATACATTGTACTGCTGTGCCATCTGTAGCAAGCTGCTGTAATTACCCATCTGTTTCAAATTGCTGTTTTGCTGGTACATTCTTGCATTTGGTGTTTTGCATAATTAAGTTCATTAAAGTAACACCCTTGAGTTTTAATATTTAGGGTAATATTTTTGAACTCTGGCATTCTGGAGATTATAGGTTAGTATGTGGAATTTTGATGGAAAGAGATAATTTATTCTGACTTGTATGAGTAAGGAAAACTATTTTTAAAGTAAAAGATCATGAGATAACATATCATATAACCTCATATTTTAAAAGGATCATGTACTTTAATGAAAATTAGACTAACTAGAAGTGATTAAGTAATGATTTACATTATGGTCTTTTTTCCTCATTATGGCTTATTCAAGAATTTAATGAATGTTCATCTGACTTTATAACATTTGTTTTTTTCCTGTTACTGAGAGTCATTTGCTGCTGCATGTGTATTGCTAAACCTGTAACATTTCAGCATTCTTATGATTTAAAATGCTTTAGATAATTTGTATAAAATATTCTGCCTTCTTTTTATTAGTTTTATATATTACCATGTGTTAGTAATTATGTAAAATGCTGAACATTTTCTAGATAAAATGTATTGGTTAAGGAATATGAGACACTGAAATTGACACTGCATAGAGATTTTCTAGTGGATAGAGGACTCCAGGTGGCCTAGTCTTATGAAATGTGGCCACTGCTGATGCTAAGGTCCTGTTCCTGCTACTCAACCCAGAGTGTCGGGAAGACAAAAGCAGGAAATTGGACCAGAATAACACAAGGCTACATGTATATCTGTATTCTCTGGCATGTCCTTATTAGTGAGTAGAGTTCACCTTCCACTTTAATGCATCATTTGGTGTTTTAAATTATCTATATAAATGTTGTTTTCATTTTGTCTCATTAATAATTGACTTATGTTTTTATTTTGTTCTACTCCAGTCATCTCTTCCATTGAGGGTAGCTGTGCATCCTTCCTCTGGAATATTCTTAGGTATGCAATAGCCTCACTCATTCCGAAGTACGGCCTGCGAAGGCCTAGGTTCTTTGTTAGTGCTCTCATTGCCATGTGTGATAATGAGCTGTGATGTTACCTTGAATGATTAAGAAGTGTCCCGTGTGTTTGTAGAGCACAGTTCTGCATGTGTCTGTAGAAGACTGACATGTAGGCTGCAGATTGAGAAAAGAAGTCCTACGCTGGATATAGCCTGGAAGGAACAAAAGGAAAAGACAAAAGTCTCTCCTTTAGTGTTTTGGAAGAGCTCATTGCCCTTGTTCCTTTAGTTTTTTAGAATACTTCATTTCTGTAGTTACTTCTAGACATTTGTTTCCTTTTTATTTAGCCTCTCAATGCAAATCCTTTGGCTTTCTGTCATCTGCAGTGAGTTCAGGCCTTTGACCTTCAACTGGATCTTCCAACTCTTCAGCACACAGAGGATCAGTTTTTATTCTTCCACTGTTAATTCCACAGGAAACCATTCTAAGGCTACTTGGTAATTCTCTCTCTCTCTCTCTCTCTCTCTCTCTCTCTCTCTCTCTCTCTCTCTCTCTTTCTCTCTCTCTCTGTCTCTCTTTTCCTTTTCACTTTCCTCCTGAGAAAGTCTCTGTTCTTAAGGGGTGTGTTGTGGGAAAATACAACATGAAGTTTTAAAACTTCAGACTTGAAAAACAATGAGAGAAATATTGCATCTTAGTCATTTTATAATCACAGGAACACAAATTTGATGTCCACAACTTAAAGGAGAGAATTATTTAGGTTCATCTTTCAGTTCATGGTTAGCTAGCACCAAAGAAGAAACGACATGATGAAGTTGCATTGGTGGAGGAAGAAGCTCCTCATGTCTGAATGACTCAGAAGTGGAAAGCAAGGGAGGAGCATGAAAGGGAGATAGAGCCATTCAAATTGTGCCTCCAGTGATGTACCTTTTCTGACCGGACCCAAACTCCTAGAAGAAATTCAGCTGTACCTCCACCACAAACCAAAGTATCATGGCTGCGGGAGTCTCTGCATGCGTGGATACCTGAGTACTGTGAACTGCATACTAGAAATATATTTCCTAGGCAGATGCCCTGTAGGAACAGGGCATCCTGGGGCTTTCTTCTGGAAGCAAAGTCTTATAGCCTTTCAGTAATTTATGTATTTGGTATAGGGTCCTACTATGCAGCTCAGACTCATAGTAATCCTCCTGTTTTCAGCTTCCCCAGCACTGGGATTTCAGGCATGCACCTTCATGTCTGGACTCTGGTGGCCAGCTCAGCATGCCTGCAGATGGGGCCAGCACAGGCAGGGATCAAACCCCAGTCCCTTTGTTTGCCTAAGCAGGTGCTTAGTCTGCTGAGCTATCTCACTCGTCCCTGAATGTTTCAGGTGAGGGTTTCTACTTATTTCTGACATGTTTCCAAATACTGCCCTATTATCCTGATATAATATACTTGGCTTCTTTTTTAATCCTAATCTGTCAAGCAAACAAGTTTTCCTCTGTTCCAATTTTGCATTGGTTTCATTCTTGCAAAAGAGATTTTTTATTTTCCAGTGGGTGTTTTGCTACTCTTTCTCACAATGCATTTCTCTAAAAGCAGTGACTGTGCTACAGACTGAATTTTGGGCTACCATGAAATTTCTTCTTTCATAGGAATTTATTTGCCACTCATAGTCTATGAAGAGATGAGGCATGTTCAGAGTGGTATGGCCAGAGACTACACTTAAACCTAAGTCTCTGGCAAAAACCTTAGGACACGAAAATAATGTAGATTTTTATTTTTATTGTTTTACTTTTGCCACAGCATAACACAAGTGGCCTGGAGTCCAGTTATCTTTGTTCTAACCGAAGTCTCCTGAACCTGCTCTCTACCATCTGAATTTTTGTCAGCCTTCTGCTTCTCTGAGATCTCAACAGAATTGCCCATCATGCTTAGCTTATAGCATTCTAATACTTCATCTTAAGCTATGATGTTTCCAATCTCTTCTGCTGACCACATGGTCAGGTAGAATCATCTGGTCAGGTGGCAACCCCCCTGCTCCTGGTGCCACAGATTAGTACTTTAGTCATTTTTCTTGTTGCTGGAAAACAGTACCAGTGCCTGCAACTTAAGGGAGAACAGGTTGATTTTGGGTCACATTTCAGTCCATTGTCATCAGGCTCCAAAGAAGAAACAGCATGACAGAGGCACAGGGTGGTAGAAGAAGCTTTTTGCTTCATGGTCATGGAAACTAGGAAGCAAAGAGCAAGGGAGGATACAGAAAGGGAGATATAGCCTTCCAGTTCACACCCCCTGTAACCTTCTTTTTCTGGCCAGACTCCACCTCCTAAAGGCAGGTTCGCCATACTACCTCCATAATCCAATCGTCTTCTAAAAATCCTGTCCATCATTGTGGGGGCTTTGGATGGACATCTAGATATAAGCCATAATAATTACCAAGTGCACAGAAAGTGCTATGAAGGCTCATGATAGGGCAGGATTCAAAGTTTCCCAGGCACCTTGCCCCAACACTCTCCCTCTTGGTTTCTCAGGCACCCTATCCCAAACTCTCTCCCCCTTGGCCCCGTGCAGAGCCAAACCCAAAACCAAAGAATAGGTCCACCTGACTTTGACCTGGGCAAGTAACCACAAAGCTTTCCTTTGTTAACATTAAAAGTCCCCCACAGACCAGGTAGCCTACCAAGATTAGCTCTCTCTCAGCTCTTCCAGCCTGTGATCACCCTCCCTAAAAGATCCTAGAAAGCCTCCTGCCCCCCCTTTCTTTGCTGCTGTCTTGGTCCACTACAGCCAACCTGCTTCATGCTCCCAATAAATCTACTTGTGTCAGAATGCCTGATATGGACAATTGTGTGGGTTTGTACCTAACAGCTCATATTTTTTTTTTAATTTTGGTAGACTTTTAAAAAAATTTTAAAAAGGTAGTATTCATCCATATTAGCCTGCAGAGCAGTATAAAGGAAGTGAAATGAGCAAATACTTAAAAGCGATAGTTTAGAGTTTTAAATGTAATGAAGAGTAGTTGGAAGCAAATGCCAAAACACCACTGTTGCTGCCTTAGAGTTTTTTTAGAATCAAATTAGTGCATGTTACTCAAGACAAATCATAGTGCAGATAACTACTCCTGCCAACAGCAGCAAGTGGATTTTTGTAAACTGTCATTGCAGAAAGTTTATTTCTGTCACTTTTCCAGCTCTTTCTGGTGAGAAAGTGTAACTAAGGATAGCTTATAATTTTGGAAACAGAATCAATGCTATTTTTATGCAATAACAATTTGTCTCATAGGTTTCAAGAGCAATTTTCAGCAATTCAAGTCCAGAGATGTTAATGACAGCAGAAGTATTGATTATGAGTTATTTTGCTAAGTGAGATACAGCATCTATATTATTCTAACACTATAGTGTCACTTCATGATCTTTGAGCAATACTGAATGTGACTTATCAATATCACTATCTTGAGGATGAGAACACTTAGGTTCACAATGGCTCAAGTGGCATTTTAATATACTTTATGTCCAGCTAAGTCATACTGG
This sequence comes from Octodon degus, assembly GCF_000260255.1. Taxonomy (NCBI): domain Eukaryota; kingdom Metazoa; phylum Chordata; class Mammalia; order Rodentia; family Octodontidae; genus Octodon; species Octodon degus. The sequence goes on from NW_004524590.1 coordinate 23,428,114, forward strand.
CATTCAGGTTGTTCAGTCACATCGTCATATGTATCCTGCAGAGCAATCATGTAGCCAAGGCAGAGGACTGGAGCACATACAAAATACAATACTGGTATGCTTTGTTTCAGAAAGAATATCACTCATGTAGTAATTTTGTGGTAGATAATTCGGACTTATTTATTTAGCATTTTCATATAATGAATTCTTTCAAAAATTTAAAAATCACAATGAAAACTGAATTGAAAGATATTTATAAATGGGATAGATGAAACACAGAGGAAAAAGACAGGAATATGAAGATAAGGGTAAGGTGAGAAATACTGGCCAGAGGAGAGAGGCATGAGGCCATGTGGACCTTGAAAACACCAAGTTAGGAAGCAGGATACTAAACAGTTCCAGGACGCACTGGAATCCCATCCTCCTTGCCAGCCTATCCTTGCCAACTGTACAGCATGACTCCTGACTATAGATTCAGACAGGTATCATGTTGACTCCCTTTGGATTAGTCCATCAACACTTTGGGTAGCCTAGAAAGTAGATTCATTTGCATTTGGTCAAGGGTATGTGTCAAACAATTTGCATCTCATTCCTTTCCATTAGGACAAAAAAAGAAAAAAAGAAGAAATGATGCATTTGTCAGAGTATAATCTAGATGTTCTAGGAAACTCTGACAATATTATTATGCCAATCCATCCCACATCCCTAGATTAAGGTGAGAGGGAAAAAACCCTGTACACTTTTATATGGAATTTCCTATTGAAACTGAAAAATCTGGAAAAGTCAGCATATTAAGTTCAAAGATTTCATTCTTGAGAAAGCAGACTTTGTAGAGGTATAATTTGCATCCCATAAATGTATCAATTTTAAATATATAATTTAATAATATTTAGTAAAATTACTGAGTTTTTAATTAAATATTAATGTAGCATTAATATTTAATGAGTTAATCATTATAATTCAATTTTAGTACCTGTGTGTCACTCCAGTGGGATCCCTGGTGTCTTTTTAAATGCAATCCCCTTTCCCACTCCCAGCCTCAGGCAACTAGTAAGGTACTTTAGGTTTTCACATATTCACCAAAAGCTTTATTTCTAAGAAAAACAATTTGATTGAGAGAGTTCTTAGGTTTGACTTCAGTGTCTCTGGCCTCAAACATAGGGTAGTGGTGTTAAGTATGAGCTCAGATTCTTTAGCCTCAGCTCTGTAAGTCCTTTGATCTTTACCTATGGTAGAGGATGGTGGCCTTGGGCAGTAGAGGAAATAGTACATAATCCAAATTCTCTTTCAAATCTGAAAGATAGAGTTGAAAAATTGCTTAAAAAGTAGTTTAAGATTTTTTTTCTTAACTCCTTTTCTGGCCATCTCAATTGGAAGGTTGCTTCCACTGAAGTGTAAGTAGACTGGATCCATGTGTGAAAGCTTGCGGTGAAGGATATTCTGAGGATACCCGCAGCCTGGAGATGTGTATCCTCAAAGTGCAAATGTTTCTGTATTTCACACAAACTTGCTGTTAACCTCTAGGTCCTGGTCATGAATTTTTCTTTAGGGTACATGAAGTTTTCCTATGAAAGGAATTCATTTCTCACACCCTGGTTTTTGTTTTCCATTGAAAATATGCCCCATGACATCTGTTCTACTCTCACTCAAGTGGAGATCAAGACTGCCATTTCAGATGCCCAAGAATGATTCTCTGCCTAACGTGTTCTATCTTTTCTCATTCATCCATTGAAAAATGTACCACCTTGGGAATTTGTCATAGAGATAGAGAAACATTTGGGAATAATAATAATAATAATAATAATAATAATAATAACAATAATACCATGGTTCCCGTTTGCATTTAATAGAGGGAGAGAAGTAATAACCTGATAAGTGTGGTGAGTTCAGGCAGAGACAAATGAATGACAGAGAAAAATTAAGAGGGAGGTGGAGGCACAGGTGATTTCTGGGAATAATATGGATGCAGGATCAGGAGAAAGCTTCAATGAGGAGATGGGTGTTTCTGCTGAGAGAATGTCACACAAGGGAGCCAGACCTGGGAAGACATCTTAGATAGGTATTCCAGGTAGGTAGCACTGCAAGTACCAAGACTCTCTGAGTCCGAGAGAAATCAGCAGTATTTCTAAATTTTTATGTCTACTTAATGGCAGAGCAGGTAGTAAAATTCAGAGTTCCACTAGTCTCAACAGTTGTACTTTCCACTAGTTTTCTTCATGCTTTAGAGTCTGATAAAATTTCTTTCTTTCTTCTTTCTTTCTTTCTTTCTTTCTTTCTTTCTTTCTTTCTTTCTTCCTTCCTTCCTTCCTTCCTTCCTTCCTATCTTCCTTCCTTCCTTCCTTCCTTCCTTTCTTTCTTTCTTTCTTTCTTTCTTTCTTTCTTTCTTTCTTTCTTTTTTCTTTCTTTTTCTGTAGTGTAAGGGGAAGATATCCTGTCAGACAGATTGGTCACTGGGCAGAGAGGTCTAACTAATAGGACAGGACGGTGGAGTGGATCACTGTGTCAGCCCAAGGTGATCAAAAATGCCTGCGCTAGGGTGGCAGAGTTGGAAAATAGACAGGACCTTAAAAGGTCAGAGCAGTGAAGACAGCAGATGGACAGAACTATAGGAGGGAGACGCCAGGCAGGAAGCAGATGAACCTGGGACTGTCTGAGGACATTACAGGACAGTCAGCAGATGGGCTGTGCCAGAAGACAGGGTGAGCAACACTGTCATTGACACTAATTACTTGTGATGGAGGTACTTTGCAAAACATGGGGGAAAATGGCCTTATTTCATCAGACATTTGCTGTAACGGTGGACAAGTTCTCAACAGCTTTCTACATTAGGCACACTAAATAGAGCAACCAGGGAAATATTTTCAGTGTCCTCTTGTGCTTCTCTGATACCATGTTTTGCAATGGAGATACTAGCAAGGACACGCCACAGTGCCTGGTAAATGGCACTTCTTCTGAGCACTGAGCATTTTCACAAATTAAAACTCCCTTTTAGAGGAAAATATTCAGAAGTGAAACAATGTGTAACATGGTGGGTGAGGTAATTTAGAAGCACAAATCAGCAAGTAAAACAGAAAAATGAGATGGGGGAAAGACACTGCCTGGGCCACCCAGTCTCCGCTAGTACAATTGAAGCTCTGAAAACACCCAAAAGATGGTTCAATAAAAAGGGCTTGAAAGCACTGAAATTGGGCAGAGAGTTAATTCATTTTATTTCATTAGAAAATATTAGGTATATAGTCTAGCATTTTCACTTAATAGATCTTTTTTTTTTGGTGATAACTGTGTGATGGGCTTTGATGATGTACAAAGGAGCAAGACAGGATTGCAAATCACAAGCAGCTCACCATTTCATCTGAGAGAGAGCGCAAATAAAATGTTTCTATCAAAGCTGCTATTGTGAAGGGAAAACATATTTTACTCATATGAACAATAAGTTTGTATGACAACAATCTAAGAAATTAAAAGTTAAGTAGTCAATGTCTAGAAAAAGAATACATATGTAGGTTATGTGATAATTACAAAACACAAAAGCCCTGTCCCTTGTTATCTTTATGATGTTGAAAGTCTGTGACATACTTGGCTGGGCACTGAAGAGCAGACCGTCTTCCCTCTGGCTTCTGAACTATCTTTGCTCCCAAGTAGCAAACTCCTAAGCAGTAACTGGGTGATTCCCAGTTCATTTGAGTAACTGCAGAAATGGGCAAGCTGAGGGCAGAGCATGAGTTTAATTGTAAGTTCTTTCATTTGCTGTTCATTTATAAGGCATTGTGGATTAGGACTTTTACTTAGCCTTATGGTTTGAATTCTATCTTTATTGTCAATTCTTTCATTCCATTAATTTTTCTTCTGCTCCACTTCTTTCCTTCAAATTCTCTTATTTCCTCACTACTGCATCAAGGCCAATTAAATTTACCAAATGTATTTTGTAACTCAGGTCCATAAACTTTGAAGGCCAAATTGTCATTGTTTGGTTTTCACAATTTACACAAGCTTGTCTGGCCCCAAAGTAGGGTTTCTTATTTGGTTTCTGGCTTCCCCATTAGTCACTTTGCCAGAATGAACATTAGGGACCTCTTCACCAGTTAGATAAGCTACAAAGTCACATTCATGAAAACAAATTAAAATTTTATCCTTATTGTCTCTCTCCCTCAACAGACCAATATATAATTTTATTTCAGACTTGGAAGAAATAATTTAGTTGATTGATATAGCAATAAAGCACCATTTCAGATCAAGCAAGATAAAAAGCTTGAGTAAACTCTTTGTTTCACAATAATCTTTCTTCTCAATTCACCAAGACTTCACATAAATGATAAGAGTATGGTATGAAGAGTTTGTTCTTTTTGCAAAGCTTATACTGATTGAAGATGTTTGTATCTTAAAGTACCACTCTGGTTTTGTGAAAATTAGGATACCAACTGTAGTGGTTTTTTCTTGGTAGCTCTTACCCATTCATTGTATATATGTTTCTGGTGATTTGTCCAGGCAGCAGATTTGATGACTGTCTTGAATATAAAGAGTTTATTTGGGGAATGCAGAAAGAACCCAAGGGAGAAGCAAGACAGGGAGGAAAAAGCAGCTCATAGATGATGAACTATTGAATCTGCATTACAGTAGGCCACTGAGGATTAATCCGGAGGGCCGAGTTTAAGAAACAATGCAGAGCATACACCTGGACTTTGACAAAGGCAGACAGTTGCAGTTCTCAAGGCTTTGCCTGAGAATTACCCCGTGGCTGCAGCTGTCCCCTCATCACTTGTGGCATATTCTGTACACTTGCCTTTCTATCAAAGGACCATCCATTAACTATTGACAGTGGTAAGTCAGCCTGACACTGGCATATGGAACTTTCCCAAGAATACAATCAGGGCACTGACGATGTCTGCCGTGGTATCTATGTTCACCTGTAGGTGATCTGAAGAACTGAGGGTCAGCAAGAACAGGGTTCAATCTTAAAATCACCGTGCTCTTTCTAGTGTATATTAGTTCCATGTTTTCTATTAATCAGCAGCCTAATCAAGAAATTTTAGTTCCTTCCTCTTGCTCCACATGCTCTTGCCTAGGAAATAGACAATCAGATAGTGGGCAAAATGAAGAGAACCAGAGCTTCCTGAATGATTCATAAACCGGAGAAGCAGACCACAAATAATCAAGGGCTGTCAGTGCAGGCCTTTGCAGCCACGAGGATTCCTTGGCTATTTCAGATGCAGATGAGAACAAATCATCCTGCGTGTGTATCACTGTCATTGTTAATGCCATACATTTGTAGCATCTCCATTTGAATATGACATGTTTAGGCAGTACAAAAAGCAACTCAAGCCAATGTATTCCTTTCTCTCTGTCATCTAAATTCCTAAAAAGGCAAGTAAATTGTGATAAAGGGATAGTCGAGCTCAGCTATGGTGGTGCATGCACTAGGGAGCCTGAGGTTCAGGCCAGCCCGGAATGTAGAGAAAGAACCCTATCTCTGAAACAAACAAATAAACAAACAACTAAACAGAAGCAAACAAGTATAACTACATAAAATGAGATGTCTAAAAGTGCTTTGAAGTCAAAAGGAAGGAGAAATTGAGTCATGTGCAATATGACAAATAGTGATACTTTGCCTTGTGATCAGGAATACAATAGTGAGTGCTACAGGCCTTAGGAAATTGGACAGTTTGAATTCTGTCCAAAGCAGAAGGCTTCCATGGACAGAGGCGGAGCCAGTGATTATGGATCAAGCCTTGCATAATAGGCATGTGGATGCTGATGTGATAAAGGGATTAAATAAGTGACTATAGAAACGTGTATACATTTTAAAATTGCGGGGCCTAAATCTCTTCAAGCCAAAACACATTTTCTGACTCCACATAGCTATTCGTATATGGGCCAAATTTAATTTGAGATTTCTGATACCTAGATGTTGCCATAATTAGGAAAACTGTCCCCAAAGCTCATGTGTAAAAAGCTTTCTCCCTACCTTGACCCTGGGAGGGAGTGGAAACCATAAAAAGGTGAAGCCTACTGGGCAGTGTTCTGTTCATTGGGCACCGTGAGCTGGAATTTGAGACACCAGCGCCTCTTCTTTCCCTCTTTGCTTCCTGGACACTAAGAGGGGCAGCTTGACTCTTCTCTGAGCTCCTTTCCATGACTCTCTGCCTTGCTATAGCCCCAAAAGTAATGGGGCCAACTGACCTGGACTGAAATCATGCAAAGTGTGAATCAAAATATGCTCCGATATTTTGTTACAGTAAACAAAAATTCATTCTGGAGATCGGTAAACACCAGGGGACTTTCATTACCAAAGTTAGGGTTGTATATGTGTGTGTGTGTGTGTGTGTGTGTGTGTGTGTGTGTGTGTCTGTCTGTGTGTGTGTGTGTGAGAGAGAGACAGAGACAGAGACAGAGACACAGAGAGACAGAATCAGCTGACATGCCTGATTATCTGTATGCACATGTATTTGCACACAAGAATACATGTATAAACATGCATACATGTGGGAAGAAAGATGAGTATTTTTTAAGTGAGTGGAAAGAATAGCAGAAGGAACTATTTTCTATACACTTCTACCATTTTTATTACATTCTTACTTCAGGGCCATCTTAGCTGTTGCCAGATCACACACTCTTTTCCTTTTTAAAGAACATGTTTGCAATCCATAACCATTACATTTCGTATGGGGATTTGGTACATGCACATAACACAGCACAGTTAAGAGTGGCTATGTCAATTCAGGCTCTGGTAGGACATGGGGCTACAGGTAGAAAAGGATATCTGCATGCGCATGTGCATAGGATGTGCCATCCACGTAGGAGGAGCTAAGATGATGAGGAAGGATTGGGAACAAACATCAGATTGGGAGTAGTCAAGCTGAGGCTGGCATTGAGGCTCAGGGCCAGGCAAACCCGCATCCCTCACACAGGGAAGGCGATAACACTTCTCGCCTCTTCTGTGAGCTCAAACTTGTCTTTTGCTTTTATTTCTGTGCTAGTGATTCTTCCAATAAACACCTATGTTAAATTGAAATGGTCTGAGTGTTTCTTTTATTTGAAATAGAATGACCCCATCAAAAGGGACCCTGTGGGGAGAAGTGTGATGTGCATCGATACTGAAGACACAATTTTTCCTGCACTTGAAGCAAGAATGATATAAAAAAAATATTTTTCATGTTTTCACTGAAAACTCTTTTAGACCTCACCTATGAAAGACAGGTAGTTCTCATGTACCTTAATCCTTCCTATTTAAAAAAAAATGAGAAAAAATTTGTTCAGAGTAGAATTCTACATGCCAAATTGACATATTTTCTGTGGGTTATTTGTTTTAATGCTAGGTTTTATTTGTAGAGGGATAGAATGAGGACGGAGTACAGGTGATCGTTCAGGTCAGAGTAAGCATCAGTCAGTCCTATGGGGCCATAGGTTTCAGTCCTCTCCCCTAGATACACTGAGTTTTTCCTAAGATACCTTTCTTTGTATTTAGGACAAGGTCTTCAGGGTCTACAGGGTCTCACTATGGAGATTGGACTTGTAGTGATCGCCAGTGTTCAGCCTCCCAAATGCTGGGATTACAGGCACACACCATCATGCCAAGGCTCAGTCACCATCTCAGTGCACCCCGGGGGTGGGGCTGGCAGGGTGCCCAGGGATCCAACCCCGACCGCTGAGCTCTGCCTAAGCAGGCTCTTTAGTCCACTGAGCTATCTGCTTGGCCCCCACATTCCTTTTTTAAGGGATCATCTTGCTACTTTCTCTTTATTTCACATAAAATATTGTGTTCCTGAGCCGCAGTAGAGACAGTATAGTGTAATTTGAAGTTGTGCTAATTTTTCAGGTATTAATACTATGTGTGTTGACACCTCTGCAGAGATGCTGCTGAAGTGTTAATTTCTGTTTTCCCTGATCTATCTGTGTGCAAAAAAACTAGCAGACTGAAGATGCTACTTTACAATTCTATGGGTAATTGGAAAAGATATATAAACATTTTAGTTTATTAACAAATGAGAGAAGATGTCTTTTTAACATGTGAACATAAATTGATGCTTCAAATAAAATCAATATATCAATCTGCGTTTGGTATCATAGGAAAGAGTGTTTTACAAGCCAAAGCACATGTGTTTAACAAATGCATAGGAGCATAAACGTACGTTTCCAGAGCTGTCTTATAGAAGAGCTATTTGTAATATGTCATTTATGGTGCTAATGAAATATATTCTCCATGATGTGGAACTGAATTGGAAGGTGATGTATTTCAGCTTACGTGGACTAGACTAGTTGGGAAACAGCTGTTATATGTCCTTTTTGAATGTATTTTTAAGTAGTGATAGGAGTTATCTTTTATTTCATATGTAGTGTCGAAATATAGAATAAGATTTTACTTACTACTTGTTCTTTAAAACAGGTATATGGGGGGGGGGAGATAGCTAAGTGGAATAAGTGCTTGCCTGGCAAATGAGTCTTGAGTTTGATTCCTGGTACCACCAAAACAAAAAAACAGGTATAATAGTATAATCAATGTCTCTCTGAATCTAGGAATCTTTCAGCCCTCAAGAGTCCTACTATCAGCAAGGATTATTATTAAGTTTAAGGATAAAATAGGTTATAATGACTGCTTGTCAAACTAAAATATATTCTTGTGTCATAAATCTCTCTCTCTCTCTCTCTCTCTCTCTCTCTCTCTCTCTCTCTCTCTCAATTTGTGTATGTTGTACAAGGTCACACTACTCAGTTCTGACTCACAGTGATCCTCCTGTTTTCAGCCTCCCCAGTGCTGGGATTACAGGCTTGGTAGCTGGACTTGGTGGGCAGCTCAGTGTGCCTGTGGGCAGGCAGGTGGAGATCGAACCTGGGTCCCTGAGCTTGCCTAAGCAGGTGCTTAGTCTGCTGAGCTATCACCAGTACTGTAAACCTCTCTTTTTCCTTTCTCTTCTATTTCCTTGTATCTGCCATTTCCTTTATTTATTGGAAATTCTCACAAAATTGCTTTATTGACGTTTATCTTATTCTTCAAAATTATGATGTAAATAAAAGACAAAATCTGCAGAGTTGAGGGCTTTATTTAACTTGGTGTTAATGCATAAAAGATGCCACTTATATGGTAGATTTTTGTAGGCCTATTGTCATTTCCTTGAACAATGAAGAAATATATATATATATATATATATATATATATGATTTTAAAAAGATTGCCTTTACCCACTGTTGTTCAAATGCAATCATTTTAGATTATGGAGGCTAATGCAGAAGTGATACCAGAGAATAGAAGAGAGTGTGACAAAGCCCCTTGGTTCCTAACAGATGAGTAGAGATGGAAGACACTAAGGAGGTAGAAGGGAGCCATCTGACAGTTGAGTCCCAGGGTCCTCCCTTGGGTCACAGTAAAATAGAAATCTCAGTCATGGAGAAGACATGAGTTAAGGACTGTGCCGACATGGTTGCTTTATCTTACGGAAGTGTTTCAAAAGTTTCATGAGACCATCTGGGGATACAGGATGAAGCTGAAGTCAAAGTACAGAACTGCACAGGCTACTTTAACCACCTCAGCTATGGGGAGCTAAGCCTCAGCCAGCATCAAGCAGGAGGACATGGTCTAGACCCAAGGCATTACTGTACCAGCGGGGGCTTAGTTCGAGCAGAACGAGCAAGGGAAATAGCCTAGCCTGGACTAACAGGAAAAGGCAGGAATTTACCAGTCAGCTGGTAGACAACAGTGTAGCTTTCTCAGGACGAGATTAGCCACCTAGGGCCAACCAAACAGCTCAGCAGATTAAAGAACCAGCAATCAGGAGCAGGGGCCTGGGGTTTGATCCCCGGGACTGCCCTGCTGGCCCCGCCCCCGGGGTGCACTTAGAATACAATTGGGACTGGGTGTGGTGTCGCGCGCCTGTAATCCCAGTTCTTGGGAAGCTGTAAACACGAGGATCACTACAAGTCTGATCTAGTAGTGAGACCCTGAACACCCTGTAGACCTTTCCCTAAAATACAAAAAAAAAAAAAAAAAAAAAAAAAAAGATCAGCCACCTAAGGACATTGACCCAAGCCCTCACCCCAGCTCTAGGGGCAGGGCTTGTCAGCACAGCATCACCTTGGTTTCTTGCTGCTCCTGAGAAGGCACTTTTGGATGAAGTATTAGAAACTCTGAAATCATCTAATTTTATTCTAAGAGACTGAGTTTATCTCTTAAAATAACCTTCTAGATGGAAAAAGAACAGAAGGCCAAAAAGAAACAGACAAATTCACCTTTATTAATAAACTTGTTTCGGCGTAGGAATATGTTTTTCTGGGTGTTTGAGCGTGACGTTCATAAATTTCAACCTGTGACTCACAGGAAAATGGATGAGAGTGCTTGTGCTCTTCTGCTTATCTGTTAAAAGTAGAGCGGTCAGTCTTAGTGACGGAGGCTGGAGATCATCATGAAGATTACTAAAGCGTTAGTATTTAATCTTGAGCTTCACAATAGAAGAGTGTGGAATATTGGCCTTAACAAGCACTCTTAGATGGAGAGGGAGAGAGAATTGTGAGGAGAAGAGAGTGACCTCCAGCATTGATGCGTGCGCTTGTTTTCTTTTCTTTTTTATAATCCTGTGTTCCTTCAGGAAACATGTTGTCAGTGATTCCTTATAGATCTCAGGTTCTAAAGTTCTGAGTGTCATGTTTTGTTTGAAATGTGGTGAGGCTGTGGAGAAAAACAAACACTTCTCATTGGTGGGAGTGCAAAATGATGCAACTGCTATGGAAATCAATACAGAGATTCTGCAAAAACTAAAAATACAAATTCTATTTGATCTTAGATGTTTGCTTTCTAGATAGCATCCCGAGAGAATAAAAGATATTATTCCACCATGATGTATGCATACCTATGATTATAGCAGCACAGTTAATAGTAGCTGATTGTGGAAACAGCCTATTGCCCATAAACAGATGAATGAAGAAAGAAAGAATAAAAATAAAAATAAACTTGAGTCATTTGTAGGAAAATGGATGCACCTTGAGACCTTAATATTAAGTGAGGTAAATCTGACACATGATTTTAAATATCACATGCTTTCTCATATATGAAAAGCTCAGTATATAAATAAAATATGAAATGAAATATAGATAATAGCAAAAGCATGAGAGAGAAAAAAGTTATTGCAATTGAGCATGGACAATGTATCTAAGAGGGTATAGTACCCTGATTGAGTATAAGTGTCTTACGTGTTTGATATTTTTTCCTATTAGTTTGGTTGTTAATCAATATGCTGATAATTTATCATGTCTTAAAAGATAAATAAATGAATTGTGCTTAGAAAATGAAAAGGAGATGGAGGAAGTGGAAGTAAAAAAGAGAAAACAAAGAAACTGGGCTGAGTTGTGAGCATGTACGAATTGCCTACAAGGAATATAATCATTATGTATCCCAAATATGTGCTAATAAAAATTAAAATACAGAATTTTGTTTGAAGTGGCAGAAATATAAGACTGAGAAGTTTAAATACACATTGGGTGATAGGTAATGTAAGTAACTCATGGCATTCATTTCATCATCCTCTGCTCCTTGAAATGCACACATTTTATGCCCCCTCTTCCTTCTCCCTCCTCCCCTTGCCGTCTCCCTCTCTCTGCCCTACACTTGCTTTCCTTTCATTGAAGTGTTAGGAGTTAGGAAAGATCCTGTTCAATATTTACCTCCTTGTTGGAGTCCTAGCCAAGTACTCCCACTCTTCCTCTGGGCTAGTACCTACATTTTTTTATTTTCTGTGTAGGACTAATTATGTTTTTCCCCCAGAGTTCTCACCAGTTTAATGAGAGTTTATTATATCCTTACAAGATTACAAACCCCAGGAAGACATCAGCCATGCATGAGGTCCTACCCTACTGCTCTGGACACAAAGGAGAGAGCTTATACTTGGCAGCTGAAATGAGAACCATACTACTATCCCTCATAAAAAGAGTATTCTTGAAAATACTTGGGGAATCATTTTAGTTAGCCCTGTCACATCATGGATTTCTTCATATTCAGTGAAAGGCGGAACCCAGTAGTCTTGTATGTTGCCTGATTATTATGCAAAGCTAAGGAAATTTGCAATTAAAATAGATCAGAATGATGGATTTGAATCCAACACTTGTTTTCCAGGCATAGTGGTGATTTGATTTATCTTGGTGCATCAGTGTGAGCTAGGCTGAACTCAGCCTAGAAATACTTAAAAGCTATGTCAGCGGGTGAGGGATTAGTAAATTCCCCAATTCGGAAAGTCTGTTCCCTTATCCTCCTAGCATATGATTTTGGCATCTGTCTCCCCAGCAAACTGCTATGAATCTGTAGCATTGTGAGGTGAAACTCACAATATTCAAGAAATATGAGCATACTGTTTAGATTACATAGTTTAAATATTGCACCTCTCCCTTAATGTCTGACTAAAGCCCAGCTGGAAAGTAATTTTGGTACAGTGGAAGCTGTAGGCCAATTTGTATTTTTCAAGTTTTACTTCAGGGCTCAGTCAAGAGAATCCATCCTGCGCTAACATTTTCAATTTGGCACTTTTTAGAAGTGGATGGAGAACAGTTTGAGTTCCAGACATAATTGTATGCAGTATTCCAGGCCTGGTAGGTGGATTCTAATTCCAATGGAGAAATTTCATTAGGCAGTTATATGCTAAGAAAAATAGCGTTCATTATCTTTTCATAAATTACAATCATAGTGACTAAGTGAAGATATGGCCTATCAGTTTTTCTCTGGGAAGGTTAGAGATTTAATAAGGCTGATGGAACAAACTCGTTGGATTAGAATATAATGGACAAGAGAGAAATCTAGCAGCTGTTGTGCTTTGAATTTTGCAAAGCAGCAATTTTAACCAACTCTTCCCTCCCTTTTTTCTAGGTTGCTACACCCACCCTTGCTTAAGATTTAAAACATTTAAGTGGACCATAAGGGGAATTTGGTTGAGGGAATGTAGTGTACAAATTGCAGATTTCTTTTAATTTTTGTTGTTGCTGTTGTTTTGTTTTATAAATTGTAGGCTTCTCATGGCTCAGACTTTACCCGTTGTGCTGATATTATAGAACCTGCACTGACTTGGAAAGTCTTTTAATACTTAATCGTATTAAGAGACCACACACTTTAATATGCATCATAATTATGACTGTGTGGCTATCTTTAGCGTTTAAGAGAAAAGACTGGTCCTCTGGGGTTTTATTATTAACATTGTTATTATGTTCCTAGTGTACTCATGAAACTGTTTGGTAATGCAACCATAATTTATTTTTATTTTATATTTTGAAAGCACTGTTATGGGTTAATTGGCCCTATATTTTACAAGCTTGCATCATTAATATAATAAAAATCTGTTTATATTGTTCTTTTGGGATTCTGATTGCATTAAGGAATGATTAGTCCTAATTAAGTTCTCTAGTCTGTACTAATTGCAATCAAATAAGACTTTACATAAAAGCCTGAAATTATGCTGAAGCAAATGCATTTTTGATCATTAATTAGAGAACCTCCATACATATTTCTGCAGTGGTATTTTATTTTTCATTTTTAGTTACTAGAAAGATAACCTCAGCGCTACGCCCTCACATTTTGAAAGAGCGCCTCCCCCGGCTGCAACAGAAGCCATCTAGTTAATTATAGATTTGAATGATGTTTTCTTTATTCCTCATGAGATCTAAAGAGTCCTCAGCTGTTCCTCATCCACCCTCCAGGTAGTAATATTGTGTTTACATTATAGAATAAAAACAAGAGGCTGAAGGTTTTAAGAGCATGTGTTCTATTATATTGCCTCATTTAACTTTTATGCACGGCAATCCTTTCCACGTTTTACGTGCCGCTGATTTGTTTTTAATGCTGTGGATTCATTTGGACTTGCTTGTGTGAAGTGATAATGCTATTTCTATCTGTACTTTCTGGGGATAGTGATGACTGATGAAAAGTATCATTTTGCCCTTAGAGCCCGATTGTCTACCACGATGGTAAACTAAGAGAGTGTTACATTTCGTGTAGAGGAAGGATAAATCGGTTTGGATCCCAGTTTCTGGCCACCTGCACCTTTTCCTGTCCTCTCATAGGAAACGCTAAATGAGGGAGTGCCTTTAATACAGTGTGGCTCCTGGCATGCAGAAAGGGTTCAATAAATGTTAGCTAAGATAATAATTATTGTTAGGATTGCATTGTAGTCAATACTGGTGGAGGGCCAATTTCAGCCCAGTTAGTTGGCTTTAAGCACCAGAGGAACAGGATTTTCCCCCAGAATTATCTGATTGCATCAGAATATTTCATCAGAATTTCATTTAGCGTTTTAGCCTTGTCTTCTGTGAAGATGCTTTATGTAGGACAACTAAAATAGTCAGAGAAGCCAAGTTTTCTTGGCTCAAAAGTGTCCATTTTATCCAGTACTAAAGCCCCAACTCAGAAATAATACTGAAATCTGGCCATTCATTTATGTTTAACTCTAACCTACTTTCCTTAAACTACCTCCTCTTTTGTTTTCTTATAACTATTTACTTTTCTTTATTTATCAGCCCAAATCTATTTTTTTGTACTTTTCTGAATTGTAGTTGTTCTCCACTTTCTTCACCCCTTTTTTAGTTCTTGCTTGATCTTAAAATAATTTCTCATCATCTCATTACTATATGTATTCAGTTGGTGTGTTTTTCTCAATTGTTTTGCTTTGGGTGAGTCCACCCAGAAACTGAGTGAGTATGAATTTTGGCCTTCATATGAGAGCTTTGTCTCTAGCTCTGGAATTTTGGAGGTACTTTCTTTGGACTTCTTTTTTTTCCTGGGCAGTGTGTCAAGAGTATATCCATCTCTACTCTAAGTTCTACCTCTGAATTATTTCCTAATCTTTTTCTTCTGGATTCCTAGGGTATGCCTCCTCAGTCAATGGGAGTGACAAAATTCTGAGTATCATCCAGATCATGTAATAGACCTTATGTTAAAGAGAAGGAAACTGAGGTCCACTGTGGGTCACCAGAGCTGCCCAAGATTAAGAGGCCTCCCAGTTGTGGAACAGGGCACTGACACCTTGTGACTCAAAATCCTATGCTGTTTCCTTTGTTTCTTTTGTGTATCAGCTTAGAAAAATACATTTAAGCTTTTAGATATCATGAGTTTAATCAAAATTTCTGCATTGATGTGCCTTCTCCCATACCTCCTTTTTTTTCTTTTTTTTCTTTTCTTTTCAAAGTTTTATTGATAAACATATAGCAATGAGACAGTTTCAAATCAAATCGAAAGTACAGTTTCAACAAATAATACACTGCATACATTCTTCTCAGTGGTTAATTGCTGTACAAGATGCAGACTTGTGATCCTACTTACAAACACCATTAGAAAAAATCATTCTATTCATTAAGAGAATGCAACTATATATCTATCCCAACCACTTTGAATACACAGATACAAAATGGACATTCATAGTTATACCCCAATTTTTTTTAAGTTCCGTTGTTGAATATTATAGGTGTGTAAACTCCCATACCTCCTTTTATAAGATTGTAGCAAGCTGGATATTTGTGCTTTGTTTTTAATGCTTGTTCTTCCATGAGCTCTTGTAACATCTTCCACAAGTTGGATTCTCAATAAGCATTCGCTGAGTTTCATTAAATATTATTGTCCATAACTCTAGCATTTTCGTTTTTTGTCTTATTATGTATATATTTGATTCTGCATCATAGTTTCCATTTTCTTTTTTCCTCTCTTTTGCCTTGTCTTACTTTGTTTGATATTAAGATATATATTTTTTTCTCTGTCAGTAATTTTTTATTTTCCTTTGAGATGTCTCATCTTATGTGCCTCATTTTGCATGGGCTAGATGTATTCAGACTCTCATTCTCAAGGCTTAAATCTTGCGAAATGAACTGATGACAGGTAGATTAACCAGAGAAATGTCATGCAAATATGTTAATGTGTGCAGGTACACAGGAGTCAACCAAGATGGGAAACTTGAAAAAAGGCCACATGGTTGAAGCTTAGATGTGTTCTCTATAAGGAAGAGAGAAATGGGGAGAAGGGTTGCTGTAGGCCGTTTTGGAGGGGTGGTAAATGTATCTTAGGAGAAATGACTGGAAACAGAGAATAGGCAGTAGCCAGAAACGCATTGTAATGATGTCACAGGAGGGTAAGGGACGTAATGTACCAGGTGCAGAAGCTGCGTGGCAAAGGGAATGAAATGCCTTAGATGTCAGGCTTCGATAAGAGGTTAAAGACTTTTTTTTTCCTATGAGTTCATCCTCTATTGTCTTTTGGAAGAACTACTTTCAGGTAGGAAAGAGCTCCTCCTTGTTCCTGACAGGTTTTGTGAGAGTGGGGAGAGGCAAGGGAAGGTTAGAGCGAGCATGATTCAGAGGCTTGTTCTAAGATATTCACATTTCTTTAATTTAAATAAAAAAATTAAATTTAAATTTTGTGGATGCACGTTTAGAGTGCATAATGGTCACACTCCTTGTGGAGAGCTTGTACTTGTACAAAACACATCATAACTATGTCATCCCCTCCTCAACTTCTCCCATCCAATCAGCATGACAGAGTGTCATATTTTGGGTATCAATTTTTGATCTTCAACTGTCTCATAAATACATTTCTAATACAAAGATGCTTGAAGTGTAAAAATTCTTTCTGTTACAAAGTAGGCAGCCACAATCAATAAAATGAATGCTGGTATGTTGAAACCATTGGGCCTTGTTACAGTGTCTGAATAAATTAAACCATGTTGTCCAACTTAAGTATATTATTCCATTGACTGCCATTGCTTCTTGAGATTTTTCAAATGTTCTTGTCTTAGTTACTTTCCTTATTGCTGGAACAAAAATATCTGAAACTGCACAGCATAAAAGAGGGAAAGTTTATTTTGGCTCATATTTCAGAAATTTTACTTTGCTTCAAGTCAGTAAGGTATGGTGGAAGGGCCTGGATGGTGGAAAATAGCTGACCTCCTGGTGAATAGGAAGGAGGCAAAGAAAGAGGAGCTGGAAAGATGGATGTGCCCTTCCAGGTTATACCCACAGTGACTCACCTCTTCCAACTGTACCCTACCTCCTAACAATAAATCAGTTATAATATCCCAGTAATCCAGTTACCTTCCCAACACATAGGGTTTTCCAGCATATTTTAGGTTCACACCATAGCTATACTTCACAGGGGAATCTGTTTATCAGTTTGTAAGTCAGTCAGCAATTAAGTGGTGGTCTGTGTCATAGAATTAAACTAGGTGCTCTATCCCCATAGTATGGGTGGTAGAACAGGGAACCCATCATTTGTTTTTAAAATGCATAGCATAAAAATTGCAGGGACAAATTTTGATTGTTTCAGAATTGTGCTCATTTTGCACAATCTTGAAATAAGGTTGAAAGGAAAATGCAAAGAGCAATACAGGAATAAGAAAAAAAAATGACTAACTCCTCAGTGGAGTAAATGAGCATGTTGCTATATTCCTGTATTTAACAGAAATTAGAGAGAGAGGATTTTAGAGATGAGAAGTATGCAACAATAGGAGATTTTCCCGAATTCTTGGAGTCAGTGACCAAAGAATACCCCATTTGGAGGAAAGCAGAAATATAAATTGTTGCAGCATTTGAGATGCAAAATCATTAAATGAAATAGTCTCTTTCTTTGCAGGGATATCCATCTGTGGCTTCCATATGGATTTCTTAAAACACCTAATGATGACCTACTTCTCCTAGCTAGACTCTTGGCTAGCATTTAGCAGGTGCGCACTCTGTTTTAGTATTATCATCTTTGGATTGCTAGTTGACCAGTCAACATAGCTAATTCTGAGGGAACAGTATAGTCTGTGTCTTACAGACAGAGGAATAAAGAATCTCAAAGCACTGAAATAAAAAGACCATAGTTAGACAGTGTTAAACCTGCCATTTATGTGACTACACAAAAAAACTTTACACTATACTACTTCATGTTAAAATATACGTAGACTTCATGAATTCTAACAAAGAAAAAAAGCCCACTTATTGGTTAGCTTTTTTGATACTTTATTGAGAAACAAATATCAATGAGACAGTTTCAAAACTGATTAATAGGACAGTTTCAATGATTAATACATTGTATATTGTTATCTTCTTAGTGGTTATCCGTAGTACAAGATGCACTATTATTACACAAACACTATTAGTACAAATTTTCTTCTCATTGAATTAAGTGAAAGTAGCTGTATATCTATCCTAACTATTCTGCATATGCAGATTAAAAATGGTCCTTCCTTTGTATCCCCTTTTTTTGTTTAGTCCTGTCAGAAATGGGTATTCCATTGGCATCTAAATACTATAGGTGGGGCTGGTGAGATGGCTCTGTGGTCTAAAGCACCTACTTAGAACAAGCTTAGCAAAGCACAGGGACCACGGTTCAATCCCCCAGCACCACATGCCAGCCAGCCCCGCCCCCTGGTGGGCTGAGCTGGCCACACACACACACACACACACAAATGAATAAAATAAATAAATTAAAATAAATAAATAAATACTATAGGTGTGTGTATTCAGTGAAACAATCCAACAGAGTCCATCAGTCCACAATAGTAGTGGATTATCCACAGAAGTTGTTGACTTGAGCCTTTCACAGCTCAACATGTTAATATGGCTTTACTTTATATACCTCATTTTTATACTTTTCTGCTGGATGGCTAAGACCAATATAAAGCAAGACATGTATAATAAGAAATGTAACTTTTGTATCTGATAAGGTTAGTCAAGTACCCTCAGGATTTATTCTGTAACCCTATACTGCAGTTTGCAGATCCTTTGTCAGTGTCAGCCATGTGGATGAGTCACGGCCATTGCTTGGCTAATTTGGTCTCTGTGAAAGCCTGAGAGAATGTTTTCTCTCCATGTGACTCTCCTTAGGCACACTATATCATTGATCATTTTCCTCTTTGGCCCCATAATCTCCTTGATCAGAAAATTTGGGACACAACTGAGTTACATGATGTCACAATATAGGTTCTCCTATGTCCTGAGTCTTCACTGACCTTGAAAGGATAGGGTCAAAATGTTGGCTGTCCTTGCATCCCTTCTATTTCTTTAATTTTTGGTCTGCAAACTTAGGTTGTTAACCCTCCTGAAAAGAAGCTTATTAGTACCCTACATCTTATGCAATTGAGTTTAACTTCATTATCTCTCTGAATATCAAACATCTTGCTCATAACATGGAACAGGTATTTTCCATCAAGTATCGATATGTTAAGCATTAAGTCCTTACAGAATATGGAGATAAAAATTTAAAAAATGAAAAATATTCAAAGAATATGAATAAACAATTACATATTTCTACACAGAAATTTAGAAATCTAACCATTGTATTGGTTAGCTTTACCATTGCCAGGACAAAGCACCTAACACTTGTAAAATGATGGAGGCAAGAGTATTTTAGCTTGCTGTCAGAAGGCTTCAGCTTATGCTCAGCTGGTATGAAGATGGAAACTCTATGGAGGGAGAACAGCGTGAAAGAAAGTTTCATAGTGCCTGGGAAGCAGAACACAAGATGGGAAACACAAGGGGGCGTCGTGCTCCCAGGACCCACCCATGTGTGATCACAGGGGCCTTGGCTAATCCCACATAGTTGTCTCTCCAGTCAGTCATGTTGACAGTCTAGGCTGCCACACGCATCCTGTCTTAGTTCTGTTGTTCACAGCTTAGTGATGCCCTTCACCCTTTATCTTACCACTCTCTCCTGAAAAGTTAAAACATTAAAGTTGTAGCTACAGTTTCTGTCTGGTGAAAAGATAGTGTTTCTGAGAAAATCATGATTAATTCATAATTATATATGAAATTGTGTTCTTCTTCAGTTAGAAGAGAAAGTATAAGAGTTTGGTTTGTAAGATGAGGAGTGTACATATTCATGTAGTCATAGACCTGTCATAAGCCCTTCCACATTGACCTTTATCCATCTTAATTCTCCTTCTTTTGATCCAATGCACACTCCTATATGTGCACCGAGACACATAGACACAGTCACACACACACACACACACACACACACACACACACACACACACAAATTTATCAGTTCAGTAAAACCCAATAAGGTCATATGGCTATAGATTTTTAATCTACAAATTGCATTGCTTTTAAGGAAACAGTTGCATAATCTTATGGGTTCTTAGAGGTTACTAAATCTTTCAGTGTACGTCTCATGATTGATTTCTAAAAAGATAGTGAAATATGGAAGACTAAGATCCTTAGAAAATTTACTCATGTCATTCAGATAACTTATGTGTCTGGAAAATATGGCTATACAGTATATCAAACTTTAAAAACAATCTACTTTTAAAATTCTAATACCAGTCCATGTATTTGAAGAAATAACATGATGCTGATGATATCTTAAATTCTGTTAAAATAATCAGTTATCAGCTGAGCAGAAGCTTTACTGAGCCAATATACCTGACTACAAGCTTTTGTTTCCTTGTGAATATTTATTTAACAGTAAATATAGTATAGTTTTAATTTTCTTAGTTTTAATTTTTCTTACTTTTCTTAGTACAGTCCTAATTTTCTTTTGTAAGTATTTGGAACATATTTACCAATTTATTGATCTGTATATTTTCATGTATATTTTAATCTTCCCTAAGTTACATTTCTTCTAAATAACAGTAAACAGTTAAACCAATATAGTATTCTATTTGTTTTCAATTTTAATATCATATGACTGTGCCATAGGCACGCATGAGTTCATTTGATAGCTTTTTGCCATTGTAGATAATTTTATAAGCTAGATATATTCATATTAAATACATAAATGCTACTTCTCAGAAAATTCTAATGAAATATGAATGTATATTATTGTATCAAGAGAGCTCCTCTTCTGCCTGTTCTTTAAATCATTATTTGGTATAAACTAGGAGAAGTGGAATTTTGTCAGGCTTTTTATATGAAAATTTGATTTCAGTGCTCAGCAAACTTATTTTACCAATCATTTTCCTCTTGAGCCACCAAATGTTTATGAACAAGTCAGATGGAGGAGTTGAAAGGTTTTGAAATCTGCCAAAGCGTGTTGGCTGTTTTATGTTTGAATTCCCCAAAGGAAAGAAATGTAAGGTAGCATACAGAAAATATCATCTGCTGTGTTGTCTCCCCAGGGCACTTGCTGTGCTGTGCCGTCAGGGAAACTGCCCATCCTCTACTTTGTTTGACTGGCACCTTGTGACTTTTCAGTGGAGTTGTGAAATGTGATAATTCTAATAGATCAGACCCCATGTGTTGGTGTTCCTCTATGATGAAATTGAGACATTTTAACAGAAATCATCATATACCTCTATTGTTGGATACCCTAAGTGATAATTACTTCTTCTGTTGCCAAGTTATGTGAATTTAAAGTTAGTCAATTAATTTGCCATCTAGTGTACAGAAAGAGATGAATATAAAACCTACGATTTTCAATTACACAAAGAAATAGAATGGCTTTTTTTCTTGGTGCCTTTGTATGTATTTCAAACAGTAGTCATATTGTATTGTTAACTGAAGTTTCATCTTCTAAAGATGTAATTTCTGTCTGTGCTTCAAAATTAAATTAATGTCATTGACTAAAAGACCTACTTTAGCGATTACTAGAGTGGGGAGAGATCTCATTTGACATATCATGTGTACATGTGCATGTATGTATGTATGTATGTATATATGTTCATACACTGTATTTATCATTAATTCTGAACATTGTCCAGCCTGCTAAGAATGGGCTCCAGAACCTCTGTCAGTGTGAAAATTCCCTCATATACAATGACTTAGTAGTATTTGCATAAAGCCTACATATGTCCTTCCATATACTTTAAGCCATCTCTATATTACTTATATCTAATACAATAAAAATTCTATATAGTAGTTGTTATATTTATTGTTAAGGGAAATGTGGCAAAAATTGTTTATATATGTTAACTATATATATATATATATATATAATTATTAGCATTTGAAAAGAAGTATAACATCATATTTGTTTAGCCTCAGAACATTAATAGACTAACAGTAGATAAAAACCACATCTTCATTTTCCTGTTATCTCTACATTCTACTCAATTTTTATCTTCCACATTTCTAAATTTAATTTTTTTCTTTAGAGAAAATACAAAAAATAGTGAAGAAAGAACATTTGGAAATAATATAGAATTTCACTAAACAAAATATAGGAATTTAACAATAGTTGTTATATTGCATATTGTTGCCTTCAAATTAGTTGTTCAGATTATCATATATAAGCCTGTAAAATTGGTCAAAAATTATAAAACTTAAAAAGAGAGACAGAAAAATTTAAGCATTAGTTGATCCTTTCAACAGAACATTGTTTTTTGAATATCTTTAGTTTTCTGTTGGTTGACTATGCCTATGTACAAATGGTGGTGATGCAAGTCTTATTGTAGTATACCTTCTGAAATCATTGAGATAAAATATCTGAACTCATGATAAAACTTAAAAAGCATTTTCATAACTCTAAATATTAAAAAAATAAGGTGAACTGAAACAAAATGCAAAATAAAAGTCCCATCCGAACTGTTTTGATGAATAAATAATGGATCTTTAGGAGAAGCATGCACATTTGGCTGTGACATGGCCTGGAACTTGTGGAAAGTAGGGGAGACAAATCCTTTTCAATATTTCATTTTACTGGTTTATTTCCAAGGCCCTTCTGTGCTGGCTAACCACCCTCCTCTAGCAATGCTAAAAGGCATAACAGCCAACCCACAAAATCCTTTTATAAGTAAATAAGACAGAAATAAATATTTAAGCTAACACTAAATTTGAATTAATTGTATATCTTATTTCATAGTGCCTGAATACTTTACATTTGACAAAGTGTTTTCATATGGAAAATACCCCTACAAGATAAGGGCAAAATTTGTATTTCTTTGTTCTTTCATGCCCTCTATAGTGGTACATTTGAAAATACCACGTAACAATTAGATGTATGAAATTGGGATCCAATTATGGGATATGAAACATTAAGGAGAATTTCTTTCCATGATAAAAATATATATTTTACTCAAATTGTTATTGTTTAAAGTAGTTTTTTTTCTAGCAGTGTAGATGACAAGCAGATTAATCTTAATGTCCTTTGAGTTTTGACAGTACTATATTTAAATACATTAAGTTAACTAAAAAATTCTCCATGTCACATCATAGCGTATGACTAATAGTGGAAATTTGCATGCAGACAGACATTCCTGAGTACAAATGTGTAGGCTGTCTAGTTCTAGGTAGTAAATATTCATGTTGTAAAAATGGGCAGCAGTGAATGAAGCTATAGTTAAATCAGACATTTGTCATTTTAAGGGAGAGGCTTTGTGGGTAGCTTAAATTATGACTGAGAATCTTTAGATAGCTAAACTGTATATACTAATTATGAAAGAAATATTTAACTTACATTATGAAGCATTTCAGCAATTAATAGTTATTGGTAGACTTGAGTCACATTGACATCTAATAGAGATGGATGACTATCTAATGGAAAAATGAAGGCAGGAGTTTCATGGAAAAGATTAGAGGTCACTAGCTTAATATATTCCCTATCAGAGAATAAATGACTGATAAAAAACTAGAAATTGATGGGCAATGGCTTGTGAGATTTAAATGATAGCAGTGAGAAATAAATGAAGTTTGTTTCTTGGTCAGACCTTGATTTCTGTAGTGGAATCATGAGCTGTCACAGATAGAGCCCAAAGAGAACTACAATGGTACGTCATGTTGTTAATAACTAAAAAAGTAGAGCTTTAGGTGTGCACTAGTAGTGATATTTGTGCAGACATTACATTGCCAGTGAAAAACTTGGCCAAAGAGTTCCGTGTGATGAATTCATTAGGTTAGACATCTTTTTATTTAACTATAAATCATTTAAATAACACTTTAATTCCTGGTAGATTGATCTTATCATTAATTCTTTTACTCTCTATGAATCAAATATCTATCATAAAGCACTTTTACACAGAGCACTTTTCTGAGCATTATTGATACTCATTGGCTTGCTTTCAGCAATAATTAGCTGAAAGGTTTAGGAGTCCAGATAAATTTAAGGGATATTGAGACTATAAGACTTAATGATTGCATGCGTAATGTTTTTTCTTCTAGAAGATAATGAGTAAGTATTGTACAATCAAAAAACAGTATATCCAGGTTCGCTTGGATAAGTTAAATAGTCTTTGGCAAAACCTTCCATTTGCAGCAGAGCCCAGAGCCCATTCTGAATCCTGTAACCTTTGCAGGGACTGCTAAATGGTGACAGAAGTATGGATGGAAATGTGTCTTACCGAGAATGTCTTTGGCAGAGAGTGAGTTGGACATGTGGAAACAAATTCATGTGGAAGGGCCCTTTTTGAAAAAAAAAAATTAAATGAAATTAAGAAAGACTTCACTTTTAACTAAAAGGAAACTCTAAAGTCAATCGCTTAGCCCTAAGAGTACTCTGTGTCTTTGGATCACAACGTGTGAAATGTTTTCATTAGTTAAGAGTCAACTAAATGTATGCTCTAAATGGATGATCAGAGTATGCAGTGAAGGTCTTTAGTTGACCGGGTGAGGTAAAATCTGTCTGAATAAGATTAAGTCTGACTACATTTCTGTGTTTGATGCAGCTGATTTCTTTGGGGCATATGTGTGTGTGGAGGGGTAGGGGTGGATGTTCATTAGTTGTAAAAGTAGGAGCTCTTCTAGAAGAGCTTTTCCTAGAGAAATCCTTTTATTAGTATGGATATAATTTGTGGACATTTTTGTGTCATATGAATGTGAGAAAATGTAATAAAGATTTATTCTTTATGAAGGCGATAGTACATGTTCATAAATTACTTCTGTTATTAACTACCTGTGAGATAAATGATTTCGAATGGTTTTATTCTTTCACATACACTCTTTTTGAACAGAATCCTGAGTTTTACTCACATGTGGAAACTACAGTATAGTTTCTGTTTTGTGAAACATCAGCTTGGTCTGTTTCAAAAGGGTGACAAGAAAAAAGGGTGGCAGAAAAACACACTGACATTACTAATGTAAATCTAATACATCACATAGTCTCTTTTGTTCTTATATATACAGAAAGATACAATATAAGATAAAAAATTATTGAGAGAAACTTTGTTAAATTTTGGTGACTATGTGTTTTCTTGTATCCATATTTAACTTAACATTATTATGCTGTTGGATTGATCTTTAGTGTCAGTGAGTAAAATAGAAAGCCAGAATTTCCTTCTTGGGATTCCCAAGAGTGTGGGAATGGGCACTCCTCTTCTGCTATGCTTGCATCTATGCACACTCCACTATAGGGTGTCCTGTGTTGGACTGTCACCAGTTACCTAACTCCAACATATATATATATATATATATATATATATATATATATGGTAGAGGGTCTCACTATACAACTTGACTTCATAGTGACCCTCCTATCTCAGCCTCTCCGGCACTGGTATTACAGGTGTGCACCACCACACCCATTTTCAGTTGCTGGAATGGCATGCAGTGGAATGGCATGCAGTACTGAGGATTGAACCCAGATCCTTGTGCTTCCCAGGCAGGCTCTTAGACCACTGAGCTATCTCTCCAGCCTTAATTCCAGTTTTTGAAGAAAGAGGTTCTTTCTTTTCTTTTTTTAATCTTAGTTTTGTTACATGGTTTATCAATTTTGGTAATATTGACAGTCTGGATTAGATATTTATTGTGTGAAATTTTGTCATGCATTGTAGGATGTTTAGAAGCTAAAAAAAAAAAAAAAAAAAAAAAAACTCACTATATACCAGAAAACCCACCCTTCTGCCTTTCACACTGCCATCAGAAAATCCCTCTAGACATTGCCAAATGTTCTCTTGGGGTGTGCGCCAGAGTCTGGCTGCCATTTAGTATTTTCTTTTCTCTTTTTTTTTCTGCTTTCACAAAACTTATTTGAGTAAAAGACATTGAATACAATAAACACAATAAATGATAATATTAGATATAAGATTATAGCTGATATGGTTTTTATTTTTATTTTTCCCATAATTTTATTGATAAACAAATAGCAATGAGACAGTTTCAAATCAAATTGGTAGGACAGTTTCAATAATTCACACATTGCATGCATTCTTCCTACTGGTTAATTATTTTATTTTAAAGATATAACCGTGACTTAGAATGAAACAGAGTCATCTTTACCAGGTACTCCAGAAGTGTAGTTTGTTCTAGATTTGAAAGGGTTTTGGTTTTGGAATATGTATCTTTTACAAAAAATCATTCATTCATTAACATACAAAAATGTGCAAACACATGAATAAATAATGTAATGACAAAGGACTATGTTTGTGAAAGGTGTTTTTAAGAGATCTTCAGATTTCACTGCAAAACTGTACCCCTGGCACCTCTTAAAACACAAGAGCAAGCTTAAAAAAATAAAATATCAAGTATGGAATGAATGCTCAGAATATGCATCAACATTTTTATATCAGCTGTTTACTTACTTACAACACCTAAAAGATAAAATCAGAAATAAAACCCTAAGTGAATTACAATGTAAATGTGAACAAAAGCCTACCATAGACATAGCGTTTGCTACAGCTGTCGCACCCGAGGCAGTCTTCACATATGACAGCTGCCTGTTCTGTGCACCTGTCTCTCTCTACTGACACAAGTATGTTTTGTTTTCTCACCCTCTTTTGCAGGGCAGTTGACATCTTTTAGTTTTCCTGTCACTGTGGTAGAATTTTGTGGTGTTGCATCTCCCTGTTCACTTGTCAACTCAACAGTCTGCTTCACTATTTTTTGTGTAGTTCCCTCGGCAGAAACATTTTGTTCTCTCTCAATTATGAAGGATCTTTTATGAGTTCCAGTTCCACTGCTCTAAGAAAATTTATCTGTGATATTTTGCACTTACTATTTTCTTTGTAAGCCATTAAACTACGCCACATATGTTTAGGATCAAGTAAAACACAACCACTTGCCAAAAGCTTTGTGCTTTGAGTGATATCATATTTGGTGCATAGCTCATCAACATATACTCCACCTTTGTTTTTGTTGTTAAAGATTACTTTCTCAGTCTTCAGTTTTGTCCAGGTTTCTCTGTTGGTTTTTGGCATCATGATATAATACTGACATCTGTATCACCAGTTTGTTTCACTTTGCAACATAGAAAGACAATATTATATTTTTCTGAAATCCGAAGATCGTATTATACAATTCTGTTTTGCAACTGTGATATTTCTTTGGGAATTTCTGCTTTGTTCTTAATGTATAGTAACTACACTGGTCAACTTGTGCTCTGTTTGCAAATGTGATGTGACTCAAAACTTGGTAAATCAATTGTCAAATGTCACAATCTGAATGGTTTATGAGATGGGAGCTACAAGTATGTTCACATCATTCAGTTTATTAGTATAAGAATAAAGACCTGGTAGCTGAGTTTCAGGATAGATTTCTAGATTCAGAGCAGAGTATGTCTTTACATCTACCAGGCATCAATTTTTATACCATATTTTGAAGGATTTTTTGGCATATGGTGTCTAAAGCTATAGTGACCAAAAAATGCTACAAGATGTTCAGCAATAGTAGTGTATTCAAATGGTGTTTTAAATTCCTTGAGAATTAGCTACAAAACTCTCAAATAAGATTTCATCTAGATTATCAGCTGTTTTTCTTTCTTGGCTTTCATCATCAATCCTCAGGCAATTTTGAAGGAAGCCAAATCTCAGTGTCGTTGTGATTCTATGGACCTCAAGGTCGCTGCCATTGCTTCTCTAGTCTTTCATAGTTTGTAATTACATGGGTAAGCCCTACGAGGTACCGCAAACCTAGGAAAGCTCTCAGCTTGGCTAGTGAAAGCCAGTGAGGCGTCATAATAAACACATTGTTCTGTATGTTCATTGCTGCATAGAGAACCTTTTACTTGTTTTTCTTCTTTTGCGTGTTTCACTCCATCTTGTACCATTTCATCTGTTGCAATTTCCAACACTGAATGGCATTGCTGGACTTCCCATCCAATAGGTTTTACCCCAGCAAGACCCTCAGTATATTTTCAGATCTAGTTCTGTCATTGATTTGTTGCATTTGGTTACACGGCTGTTTTGTGCCATTTCCACTCATCAAATATGTACTCACATTACTGTTTTCCTCATCATTTGAATCAAGGAGGTCTGTACTCCCGGCATCTGTACTGGTTGATTCTTGCTTTATTTCACTGTCACAGGAATCCTGGCTGGCATGGCCAAAGTCAAAGTCTTCAGTATCTCATCAATGCCTGAATAACCTAATAATTTGCTTCCAACCTCCTCCAAAACTTGCAAATCTGGTATTTCATGTGCCATTGTATGAACTGGACAACTTCTAGAAAAAAAAAAACACCAAAAAATCAAAAGAAAACACTTTAGAAAACAAATCTTAAGGGGCAGGGGAGATAGCTCAGCAGTCTAAGCACCTGCTTGGCAAGCACAAGGACCTGGTTTTGATCCGTGGTACTGCATGTGGTGCTGGCCCTGTGCCTTGCACGCCACCAAAACCAGGTGTGGTAGCCCATGCCTGTAATCCCAGCTCTGGGGAGGCTGAGACAGGAGGATCACTATGAGTCTGAGTGGTGTAGCAAGACCTTGTACTTAATCAATCAATCAATCAATCAAACCCTTTTTTTAAATTTTTTTGCGGAACCGGGTATTGAACTCAGGCCCTTGCGCTTGCCAGGGAAGCGCTTATTCCACTGAGCCATTTCCCCAGCCCCTAATCAATCCTTTTTTAAAAAAGAAAATAAATTCTAAGTATATATATATTTTTTTTCTTTTTTTTTTTCTTTCCTTTTCATACCAGGTATTAAACTTGGGTCCTGGTGCTTTCCAGGGAGGCTCTTAGGCTGCTGAGCTATTGCCCAGCCTACATACATAGATTTAACAATAAGCATTTACTGGATAAAACTCACCTGTTGCTGCCTGGGACTACTGCTGTTAGTTTGCCAGGGATGATTGCACAAATGGGTTTCTGGTTCCCCAGGCCCAGCTACTATGAGCCATACCCACATTCCATTATGAAAGTACATGTTTACACAACAAAATATGGTATGGGTGTGCTTTCACCCCCTCACATCACCCCACCCCAGTGATGCTGAAGGAAGCAAACCAACTGTTAAGTGGAGCATTGTGTAGGTAATAGTTCTATTTGACACTTTTGAGTGGTGTACACACCTTGTAATTCCTCCTACACAGTGAATAAATACAAAGATTGCTTCTTGTATCTCTCGGCAGAGATACAGAAAGGTCTAGCTGGCTACTACGATATTAAAGTACAAATTTACATAGGAAAAGTGTAGTACGTGTATATTTAATCTACTGTGATGACTTTTCATTAAAACAAAGGTGCTAGCCAGGTAGCTCAGGGCACTAAAGCGCCTGCTTAGGCAGAGCTCATGGCTGGGTTTGACCCAGGCACTATAAACTGTGCCGGCCCCCGGGGCACACTGAGATGGCTATTGAGACTGGGCATGGTGCACGCCTATAATCCCAGCACTTGGAAGGCAGAAAAGAGTAGAATCATTATGAGTCCGATCTACATAGTGAGATCCTGTACTAAAAACATTAAATAAATAAGTACATCAATCAACCAATCAATAATTAAAATTAAAACAAAAGTAATATATGTTTCCCCTGCTGCTGTCCTCTGTGTCTGCTATCCTTCATTTTTGTGTGCAAAATTTTGTTTTAGAATACTCATAACATTTTGTGTCCTTTTTTGTTCCTACTGTAGGCTACTGTTCCTCTCTTGGAAGGTGTGACTTGGGCAAGCTTGTACAACTTTTACTATAATCTCAAAGCAGCAACAGCACATTTTCCCTGCCGGAAAGTAATGAAAGTGCCTTTCGCACAGTATATGCCATGCATTTTATTGTCATTTATTCATTTGCTACATATTTAACTGATGCCTGCTTTTCATAGTCCAAATGGGACACTATAGAATCAGGAACAGAACATATCATGGATTAAACAAAGTCCTGTACTCATGTAGCTTACATTTTTGTGCACAAGCTAGTCCATAAGAATTAATATCTTTATCTAATATCAAATAGTATTAAGTGAGGAAGTGCTATAAAATTATAGCAAGTTGGAATGGGATTGATGGAGATGACAAGGAAAAGTTTTTCAGGTATGATTAACAAAATAATTTATATCATTGTCATGATTACTGTCATTATCACATTGAAGTTATTAGTCTTTCATTAGAGAATTTGTACCTTAATTTATCTGAGCTATTTACATTCTCTTTGACCCACTTCTCCTTAAAGCCAACAGTAAGTGTAAATTGTCCACAACTAGGGAATATTTTACTGTTTTGAAATAAAGATTTCTGAATACATTCCTACCTAAGTCTCTCTTATTCATAAGAAGCACATTCTAAGACCCTCAGCAGAGCCATTAAACTGTGGAAAATGCTGAGTCTATGTATATTATGCATTTGTCCTATTTATGTCATGATAAATTTTAATTAATAGGTAGACACAAGAAGAGATTAACAACAATTACTTGTAACAAAATAGAAAAGCTAGGGCCGGGAAAATAGCTCAGTAGAATAAGCACTTGCCTGGCAAGTGCAAGGTCCTGAGTTTAAACCCTGGTTTAAAAAAAAAAAAATAGAAACGCTATAACATCTTATAATGAAAGTTATATAAAATGGCCAGTTTCTCAAAATCCTGTATCACCCTGTACTTATGATGTAAGGTAGTTAAATGTTTTTGTGTGAAATGAAAGGTACAGAACATTGCATGCATTGTGATATAGTATTGAGATACTACATAAGGCATTGCTTGAGTATAAGAAATATGGTGCTACGACAGTCTATCTGGTCATCAGGCCAGCTTCTAACAAGCTGGTAGTATATAAAGCAGATATGCTGGACAAATATGACGTATTTCCTGGGTGAGATGGTGATAAAATGTGTCATGCTCTTCAGAATGGTACAGATTACAAACCAGAATTGCTCACTGCTGGATTTTTCCTTTACAATTATTTTGGCCCATGCTTAACGCATGTAGCTGAACTTCTGGGGAACAAAACCAAGGATAAGGTGGAGCTACTGCACAAGGGATCAAACGTGTCTGCCTTTGAATCTGTACGTAGGGATAACATAATTTTCACTTACAAGAAAACAACTTTAGGGAATAAATTTAAACCCTTTTAAAATTTTAATTAAATATTTTAGCTGATGCATAACAGCATAAAGTTGTACACACTAATGTAATCATACGTTATAACACTTGAACTATTGTATAATGCTGAAATTGTGCAATTGCTTAAATCTATCATCTTAAATGTTTATCATTTTCTTCTAGGTTGTCAATTGTGTAGTACATTCTTCCTACCTTTCCTCACCCTGTGGTATAGAAGAGCACATCAAAATGTATTGTTCCTGTCAAGTTGTAACTTGAATAATCCTTCTCTGTGCTCCTCTACTTCCTATTTTCTCCAGCATCTCATTATCACTGAGCTGTTCTTACTATAGAGTTTCTCAACATTACTGCTTTTGACACTTTGAGTGGGAAAAACTTAATTGTAAGGGGCTATTCTGTACATTGCAGCATATTTAGCAGCATCTCTGACTTGTACTCACTAGATTCCAGAAGCACTCCTTCAATTATTTTAACAAAAAGTGCCCCAGACTTTGGGATATTTCCAGATAGCTTGGGGGTGCTATCAATGTTGGCTGAAAACTGGCTGCCTTGCCAGAGCCCTCGCTGCCTTTCCAGCTGGTGTGCTCAGTGTCTACTGCAAGTGCTCTGCTGCCCTCTCTTGTTCATCCCTTGAGCTCTTTTCTTCTGGGAGTAGGATTGATCTGTCCCCTTAAGGCCAGGTGGAAGTTCACTTTCCACTTCAAGGCTCCCTCAGGCGTAGAATCTGTTTTGTCTCTTCTTACTGCAATCACTTCGTGTTTCTTTTTCTCTTTGATAACTACCACATTCATCAATTCAGGAAGCTCACTGGTGTTTATTGAAAGATTTGCATCTTTTTATCTCCACTAGTTTATAAATTGTATCTTTAATCAGGAGAAGTAGAGTTGGCAAGATAGCGCAGAGGACTAAGCACCTGCTTAGGCAAACGCAGGGACCAGGGTTTGATTCCTGGCACCACATGCTGCACTGGCTATGGTCCTGGGCATGCTGAGCCTGTCACTGAGACCAGGGATGGTGGCACATGCCTGTAATTTCACTGCTGGGGAGACTGAAGATAGGAGGATCACGATGAGTCAGGGTTGTATAGTAAGAGCCTATACCAAATACATACAAAAGATAAAAATAATAATAAAAAATTAAAAAAGGAGAAGTGATAATAGAAATGATACAGTCTTGATAACAATCCACTGTTTTTGAAAAGTGTATTCTTACCAACCCAATGTATAATTCAAAAGTAACCCAATGTATAATTCCAGTGTAACTAATAACATGGAGGTGTAGTTATTGATACTGATGAAGTTAAGATTAAAGAAGTACTTTTTCTGAAGCCAGATATCAATTGAGAGTGATCCAGAGTTTGATGAATCAAAACATATTAAATATAAGATAGTACATCTAGGTAATAAGACTACTTAATTACTAGCCCCTTAAGCAAAGTTCTGTAACCAACGAGGACCATGAATTTGATTGTTTTGGGTGACAAGGTCCTTTGAAGGGAATGTGTGGAAAGGGACATCCATTCAGGTAACTCAAACATTCATCTTTCTAGAAGTTGATGGCTTTGTTTTATTCTCAAAGGGAAGGTTAATAGATTAATAGGAAAGCCTGAACATTCAATTCTTTTTCTGTCCAAATACAATTTGTTATTCAGAGTGTATCTCGTTGCTCTGTAAGTCCAGTACTCCTGTGACATTCAGGCAATTATTGAACACTGGGGAATGAAGCTCAAGGTCCTTCTAATGACATCTGAGAAGTGCAGAAGAACCAGATTCCTGCACCATGTGGCACAGCGCAGGTTTCCTAGGGTGTTCACCAGTTTCCTGACGTCTAGCTATTGTTTTGCCTTCATTATCATGTTTAGCAAGCTCCATAGGGGCTGTCCCTGAAACGTGAGATTATCTCGCAGCTTTTCAAGGGGAAACATTTTATTTTTTTATTTTTTTTGGGAAACATTTTAAATAGTAAAACTTGTATTCTTTCCAAATATAACAGTGGAATATAAACTACCAGGGTACAAATTTACCTGAGAAATTCCTATGTGGAGAGGTAT
This sequence comes from Octodon degus, assembly GCF_000260255.1. NCBI lineage: Eukaryota > Metazoa > Chordata > Mammalia > Rodentia > Octodontidae > Octodon > Octodon degus. The sequence continues at coordinate 23,461,200 of NW_004524590.1, forward strand.
TTATTGGTGCATCAAACTCCATGCTTACCCAGATAAATTCATTTTAGCCTATTAGGATAATTGTGGATTAAATGCACAATTACAGGAGACTTTATAAGTGTATGCAGAGGTTATTGCATGGTGAGTACTTTTAGTGAGCTAGTATACAAATAGCAGACTGTGCTAAACATTGTCCTTAGCCAAACATTTTGCTAGATATTTCTCCTAGAGCATTCTCTTTGGAGAGCTTGTCAACCTGCATATACTTCTTCAAGACCTATGTGCCTTTCTTCCCCACTACCCTGCCTTAAAGAGAGCTGTATGAACCAGGATGGCATATATGACCTGCCACTTCCAAAGCAGTACTGGGACAACCAGGTGATTTCCTTGGAATTAGGAATTAAGATTCATAGAAAGGAACCAGTCTATGGTGGCACATAATAAAATGTGAATTTAGAGGTTATGGGGAGCCATTGTCTATCAGATTCAAGTCCGGAATGCAGAGCTGTGGAGGTGAATGGAAAGATACAGAAAGATACAGTCCCTTTCTAGTTTTTGCTCCCATACATTGACTGTGTCTTGCTATCTGGTTTCATGCTACCTTGCTCATCATTAATCCTCTTGTGCTCCTACAAGTTGGCAGTATTTCTAGAGAAGTCCAAAGATGCCAATAGTTTATCCAGAGTGGAGCAGCTGGGATATTGCCTGAATCAGGGTTCAAATCCTGTGCTTAACATTCCTGTGTCCCACTTGCTATTCATGTGGTTGTGTCTTGCCCTGCGGTTCAGCATGGCAGAATGTGGTGTTGCAAAGGAAAGGTGAGTACCTTGGCGGATGATGCTCCTTTTTTATGTTCCTGCTCCCGTGTGTGCTCAGAGCTGGCTTGTAACTTACACTGCTCTGTCTTAAAGCAGTGATGGAGAAACTGTGGCACGGATGACACAGTGAGCTGTTTGTTATCATCAAAAGGTATAAAAGGCTGGCCACATACCTTGGTCTATTGACATTACCTGTATTTACTAGGAGCCTCCCACAGAAAGGTGCTCACTGTTGGCTTCTGTTCCTTAGGGTGGAGGTGAGTTGAGGAGCACTGCCTGTTCTTCATTATCCTGACAACCAGTTGTTGTGACTGGGCCGTGAGCAGCCCCATCAATTCATCTGAGGTCTTCCCTGTACCCTCAGATCTCTGCCTCCCTTGAAGCCCATCTTATAGCATTTATTGTCTTGCTTTCAGCCTGCCTACTTAGCCAGTCATTGTCTATATTCTTGCTTCTTAAATTCCTTCTCCTTGTCTGTGGAACTTTGAATATGCTATTCTTTCAGCCTAAATTATTTGCCCCAGGCCTTTCTGCCCTACCTGTTCTCACAACCTAGCTGTATCCTCCTTTCAAAAGGACTTTGTGGGCTCATATTTGGCCCAGCTTTTAAAAATCTCCCTTTGTCTTGTTCTTCCTGCACCATGACATGTTGTCTATCTGTTGACAAACTTTAGCCTCACAGATAGCAGTGGCCCAGACTCTTGCTTCATGTCGCATACTCAGAGCGTGGCACAAACGGTGATGCATTATAATAAAATAAGGAAAGCAATGTAGACATGAGCTTCATACCAAAGATCATATACTAAAAAATAGGACCTTTATGTATTGCTATAAGTCAACATCAGTTTTGACTCTGTATTTCAGTAGGCTATTAGGAAGTTGGTAGCCTTGGAAACTCCCCCATGGTGGCCCCAGCATACTGAGAACTGTTTGTTGTTGCTAATGTGTCCTCCAGGGTTCTGGTGAGATATGCATTGTCTCTGGAGCTTTCTGTTGCTTCAGTGGCAGGGATGGAATTGGTAGTCACTGGTGAAGAAAACCCTTCAAGTTTTTGAAGCCATGTCTCTTGATAGACCTGTGAAAACTTATGTATCATATAAAATTCCTTTTTTGTAAAAAAAAAGTGTATTTATTACAGGGTCTATAGGGTTTCACTACACAGATTGGACTCATAGTCATCCTACTGTTTTCAGTTTCCCAAACCCTGAGATTGCAAGATGGGTGCTACCATGCCCAGTCTCAGTCACCCTCTCAGCATGCCCTGGGGGCTGGGCCAACACGGCACACAGGGGATCAAACCCCAGTCCCTGCGCCTGCCTAAGCAAACTCTTTACTCTGCTGAACTATCTGACTGGCCCTTCATATAAATTTTTTTATGAACCTTATGATGTCTTAACATGCCTTATTTCAATTCTTGAACACAGTGTTTACTTTGCCGGATGATGCAGAGTGGAGCCCTCGCTATTCCATAACCATAGCCTTTGTCTGTACCTTTGCACCCTTTGCCAAAGAGTCACTTTCTAACCTCCAAAATCTCTTCACTCCCGCCCTTTCTCTGATTCTTCATTTCTTTCCCAAACACCAGCCACTCTCTTTAATTTTCAAAAGTACACATTGATATTCTGTGAATTTTGGAACCTGAAATAGTGGCACAAGGGAACGGCCCCCTTTCTTTGATAAAAGATAATACTTAGTGAACAAAAACTTCCAAAAGATAAAGAGAAATAAAAATGTCTTTGTTCCCTTCTCTCTACTGCAGCAGTTAATGTTAACAACAGAACAATTAAACTTATGCAAAATAGTCAGTGTGTTCATATCCCACTACATGAACGTTTGTTTCATATTTATTTTGTGTCCAACCCAGTTAAGTACTTTACATGGAAAATTACACTTCATTTTCACAAGAACTCTTACGGGAGATTGAACTCAGGCTCTTGTGCTTCCCAAGGAAGCACTTATTCCACTGAGCCATCTCCCCTGCCCCTTCACAGGAACTCTTGAAGCAGGTAATATTTTAATAAATGAGAAGATAGAGGCTCAGGAGGCAGGTCATGTCATGTGGTCACGTAAGAAGATTCTAATCTGCCTCCAGTTTCCTCAGAGCTTGATGTCTCATCTCTGCTTTGTTTTTCTTCCAAATTTTTGGCAGAGTGGGAGCCTGATATTTATTTCTAAACTGAAAGAATAACTAT
>NW_004524590.1:23464288-23479672 GCF_000260255.1 Octodon degus
ATATAATTTTAGTGTATATAAAAAAATACTGGTATCCACTATATCTCCAAAGTTATTTTTGATAAGAAGCTACAACTTTGACCTCCATTAATAGTGATGGAGCTTATATTCTTACCTCCTGACTAAGCTTCACAAGTACTGACATCTTGTCACACACACTCGTACATGTGCGCGTGCACGCGCGCTCACACACACACACACACACACACACACACACACACATTTCCAGGAAAACTGTTCTATGAAAGTTTTAGCAGGGAGAATCAGTGCATAGCTATTTTCTCATTCTATCTGTTATTTGATTCTCACAGGCATTGTCAAGGTTTATTTCATCAAGAGAACTTGGACCAGAATATATTCTTTAAGAAGATTAAATGGTAAATGAACAATGTCTAGACATGTTAATGCACCTTAATGTACTACTGCAGCTTGAATTAGACCATAGTTCTATGGATGATCTTCTAAAATGGGAAACCACTGGTATTACACTTCATCTTTGGCAGTAATCAAGCATGTAGTATAATTTTTTGCATTTGTTCTGAGATAGATTTAGAAGAAAGTACAGGCTTAGTATCCTTCAATGAAAAATCCTTGGGGCAAGATCTTTTTCAAATTACAGGAATTTTACAGTTTTAAAAATGTAGCACACACATAAACACACACACAAAGTAATATGGTGCATGTATGCTTTATGTTTTATACCCCCACGTGCTATAATTAGTCACTATATCTCTACTTGAGGATATTAGAATGTTCACTTCAAGTGCCAATTTTGATGATGTTTGACCGTCAAACCTAGTGGATTAGGCATTATGTTCAAATGAATAACTTTTAAATGTTCTTATATTTTACATTGAGTATGAGGGATTGTGGACTTATATATTTGTTATTCTTGTACTAAAAGAAACACAAAATCAAATAATGACTTTAGGTAATATTGGGGTGCAAAGAAGGAGCTTCTGTGGGTCTCAATTGCTCCCTCTCCCCTTCTTTCTTATTTCAAATAAAAACAATTGGTGTGGAAAGCCCAAAAGTTTTAAAGACTGACCTGTACCCTGTGAGAGAACAGGAGACTGTAAGTATTAGCTGGAAGATGAGGCGGTGAGGATGACTTGCGGGAGGTGGGCAGGAATAAGACACAGAGACGGGGTCCGCGGCGTGTTGCTGGGGGTGTCATTTGCTGTGTCATAGCAGCAGCATCTCAGAAATGGCAAGTGGACTGGTGTAAAGCAGGTTGTCGAGCAGAGTTGCGGCTGCCTCTGCAGCACTGCTGCCTGACGCGCAGCCTTTCTCATATCAGATGTGCTTCATGCTCTATTATTTGAACAGGCTTCGCTTGTCCCCAAGGCATCACCACTGTTCTCTAGGCTATGACATGTGATGTCTTAACCTACACGAGGCTGCCAGGGCTTCCTCAATTTGAATTTGAAAAGTAATACAAAATCATTTCTTTTAACTTTTAAAGATCTCATAAAAAAGAAATTCCAAATCCTTTCGTTTTAAATCTTGATCACTGCATTCAAAGGCAACGCTCCACCTTAGCTAGCACCGTTCCAGTATTTCCAAAGGTTCTGCTGTGCATGACAGGATCAGAGAAACTGTGAGCATCTGTGAGGCTGATGGCGAGACCCTTCGGGGCTCATTTTCATTTAAGTGTGTTTGGAGCAGATGCCCGCCTTTCGTCAGTCAAGAACTCTGATCTTTGTTCAGCATCTTTAGATGTAGATTGCTGAGGATAATAGACAGTAAGTCTTGCTGAAAGTAAGTCTTTAATTCTCTCTTTTTTATTGACAATAGTGTCCTTAAACATAAAGGCAAATAGTGTCCTTAAATATAAAGGTAATATATGCTATATATAATATATATTATTGAATTCATAATAATACAAATAACAATTTAAGAGTCTTGTGCTCTACCAACTGAGCTAGCCTAGCTGAGATACCTTAAATAACAAGGTAAACTTCTGAAAATGTCCTAAAAAACTTAAGACATTGTAAAATAATATGATAGAGTGCTTCTTATTTTGTTTCTATAGATGCCTAAGAAAATGTCTGTGATTTCAAAAGAATTATTTACTTTTAGCAATGCGGTAACAATGATGCTAGCAGGTAAAGTGGACGAAACCTAATAAAAGCACAGAAACACTGAGGGAAAGCTGAGATGACCTGTGGAAAGAGGGACAACCACACCACAAATCATTGGAGATTCCAGAAAAAGACAACATTCACAAACACATATTTCATTCACTCTCAGAGCAATGCTATCATCAAAGAAAATACAACTTCTAGAAAATTCTGTGTACCAGCAAGTGTGGGCTGCAAGTTTTCAGGAAATTCAGTTTGCACATCCCTGTGGAACAGAAAAGAAAATAAAGCAGGATTTATTATTTAAGTAGTCTCAATATGTATTATTTTATGTGACAACTATTAAGCAATCTAATCAATATCAACAATGGCAAAAGTATAAGTAATCTGTCTATCTATCTATCTATCTATCTATCTATCTATCTATCTACCTATCTATCAATTTTGGCACTCAAAATCAAACAGAGGACCTTCTACTTGCCTGGCAGGCACTTGTGTCGCTGAGCTATCTCCCTAAGCCCTAATGACAGTTTTATTTGCTATGCTGTTCCTATATCCAGTGTTTCCTTTCTCTCCATTTTGTTTCCTCTTATTATTTTTACAACTTAACAGAGTCTTTTTTTAAAAATGAACTTACATTTTCTTTCTTTTCCTGTTATCTTGGCATTGTCAGGATTTTAAAGATTTTTGTCCTTGCTTAGACTTTTCCTTTACTTCTTCGTCATCTCTGCTGCTGTGTCAGTAGACCAATACATATCTTAATCATTTCCAAGAAATAATTCTCAGTTGTAGTTACAATCCTCTCCCTTGTGCAGCATCCTCCCGATATGCTTACCTTCTGGTCACTGAGACCCACTGGATCCCTCCATTGTACCTAGAAGTCCATCCTTCTTACTCTAAAACACTCTGCTCAAAGTTACTGTAATTTTTTTAGTTGCCTATTTATTTTATTCTTTCTACCATTCAACTTACAACTCCTACTCATGTCTTTAGTTTTAATACAAGGCTTGGCACTTAATATGTTCTTGAATACATGAAAGAGATAACTTTGTGTTATCATCTTCTGCTTGAACATATGTTCGTGGCTCTCATCCACAGAGTAGCTTACCACCTCTGGATGTTCATGTTCTCTTGCCTAGAGTATATCATCTTACATCCCTATTTCCCACATCATGCCTCTGACCAGCCGATTCCCAGCTGGTAAGCTTTTCTATATTGCAAATCCACTCTAAATATCACAACTTTGTAGAGCCTCTGTCATTTTTTGTGCCTATTTTGCCTGATGCATTCATACTGTCATATTTAGAGAAGCTGTAATTTATTATTTATTGGGTCCTTAGAGCTTAGCTCAGTAGTTGGTTTGTATTAGACTCCTTGTAAATGTTATTTGATTAGATGATTGTCCCCTGAGTTAATAGAATATTGCAGGAATTAAAAACACAGATTATAGAGATAGAAAATAATTTAGTTTGGACACTGGCTCTGGTAGATACCTGTGATATGACTTTAACCAAGATATTCAGTTTTGCTGTTTGTAAATAGGAATAATAATTCTTGCCCAACATTTGTGTGATTCATATGAAGAAGCAAAAAATGCCAAATACAGACCTGGAAGCATGTAGTTGCTGAATGAATGGCAGCTGTTTTTCTTATTAGCTTTGGAAATCTAATAAACACAAGAACATTTATAGGTGGGTTAGGTTCCTAGGTAGATTTTCCAATGGTTTCAACTATAATTGAAAGGATAAATAACATGATAATAAAAGAAGATGGAACATGTATATTCTACATGAGTGGATTAGAATGAGCAGAAGTAGAAGGACAATCCAAACCATGTTCTGGGGAAATCAAGGGAACTAGCTTGCATGGAATACTGTGGCCCAGAAATCCCAGAGACAGAAACGCCAGATGGTGGAGGCCCTTGATGCTAGATTGAGGGGTTGTTGACTTCTTTCCAGATCTACCAAATTGCTGCACTCTCCTTAGAAAATTGTTTTGGTTTATTTTCTCCTAACCTGATCCAACTGAAGTGCATTTAAAAAGTGCATCTCTCACTCTTGGCCCACCAGTGGGAACACACATGTAAGTTACACCAGGACAGGATGACCCTTTTTTTTTTTTTTTAATTGAGAAGCTCATCACAGCAGTCTCTGCATAGTCTGAAAACCTCTGGACCCTGTGTATCCTTTCTCAGAACTCCAAAGTCAGAACACATCTCCACCTGCCTGCAGTGACACTTCTGATTGGCAAGCAGCCAGATGCACAGAGGACCTGCGAGTGCTGCTTCCCGTCGCCTCTGGGTTGTCTGCCCTGTCTTCCAGTTTCATTTGTCAACTTGTCAACGAGAAAGCAGCCTTCTGCACAGGGCAGCAGCTCTCCCCATTGTGAATGATTGCCATCGCCGTTCATTATCATGCTAGAATCCACTGCTCATGCATAAACAGGAGTTGGAAGAAAAGCCATCATCTAAAATAATTCATTTTTATTTATTTTATACATTCCTTTTTTCTTAAAGAAGAGATTTAAAATAGGAAATGCACATCTTTTCCGGGCAACAGCCTCAAATTAGTTGGCTGAGGAACTGTCCAGAGAGAACAATGAATCTCTATAAGCAGTTGGTCACAACTGGTTAGTTCTTAATATCATGGAATCTTTGTTACTTTTTTGGAATTACAGGTTCTTAGAATAGAATGTGTGTTTCTTTATAAGATTCTTGCTTTTTGGTAATAGTTTTGTGTGGGCATTTCCCTGTCTAATAGCTCGAGGTAGATATGTATTTTAGCCTTTTGGTCCCAGAAAGAAGATCCAATGGTGCTCTTACCATTGCGTTAGCCTTGGGCGACGGTGGCCATCCAACACTTGGGATGCGGTGAATTCAGCTCAGGATTGAATATGTAACTTCTTTTAAGTTTAAATATTTCATATTGAAAGATATAGTTGATTCAGTTATTGCAAAATTCATTTATCAAAGAAAATTGGACACAGGAATCTGCTTTTTCTCAGTTGACCTACTCTTACTTATTTATTTATTTATTTATTTATTTATTTTTTATGGAACCGGGGATTGAACTCAGGCCCTTGCACTTGCCAGGCAAGTGCTTATTCAACTGAGCTATCATCCCAGCCCCACAGCTGGCCTATGTAATATATATATATATATATATATATATATATATATATATATGTAATATATATACATATATATATATTCATATGTAGTCATAAGAAATATCACAGAGGCATCCCATGCACTCTTTAACTAGTTTTCTCTAGTACTAATATCTTATGACACGATAGTACATTGGTGCAACGTGCCATGGAGGATGTGCTGTTCAGCTGTCCATCACTGTAACAAAGACCTGAGATCCTTACGTTATAAAAGAAAAGTTTTACTTTGGTTCACAATTTTGGAAGCTCCAATCTGTGGTCCACTAGCCTTATGCTGTGGACTTGAGTGGACCAGCTCAATGCAGTGGGGTGCATGAGTCAGAGAAAAGCTGCTTACCTTGTGAGTCAGAAGCAAAAGAGAAGGAGAGACTGCGATCCCAGGGTCTCCTTAGATAGCACAATCTCTGTGACGTGAAGGTCTCCTAGAAGATCCTACTTTCTATTGTTTCAACTACCACACAATAGCACTAAAATGGAACCCAAACTACAGCAAAGGAAACTGACGTTACACAGTTCAATCTGAAGTGTGGTTGTCACTACACATGCACCCCTTTATCATCTTATCATCATTCCTTCATTCCTGTCATCAGGCAAATATTAATATATTCTGTTTTACTTTTCTATATTTTTGTAATTTGAAGAATGCTATGTAAATGAGGTCATACAGTGAGTATCTTTGTGAGCTTGGGTTATTTTATGTAATACATGTGAGATTTATTTATACTGTTGAATGCATCAGTAATCAGTTCTTTTTCATGGCTGAGTAATTTTCCCTCGCATGGTTGCTCCACAATTTCTTTTTTTTTATTAATTTTATTGAGGAAAAAATTGTAATGTGACAGCTTCAAAACAAGTTGGTTGGAGAGTTATAACAATTAATGCATTGTATATTGTTGTCTTTGTAGTAGTCATTCATAGCTCAAGATGCAGACATGATATCCTGTCGAAACACTATTAGTACAGATCTTTCTTCTTATTGAATTAAGAGAAAGTAGCTATATATCTATTCTAACTATTTTGCATATACAGATACAAAATTGTCCTTCATTTATGTCACAGTTTTTGTTCAGTTTTGTCAGAGATGGGTATTCCATTGTCATCCAAACATTGTAGGTGCATGAATTCAGCAAAATATTCCAATGTAATCCAGTACTCCACAATAGTAGTGGGTTATCCATAGGACTGGCAATGTCCGAATCTGATGACTTGAGCCTTCCACAGCTCAACGTGTTTACATGGCTCCATTTTTCATACCTCATTTCTACACATTTCTGCTGGATGGTTAAGACCAAGATAAAGCAAGACCTATATAACAAAGAATGTAACTTTTTGTATCTGACATGGTCAGTCAAGTCCCCTCAGGATTTATCCCGAAACCCTGTACCGCAGTTTGCAGATCCTTTGTCAGTGGATGAGTCATGGCCATTGCTTGACCAATCTGCTCTCTGTGAAAGCCTGAGAGAATGTTTTCTCTCCATGTGACTCTCTTTAGGCACACTCTACATCATCAGTCACATTCCTCTGTGGTCCCATAATCTCTTTGATCAGAAAATTTGGGGCACAACTGAGTTACATGACCTTACTACAATTTCTACACTGTTCACCTACTACAGGACTTCTATTTTTGCTTTCCATTTTGGGAGCCTTGTAGTTTAAATTGCTATGATGATTTTTGATCATCTTTGTATAAATTAAGTAATTATACAATTGGTATAAATATTCTCAGAGTGTAGCTGCTCTATTTTGTGGTAGATGCTTTAATAGTTTTATAAGAAAGTGTCAAACTGTTTCCACAGAGCTGGAATCACTTTTCATTCTTACAATGATCTATGAATGAGGCAGTGTTTCTGTATTTTCCACAAAATTAAATCTTATCACTATTTTTTAATCCATTCTGATAGATGTATATTGAGAATCTTCTTTTTAAATACTAAATTAGAGTTACATAGAAACCTTAAATGTTTGTAGTGAATATTTGGCACCTAAAATGAGACATATTGCAAATGTAAAGTAATACGTTTTTAAAACAATTCAAAATAAACTCAGCAGTTTTAATATGGAGAACATATTGAGATAATCTTTATTGCAATTAATTTTATCTGTTTCATTTTCCTATTTTGCACGTGATAACTCAAATTTTGGACTTTCCTATTGCTCTGTATTTCTCCCATTCTGTGATGGTATTTACTGGGTTTTTGTTTAGTTGCTTGTTTGTTTTTATTCTTTCTTTTGTACAGAGTCTCACTATGCAGTTCGGGATCTTAGTGATCCGCCTGTCTCCGTCTTCCCAGTGCTGGGATTACAGGTGTGCACCATCACACCTGGTTTCAGTGGCTACCACGGTGTGCCCCAGAACCCTGGGCCAGCCTGGCATGAGGTACTGGGAATCAAACTCAAGACCTTGCACTTTCCAGGCAGGTGCTTAGACCGCTGAGCTATATCTGAGATGCAGGCATTTGTTGTTGTGATCATGAAGATTATCTGGGGCACTTCTTTTGGTATTTTTGAAACATGGTCTTACTATGTAGTCCAATCTGACCTCAAACTGGTCATGGTCCAGGAGGTCTCAGCCTCCTATGCTAGAGTACAGGTATATACCAGTAGGACCAGACAGCTTATTTTTGTTCAGTGCAAGGATTAACAAACAATTTTGCAAAAGGCCAGTTAAAAACTGCTTCAGATGTTGTAAGTCAGACAGTTTATCCTATTACTACTCTGCTATTATAGCACAAAATGAGCTATATGCTTAAACAAATGAGTATGTCTATGTTTCAATGAAATTATTTACCAAAACAAGCAGTGCACCCACTGTCCACAGTTTGGCAATGCTTAGTATCAGGAATATAAAAAAGTGTGTAGAAATATACTTTATCAGAGGATCTATCAGGTACAGTCCAAGTAATAAAGCATTTTAAACATGTCAAAAGAAGGACTATAATAGGAAATTTCTGACAAAGACTATGGGAAAGCTAATAGGCTAAACGGAGGACGGTGAACCACCCAGCAACTGGCAACCACTGGAAGCAGGCAGCATTCCTAGACTGGAGCTTCAGAGAAGGGAGTAGGAGTGTTCTGTCTTCATCTGCTGGCAGCCAGAGCTGCGGGGGTAGAGCTGGGGGCCTGGGCCAGCGGGATTTGACCCTGGAAGCATTTTGTAGCTGCCAGCTTTGTGAGACAGAGAAAGCTACACTAAGTAAAGAATCTGGGAAGTGTAGGTCCCTGTGATTCAGATCAGGGGCCAAGAGGGTGGGGGAAGTATCTGAGAGAAAGGCCTTTTTACTCAATGGATTAAATAAAATATCAAAGGGAAATCCGAGCTTTGCAGTTGCCTGGTGGCCAGGAACAGAAGCATTATGCGCAGCAAAACCTCTTTCTTTGTGTGAACTCAACTTCAGTAGTTTTATTATTTAATCCCTCAGGGATAATGGTTAGCCAAGAAAGAATAAGATAAAAGCCCCACAGCCCAGCGTCCTCAGGTGGAGTTACAGCCCTGTCACTTCTCGTCAGGCTCCTAGAAGATATGAAGGCAGTGTTGGAACGTTAGCCAGCAGGAGTAGCTAAAGGAAGTGTGACAGCTTTTCCTCTTAGTATGGGACACCTCATAATATTAGATTGGGAAACAGGAAGATGGACTTGCACTTCTAATCCTCCAAAGTCAAAAGGTAAAATAGAGATACCATATGTACAAGGTGATTCTCATTCAAGCCAGACATGGTTGCAAATGCCTGTAATCTCTATTTATTTGTTTGTTTGTTTATTTTTCTAAATCACTTTTAGGAGACACTTCTTTTTGAACTTTTTTTTGTTTTCTTTTGTTTTTTGTTTTTGTACCAGGGATTGAACATGGGACCTTGCCCTTGCCAGGTAGGCGCTATTGACACTGAGCTACCTTCACAGGCCCAAAACTTTACTTTTTTCAGTACCGGGGATTGAACTCACGACTTTGCACTTGCCAGGCAGGTGCTTATTCTCCTGAGCTATCTCCCTGGTCCCTGAGATACCACTCTTTGCTTTGGTCTTTGTAGTTCTTTGCCCTCTGAAAATCTCTGTTGGCCTCTTTCCTCTGTTGCTCAGAGTCAGCCCCAGGAGATTGTCTTCCTTACAGCCTGCAGTTTTTGCACCTTGCTCATGCTAATGAAACTGGGAATTTTATGATTGCTTTGGGGATTTGGGTATCCAAAGCTTTTTCAAAGAGTAGGCTCATGCTCTATTTCACCCTGAAGTTTTTCAGAATGTACTAGGATTTTTTTTTTTTAATCACTTCATTTCAACCCAAGGAAGTGTGCCTCTCCACCGTTTCTTTCCTGTGTGTCTGTCTGGGACAGGCTGTGCTTCTTTGCTTCGAAAATCATGCTTCTCACACTTACCTTATGGTGAACAACTCTGTGGCCATCTGAGACAACACTTACACATTGGAAAATGCTACCTATAGTGTTATTTTGGTTTCCAGCTGGGTCTTTAGTTAAATTGTAGTTTTTAATAAAAATCTTTCATGGTTTTCAGTTTTATCTCCTGAGAGTTATAGTCAATGACCATTAGCTTTCTCCATCTCAGAAAATTTCTTAGTTTCTTTTCCCAAAATACTTACTTTTTCCTATATCCCTTTCTTATAACAGACTTGCACGAGCAGTGAGTATATATCAACACCAAGTTTTTTCAGAGTCAAGCTCCCTGGACTCGGAGGCTTAGTGGGTTCCTTCCCAGTTACTGAGGGCAATAGTGTTCTCAAACATAGCATAACTAATGTGAGTCTTCATGTTTTTAACCAGTGATATGGTTTATGCTAGTCACTACCAGGGCATTAAATCAATAGCACATAACTGGATTATTTTCATAGTAGCACCAAAATCAAGGAACAAATTTGACATTTAGATTGACATTAAGATGTCATAATTCTGATTCTGGTACTTATCATCCTCATATTTTTCAAGTTGTTTGTCTTAGTTTCTCCCATCATCAAAGAACAGAAATAATTATTAATCACTTACAGTGGATTATACTTGAATGGAAAATCACTTTAAGTGAGATAAATATGTATAGCATGTAGCATAGTGTGCAGCATACAGAAACTATTAAATAAGTGTGAACTGATCTTAATAGTTTTGTGACTATGTATTTTTATATCTCTGGGCATTCAGCATATCATAAAATTTTGAGGACAATTGAGTAGAGATTCACCTCTAGAATTTAAACAGATTGCATTTTTATATTGATTGTTTTATTGCTAAATTGCGTTATTAAAATGATTGCTTTGAGGACCTAACTAGAAGTTTTTATTGAAAAAGTTCACTTGCTGGACTCATAAGTTTGGAGGATTGCGCTGCAGCCAGAAGTGCATTGGAAGACTGAAACAGAAGCCTGTACAACTTTGTACTGCTAAAGTGTCCATGCTGAGCAAGGACAGATGACAGACAGGGACTCCCTGACCTTTCAATTGGCTGTGAGTAAAATTACTTGTGGGTAGAATTTCAGAAGAAATTTCAATTATTGGCAAGTTTATTTAAATGATCAGCTGCTTTAAAGATATATCGTTTAAGGGGAAATTCTATTGTTGTTCCAAACACTGACATATTATCTTTGACATATTATAATGAATACATTTTCTTCTTTTTTTCTTTTGTATTTTAGTACAGGGTCTTGAGCGTCTCACTATGTAGATTTGACTCATAGTGATCTGCCTGTGTTCAGCCTCCCAAGAGCTGGGATTACAGGCATGTGCCACACCCAGTCTCAATGGCCATCTCAGTGCACCCCGGGGTGGCCGGGCCGGCAGGGCAGACCAAGGATCAAACCCTGGCCGCTGCATCTGCCTAAGCAGTAGCTTTAATCCACTGAGCTCTTTGGCCATCCCTATAATGAACACATTTCAAACACATGAAAATATCCTAAGTTTCAGTTATTGGTAGTGAATAACTGTTATGTTCCAGTCACTGTTCAAAGAAGGGTAATTACTATGATAAGCTAGATGTAGTGAAATAAAGAAAGTGTATAAGCCAGTAAATTAGAAAATGCAATTCTAGGTGACAAGTGCCACGATGGGACAGCATACACCATGCATTGCATCACTGTCAGAAGGTCACCCATCCTGGCTGTGCGACAGTGGATGGATTCCCAAATAAATCTTGTCTAAGTTTAACCTGTGACATAAGTGGGATTAGTCAGATAAACAGTATTTTGGCCCTCTTTAATGATCTAGATTTTGTCTGTTGTTTGTCTCATATTAAATTAGATGGTATCAAATATAGATTTCTTTATATTTCATCAACCAAATAAAAGCACTATTAAAAATCTAGTTTTTGGTATCTTTGCTTCTCTGTAAATTTTATCAAATTTCCATAATGCAACATAAAATAGCTTCCTGCTGGCCACTTAGAATACTATTAGAAATAATTTGCACTGTCTTTGTTAACATTGTTTTAATCCATAAGAGATATCTCCTTCTTACAGATGAATCCAACGTTTCATTGCTGTTCATTTAGGCTATTCTCATTTTCACTTTTAAAAAAATTGCTAGGAAATGATATCCTATTTGAAACACATTCGAAGATATGCAGACATACTTGTCATAATATAGCGAAGTCTACGTCTCCTGAGCATTGCCTGCAAAGTAAAATTAGGGAAGAATTAAATTTCATTGGTTATTATAACTGCAAAAATAGACTCTCCTGAGACATATAATCTCTCTAGATTATTCTTCCTAGATTAAAGTCTCTCACTGAGTGTTTCAGTGTTAAGTGAAGCAAGCAGGCCTTTTAAATGCTGCACAATATTTAAACAGTGTATGGTGAGATTTCTCAGAACGCGGTTGTGGTGAAATACACCCTTCTTCTACAAAGCAGGAGGTATGGCACAATGCTGTGATTCCCAGAGTCATTTGACTATAATATGCTGTTTATATAAGACATTGGATTGGTCTAGTTTTCCACACAGCATAGATTTGGAAACACAGATTGGTATTTTATAACATTGAGGACCTGTTACTTGTTGAAATATCTTAACAGTTCATTGAGCACTTATAATAACAAAGTTTGCCTTAATTCCAGTCATACTGTTCTTACATGTTTGCTAGGTGCGTAGCCATGCTACAACCCATGGACCACACATTATATGAGAAGTATCTCCATGCCTTTAGTCGTTTTCTAGTGGATCAAGAAAATTGTGTGTGTGCATGTGTGTATGCGTGTGTGTCTGTGTGTACACACACATGAGTGTGTGGTTATATACGTGTATCAAGAAGGGTGGGTGTTAAAACAGGAACATAAAAACTCTTTATATTGTATACAAACTAAAATGAATATTTCAGGAGTGGGGCATGCAAGATGCTAGAGAAAATGAGATTTCATGGCTCACTGAAGGGCTCAATGGACCATGTATCAATATCCAAATGTAAAAACAATCTCTTTTGATCTCTTTCATTTTCAAAGATAAGCAGTGGTAGATTAGGTTCACCCAGGATATTAGCAGAAGTCAGTCAGGAGGGGTAGCCTACTAGCTAAAGAGGCTGCGCGGTGAGACAGCAAATTGGGGGCACAGATATGCGCTCTCCACTTCAGCTGTGTGAGACCTTGGACAGGTCGTTGCTACCATAAAGGGGAGGCTCGCTGTGTTGGGAGTATTTAGTGATATTGGAATTTAAATACTGGATGCTATATGAGCAAGAGATTGTAGTTCTTTCTTACTGTTCTATTAAATGATTGCTAGGTATACTCCCACTGTCCGAATAGCATAAGAAACTAGTATGAAGTTCTAGTAGCAAGACGGGGCCAGGGAGATACCTCATCAGGATAAGCACCTGCTTTGTACGAGCAAGGTCCTGAGTTCAATCCCCATAAATTTATTTATTTATTTATTTATTTATTATTATTATTATTATTATTGTTATTATTTATAATAAATAAATAAATAAGCACAAGGCATATTTTTAACTCATTCTGTTGAGAGTAGTCTTGTTTATAAAGGAGGCCTTGTAGTTTCCATTAGACTTAGTATTATTGCAGGCAGCCAAGTTAGATAAAAATATAGGCAGTGGGACAGGGCCAGGCCCTCGAAGGAGACACACAGAAGATGAGATGCCTCACAACTGTGGGAGGGGCGGATGCTCCTGCTGTGAACCAGACCTAAAGACCTAAAGGTCAAACAAATGCCAAAAGAGTAGCACCTGGGATTGATATTCTAAATAGGTATCAATCACCTGGAAAGACCCAAGTGAGTCACTAGCCCAACTCCCAACAGAAAGAGACCCTGTCCCGCATTCCAACCCCCAACAGGGAGAGACCCTGTCCCGCATTCCAACCCCCAACAGGGAGAGACCCTGTTACGTATTCATGCCCGCTTGGCACGTGACTCGCTTTCCCATTTGATACTGGATTTAATCAGATTTACCTGAGCAAAGGTGCTTGTAATCCCATTGGTTGACCATAGTTTTGTCCCACCTCCTGCCCACCTAAGCAAGTTCCCATTCTCTCTACCTTAGCCCCACATGGTTTTTCACTAAAAAAGTTCCTGGAAGAGACAGCTTCCTGGGGACCTACCCAGTGGGGGCCCCCCTCCTGTCCCTCTCCTGGAAGGAGCTTTCTTTCTCTCAATAAATATATTCTGCTCATAACCTCCGTTTGTTCCTAAAATTCATTCTTCAGTTTTAGAAAACACGAACTC
Organism: Octodon degus; assembly: GCF_000260255.1. Lineage (NCBI taxonomy): Eukaryota > Metazoa > Chordata > Mammalia > Rodentia > Octodontidae > Octodon > Octodon degus. The sequence continues at coordinate 23,478,196 of NW_004524590.1, forward strand.
GTGCAGGTCAGGTCAGGAGTTCGTTTTTCCCTATGTCATTCGGAGGTTCCCTATATGGTTTGGAGGTCACCCACCCAGGATCAGTTTTTCTCCCTGTATCAGTATGACAGGGATGAAATAGTGCCCTAATGTCCTTAAGTATTTTTTAATGAAAAAAAAAATTCAAAATGAAGTAATAGGAGAATAGTAATAGTTAATGCACTGTATATTATTATCTTCAAGGTAGACACTCGGAAAACAAGACATGGGCATGAAAAATTCTCCAAATGGTATCACCATAAGTTTTTCTTGTCAAGGAACTAAGAGAAACTAGTATAACTATCTTGTGTTTTTTCCTTTCCCTTCCTTGCTTTTCCTCCTTGAGTTTTGATCATTAGCACAATCACATTGTCTAGAAGAAGACCTAGTTTACAGTATGATCCTAATTAATACGTTCTGAGAGGAACATAACAAGATATATTTATTTGTTAAATGTATTTCCTTTAATGGTACCACTCTGCATTCTCTTAATAATACCTTGAATTACTGGCCAACCATTACATGCTTTCCCATGAGCTCAGGTAAGATCCTAGAGTCATTTTTACTCTAGCATTTCAGCTAATAATAGACTAAAGTTGCAGACAAAATCAAAACAAAGCTTACTGTTTTGTGATCATACTTGCCCTCTTATCTCTTGTCTGGTCTGAAGATCTCTGACTAGGATTTGTTTCTCTCCTTAAAGTGATTATATTTTCTCAAGGGAAAAACTCCCAGCTATCTTAGTCTTTTCTGCACATACCTGTGCAAGATACAGTATCAGGTACATAATTTGTGCTCTGAGAGTTGTTTTTTATTCTGTGAGAGAATTAGTGGTTTGAAGTTGCTGACTTAACCCTTAATATTCTGTGCGCGTCTCAGGTCTTCCCCAGAAGGGAAAGGCATCTCCAATTGTTGCTCCCCAACCTCCAACCTCCAGAATTGCCTCTTAAATACCTTTGAGTGCACTAGCACACTTAGGAAAATCAGCTTTTCACACAATTTAGTGCAAGAGTTTTTCTAGGAACTCCTAGTTATCCTCACATCTTGATAGTAATCAACTTGAGGTGCATCTTATATCACCTAACTTCTGCAAAGCTGGGTAAAAGGTAGATTATGGCTTCAGTGAATATTAGGGCCACCTAGTAAATTACTTACAATGCACAAACTATCATGGAATATGTCCAGTACCCTATAATTTGTGACTTTTGTAATTCTGATGTTCATGACCATCAAAATTAAGATTATGCATGAGCTCTGAGAATGAATCACTGTGGATGAATGAAGTTTTCAGATATTTTAGATTTTTTCTCTATGTATATTTAGCGGCCACTTGAGATGTAAACTTCTCTAAAATATCTTCATATTTCTCTGCCTTATTAAATGGAAGATATTGAGCAGAACTTTATTTTTTCTAGTGGTTCAAATTTATTGTGGAATGACTAGTTTTTTACTAAAGTAT
>NW_004524590.1:23479772-23527989 GCF_000260255.1 Octodon degus
TTAACAAACACTCCAAAAGTCAGTGGCATAAAACAAGAGCATGCTTTATCAAGTATGTCTCTACATGACAACAGAGTGACCTGGGCCTGACCCAGCTACTCTGGAGTGAACTTATGGTCTCATGTCTGTTCAGTTAGATCTCCTAGAAGATGAGTAACCTAAGATAAGGAAGGAGCACTCTGTCTCCACTGCATGTGACTTTCGCCACACTTGGCTTGTTTAGGCTTATTACCATGGTGGTAGCAGGGTGCAATCATAATAAGCAGGCCTTTTTACAAAACTGACAACCATTTGGAGTCCATCTTTTTGTCCAGAGTAAGGCAACAAGTTATTTCAGTTTCAAGGAATGGAAAAGTAGACTCCATATCTTGGTGGAATTACTGAAAGTCAATATTGAAAAGATGCGAATATCAGGAGTATTGAACACTTGGTAGTCTCTTTTTTTCAATGACACAGTGTACAGGGTCTCACTATGTAGGCCAGACTCATAGTGATTCTCCTGTTTACAGCCTCCCAAATGCTGGGATTACAGGCACATGCCATCACGCCCAGTCTCGGATTGAATGTGGGCCACTGCGTTATGCTGAAGCAGGTGCTTTAGTCCGCTGAGCTATCTGGCTGGCCCTGGTACTCTCTTTCTTGCAAACAATTTAACACAACCTATTAAAGAAGAACAAGTTCCAAAGCTCTCAGAAAGGATGCAAATTGGTCTTCAACTACTATGATCTTTGGGCTATTTTTTTTTTTTTTTTTTTTTTTTTTTTTTTTTTTTAGAAATGTGTGCTTCTTTCATCGTAGGACATGTTTTCTTTCCTGTTGACGTGTCAGCTTCTAACAACAATGTAATTATAACTGTCTTTTTTCTTACTTTTGACTAATTTTCCTAGAAAAGAATGGACTAATTTGTGTAGTGCAGACATACATCTACCATGCCAGTACTCTTGGAAGGATCAGGCGGAACAATTGCAAGTTCAAAGTAGGCAATTTAGTTTATCAAAATAAAAGAAGAAGAAAGGGTGGAGGAAGTAGCTCAGCCTAAAGGCCCTGGTTCAATCCCTATTACTGCAAGAAAAAAAAAAATGAAGCAACAGCATGAAACAAACCAAAAAAATAACAACATCTGTGAGGGATATGTCTAAGATAATTCACTGTAAATCGTGCTATAGGGAGCTCTCCTATTGATTTGCATTTTTGTTGCTTAGGAGCTTCATCTTTTTTTCTTTCTTTCTTTTTTTTTTTTTTGTATTTTAGGGAAGAATCTATAGGGTGTTTGGGGTCTCTGCTAGATTGCACTCACAGAGATCCACCTGCTTACAGCTTCCCAAGAGCTGGGATTACAGACCTGCGCCACCACACCCAGTCTCAATCGCCATCTCAGCACGCCTCAGGTGCAGGGCAGCATGGTAGGCCCACGGATTGAATGCCCAGCCCCTGCACCTGCTTGCAGGCACTTTAATCTGCTGACTTATTTGGCTTACCCTTAGGAGCTAAATATTTTACTGGTAGTAGAGAGGTATGTTTTCTGTTGACTGTGGTCAGTTCTAGATAAGAAAAATGTCACAATATTGTCTTCTTCTTAGATGGAAGCATTTATGCTTAACACAGTGATTTCCTAGAGAGTAGACAGGTATAGTGTTCCTAATCTTTGGTACCATTCTGTCCTTAAGCCCAGTATCTTCTCTAGGGCTCAACATAGATAGAAAGAGTCAATCTTAAATACATTAAAGATTGGTAGTGGCTCTAAGCTCAGGTAGACTTGTGGAAATCCCAGTGCTTGCTGTGTTGATATATTGGAAATATATATATATATATATATATATTGGAAGTAGTAGTCCCTTGCCTCTGAGGTGTATTACAAGGGTTAACCAATGCCAGGAAAGGGCTTTGATATGCCTAGGTGGAGGGCATCCCATAACTATAATGTTTTATTGTTATAGTACCATAAAATGCTTTTTGGACATATAGCTTACATATTTTCCATTAAATTAACCCATAAATCATGTACAAAATGTATCAAATTCAAAAGCAATAGCTTTGACCTTAGAATTGCTGCCGCAGTAGTTTAATGATATACTGCCTACTACATCAGCACTACTGAAAAGTACATAAAATGTTCTTCCATATATTCAAAATGTGCAAACACTTAAAACAAATGACCAGGTGCTTTTAGAAAGCAGGTGAAATGAATCAGAGTCTTTCGTATGCAATATTAGCGCCTCGCAGATATTGTCACTAATGCTGCAATTTTTGGTTGTTTTCACTAATTCACTGAACTATTCATTGTTTCTAGCCGCATGTTCCATAGAATCACTTTGAAGTTTCTTTCTTTGGAAAATCATCTTCATTTCCTTGTCCTTCTGCTTAATAGCCATGTACAAATGGCCACAGAGCTTCTAATGAAATGTCACCATCTATAATCTTTTTGTTACATCTTTATTTCAGGTCACCAACGCAGCAAATGTAGTTCTTGCACTTCTTTTCTGATAGCTACTCATTTCTCTTCCTCACTTACGCTATCAAATTTATGAGTAACTAAATAAAGGAAGTATATCATTACTACCAGTGTTGCCAAAGAATGCTTATTCATTTCAATATGCCTGAAGAAATTATGATGAATATATAAATATGATGTTCAAAAACATTAGAAAGACAAACCTGTCACAAATAGATTTTTGCTCAGATAGGTTTTCAAATACCTCCATTGCTGTAAGCACCAGTAAAAGAACATTATTCTGGAAATATTAAATCAGAATGGTATGTTTATTTCTTTTCCAGAGGAACTTAGCCAAGTAGGGGAATATCACCGAAAGGGCATCTCCTGGACAGATACGACCTTTAAATATATGAAGAGCTTACTACCAGGCAACAGGTTTAGAGGAGACAGATACTGATGCCTACAGGATCCCTAGTCTGACTTCACAGTGACAGAGCCCAAATTTATCTGTTTTTCTCTTATTTTATTAAGAAGGTCAAAGCCACAGGGTATAAATGTCTTCAAACACTGGTCCTTTGAAAACTCCCTCTCATCCTCCCCTCATACCCTTCTCTGAAAAGAAAGGACAGTTCTAATATGCTGCTATCTATGCAACAACTAATTTTTTTGTTTAATTTTTGAAATTCCCTGGAACTAAATCTTTTGTACATTGGTAGATATGAATAGTGTGTTATCATTTTATTGATGTTATTGTTGCTTATTCTTCTTTTCCTTGTTGTTTCTAGGCATTCTGAGGGCAGATTGGCATCTAAAGTGTTTATTCCTGGGATTTATTATGTAATTCTGATACCTATATTTTCTACATAGAAGTTAATGGTAGATTGAATTAAATATATATGTATATATTTAAAATATGTATATATATCTTTAATTTTTTATAAATAAATATACCTACATACATGAGAGAGACTCTAGCATGTTGTAGATACTGTAGTTTTAGGAAAAAAACATATGAATCATTTTTTCAGGTGAAAATATTATATAGTTTTCGTTTTTCACACTTGTAACAGATGGTTTTATTTTTATTTCCCAATGGATCTTGATGTGGCAAGGGGAAATCACAGTGCTACTTTCTCCTCCATCTCTTCCTTCATCTCTAAAGACAATAAATAAGACTACTTATTTTTAGCTAAAATACTTCCTACCCTAACAGGTTACTTTTTAGGATTTTTTTTCTCACTTTTCTAATTGTATGACAAGGTGATATAAAGTGTAGTTTACAGTAGTTGTATGTCTTTTGGAGGATACAGAAAAAGGCCATTCAGAAGACACTAAAAATAACTTGGGGCCATTAAGAAGGGTGCTTTAAGTCAAGGATAGTGGATAAATGGAGTCACTGTTGACCATGCCACCTATGAAAAAGACAATGTCAAACATACTTATTGTATAAGATTTTCTTTTTATTTGACATTTAAAAATTGAAAAAGGATGCTTTGTTTCCCTCTGACTTCAGCAAATCAGTTAGATGGGGTTGATTATTATCCTTTGACTTATACATTTTTAATATAATTTACAGCTCTTAAGCACTTGATTTTTCATTTCATTTTGCATTTTGGACTCAAATTGAGCATGTGGTTACCATTTTATTATTAAAGCTGTTATATATCTTTAAAAATAATCTTTCATAGGATGATTCCTAGTTTTTGAAGTTCTAGGACTGTGAAATGATTGAAATGTATGTTATTTTCCCTATGAGGTTATTAAAACATCATCACTCAAAATCATTAGAGAAGAGGTTGAAAGCTAAATGCCTATTTTCAAACTTACCTGATTAATTAGTGAATTTTTCTATCAATGGCAACAACAACAAAATCATTTGTCTGTGCTTAACTATGGGTCTTCACTGTCACTCACAGAAAACCCACACTACTGATGTTATGGCTGCTGCCCTTTACAAAGTGGTGTAGTTCTGGACGAGGTGGAGAAGTTAGGTTAATTTTATTTGTAGTTACTTGTGTGGGGCAGGAACAAGTTGAATTAATTTTAACATGTTTTTCTTGGCAAAGGTGAGCCTAATCTTTTTAAGAATGTGGATAGACAGGATACAGGAACAGAAGGAAGGAGGCCTACAGGCTCCGGTGCTGGCCCTGCGGGAAGGGGTTGAGGAGGGTGGACTGCACTGCACAGCTGTGGCCTGTGCCTTTCACCCCTGCGCTGTGGAGCAGGCTGCAGGGAAGAGCTGCCTGCTCACATCCCTGGGAAGCTGTCAAAATCGAGTTTGCTTTTCTACAGGACATAATGTTAAAAATCAGTTATGGCTCAGGGCTATCACTGCAAAGCGGAGGAGTCACAGTTCAAAGGTGGGCTGATTGTGAGGTCACCTCAGTGAAACAAATAAGTATGGCAAAGGAAATCTTATTCCGATAGTGCGAAAATCTGCAGGGAGGGATGGTTCCAAAAATTTGTTTATTTGAAGGTTAATAGAAACGAATCAGTGGTGCAACAGTTAAGCATTACTTTGGATAGCCAAAAGTTGAAATGAGGATGCTAAACAGACATGAGCAGTACATTTTGGAAAATGCACATTGAAAGCATGACTTCTTGTTTTTGACCTCCTCCTTATTACTGCTGGGATCCTGCAGAGGTAATAAGACTTCTCTGTGGAATGGAAAAGTCCCATACTTCCTACGAAAGTGATGGTGAACCTTAACCCAAAACCCACCTACAGTATTTACCGTGAAGTGCCCACACTGCAATTGAACCTGAATGCTGAGATTTTAATGTAGAAAAAGCAACTCATATATTAACATCTTTTGTCTTAGAATAAAAACACATAATACCTGTGCCATAATTTTGCCATCACTGTCCTAGGATGTTTTAGGATTTATGATAGGACAAAGATCAGTGATGCCCAACTGTGACGATTTTGCTTCCCTGGGGACACTGGGCAATGTCTGGAGACATTATTTTTCCTCTGATTTATTTTTTTTAAAATTTTATTTATTTATTTATTTGTGTGTGTGTGGCCAGCTCAGCCCACCAGGGGGAGGGTCTGGCTGGCATGTGGTGCTGGGGGATTGAACCACGGTCCCTGTGCTTTGCTAAGCTTGTTCTAAGTATGTGCTTTAGACCACTGAGCCATCTCACCAGCCCCTAATTTTTTAAAATTTTGATAGATTAAATACACATATTCATTGTGCATAGCATGATGTTTTGAAGTGTGTATGAATTGTGGAACGATTGTATCTACCTGTGGAGAGACTTTTGCTTGTCATAACTGAGGACAGTGTGTACTGCTACAGCCACTGAATGGGCTGAGGCCAAGGAAATTACTAAGCATCCAGAAGTGTGAAACCACCTCCCATAACAGAGAACCGTCTATCCTCAAAGATGAAAAGCAACCAATTTGAAACATATAGATCAAGAACCTCTCCTATCTTCCTTCAGGAATTTCTGTGCGCCAGGAACTGTGTCGAGAGCTCCCTGTCCATCACCCCTGGCCTCACAAGCCTATAGATGGGGCACTGGAGGTGAAGGGGAAAAGTATCTTGCTCAGTGTTTGAATAGTAAAATCAAGATTTGAACTAAAGCCTATGAAGTTCCAAAGCATTTTCTTCAAATTGGCTTTCTATGATTTAAAGCATTTGAACTGTCACCGACTCATACTTTAGACATTGGAAGAACAAGTGATCTATGCATTTAAGGCTAATTTATCAGAAATGGCTAGCAGAGCCTAGCCACTATTGTTTCTGTGTATTTGCCCTGCCCAGATAGTTAAGGCAGGTGTTGCTTTTCTGAGTGTAGCTGAAAGCTCTGGAGTCTCTCCTTCCCTATTGTCTACTCAAGCTAGCCTTGAGGACCATGGACAAAATGTTCACCTCTGTTATAATCACTCCCCAAGACAGGAAAGAAGGTTCAGCAGTGCTGCGAGTGATGCTGGGCTCCCCTTGCTTATTGTAACTGCCACAAGAAAGAATCAGATCAAAGAGGCATAGTGACCTTTTCACCCCCGAAGGAGCTCTCAGTGCGAGCTACAAGGTCTGTGTAGTGCTTGCAATATGTTCCCAAGGCAGACAGGAGTTGTGAGATAACCAGCTCTCCAGACTGAACGTGAGAGCTCGTGTTATTCTTCTCATCCTTCAGGTGAGCAGTTCAGGAGGCAGCATTATGTCTTCTGGGCGCCTGTTACAGCCTATGGTTTATGTGTTCAGGCACAAAAAAATATAAAGAATCTTGCTAAGGGGGCTAAATCTCTCTTAAAGAAAATAAGCCAAAACCTTGAGTGAACCTTAATGTAGACTAGGAAATATATATTAGAATTTTTTGAAGTGGTATAAGCCTTGGTAATGTATTGCACTAGAATTGCAATTATGAGGAGCTCATACTGATTCTCTGAAATCACACATGAAATCTCATAGTGCATTACACTAAGTTGGTGTCTGCAGAGCAGAATGTTGTTCTAGCCGGCATGAGTTTCCGTACCTAGACCATACAGTAAGTGCTGATATTTGGAGAACAGGGATATTGTAGAGTACAGTTCATCCTAAAAATGACAGTGAATGTCAACAAACTAATCCTTTTTGGATAGTTCAGAAATAGCTTTATTTCATCAATTTTTGTGTGTTCTCTATGTAGGTAATAACTCAAATTCTTTAAATGTTGAACATCAATATTTTCATGTTGGTATTCAGAAACATAGTATTTTAGCTAAAATGATGGCATTTCTTTACCTCTAAAGAAACAGTGGGGGCAAGCACAAGGTCCTGAGTTCGATCCCTCATACCACAAATAAATAAATAAATAAATAAATAAATAAATAAATAAAAATAAACAACATAAGCCAGAAAAGGCTTATTAAGGTTGTTGGTGATAGGAAGGGGAAGGAGATGCAAGGTTTTTGTCACTGAAATAATGAATATAAGGGATGGTGACTGAGTGTCCGATACTAAGGAAATGCATTAAGATATTAATGAGATCAACTGCTAACATACATGCACATATATGTGTAATTATATATACTCCTATATTCATACATACCTAATATTTTATTAAATATGAAATATATAATGGGCATATATTCATGTAAATAATATATGAAGTATGCCACATACAAGAAATAGCTGGTTTAGATATATGTAATATATTAATAGTTATGAATACATCATAATATAATCTATTATATATACTATATAATGCCATAGTAATTATAATAGTGTCTATCATATAATAGTAATAGAGTGACATCTATATTTTTTCCAGCTCTGTTTATTACATATTATTGGACATTATGAAATTCATGTAATAATCTTGGTACGGCATAGTTGATGACACTGTCTTCTAAAATTGGAATCAATGAGTACATTGTTGTAACTTATTAATGTATGACCAGTAAAGTACATTGTACCATATCCTGAATTAAAACCCTAGCATAACAAACCCTGCTTGAAGTCATATAAAAAGTCTAAAATCAGATGACATATACCATTTGTTTTTTTATTAATTTTATTGGGAAATAAATAGCAATGAGACAGTTTCAAAACAGGTCAGTAGGACAGTTGCAACAATTAATACATTTCATATTGTTGTCTTTGTAGTGGTTATTCATAACATAAGAGGCAGACATGATATCCTGTCAGAACACTATTAATACAAATCTTTCTTCTCATTGAATTAAGAGAAAGTAGCTGTATATCTAGCCTAACTATTTTGTGTATACAGATACAAAATGGTTCTTCATTTGTATACCCTTTTTTTGTTTAGTTTTGTCTGAAGTGGGTATTTCATTACCATTTAAAATGATTGATGATGTAGAGTGTGCCTAAGGAGAGTCACATGGAGAGAAAACATTCTCTCAGGCTTTCACAGAGAGCAAATTAGTCAAGAAATGGCCATGACTCATCCACATGGCTGACCCTGATAAGGGATCTACAAACTGCGGTACAGGGTTTCAGGATAAATCCTGAGGGGATTTGACTGACCTTGGCAGATACAAAAGTTACATTTCTTGCTTTATCTTGTTCTTAACTATCCAGCAGAAAAGTATAAAAACGAGGTATAAAAGTAAAGCCATATTAATATGCTGAGCTGTAAAAGGCTCAAGTCAACAAATTCTGACATTTCCAGTCCTATGGATAACCCACTACTGTTATGGACCACTGGACTATACTGAATTATTTTGCTGAAGTCACACACCAACACATACCATATGTTGGACACTTTTATTGTAAAGTTATCCACAGTAAATTAACAGTAAATCAGGGTTTTTTCTGAATCAGTTTGTGCTGTACACTGTTAAGCCTTGCCACTGTGATGTGCACTTTGATCTCTCTCAGAGTTCTGTTTTTTGTATTTGTATTTTAATACAGAGTCTACAGACTCTCACTATGTAGATCAGACTCGTAGTGATTCTCCAGTTTTCAGTCTCCTAAGTGCTGGGATTATAGGCGTATGCCACCGTGCCCATGCCTAGTCTCCATCACCACATTAGTGTGTGCATGGGAAAGGCAGGCCAGCCCTGCACATGGGGGATTGAACCTTGGCCACTGTGCTCTACGTAAGCAGGCAGTTTAATCTGCTGAGCTATCTGGCCAGCCCTTGTCTCAGGGTTTTTCATATTACTCAGCTAACACCTAATGAGTATGGCTCATCTATGCCATTTGTTTAACATCCCTTCTTCTTTGTAAGTGTGCAGTAGGTCACAGATGCTACCTGCTGAGTTCATTGTTGTGGTTCCTTGTGTTCATATCCAGTGGAGGTAGAAATACCAGGCTTTGGATTTGAAGTGGGAATTTAAGCTTAATTAATTTTATACAGTTTGTAAAAAGTTATAAATTGTATCTATAATCATTGAGGTTAAAACAGTTCATTTAAAATATCAAGTAACTCATCTAATACCAAAAGTGTACCATGGATGCAAGGTCCTTTGACATTTTTCTTCCAGTTAAAGAGTTACACAGAAAAAGAAGTTTGTGGACTCTTGCTCATTATGGCTGCTTTCCTGAGACTTCCAAATATATATTAAATGTCACAAGGAGTCCTAGAAAACAAAACTGAATTTTGTTTAAATTTGCATTATTCTCAAATTTATTTAATGGTAGGCCACCACCTTGCCAGCTGATCTCTGGCTTCACACTTGTTGCACTGAATGCATTGTGGGAAATCCTGATTGATGATATTCCATCTGCAATTGGAATGGAATGAAGTTATTACCCAGGAAGTGAGGGGACAGCACAATGCTCCCTTGTTCTTCCGTGAACTTGTAAACATCAGCACTTTCCTTTGAGTAGCCTGTGAACTAACATTGACTTTAGTGACAAATGCTACCTGGTTACTGATGGTTATTGTTTTCATTATGTAAAATATTCTCAGGACTCAACTATTTCTTCAAGTAACATTCTTTGAATACTGAGTTTTCACAGAGGACCCTGGGAAAACCCAATCAGGTAGAGACCAAAAAGGGTTAACACAGGCTGCAGGCCACCTCTCTGAGCTTCACCCAGATAGGAAAGGGTAAAGAGGATGGATTTTTCTCAGTGAAGTGTTGATCAAAGCTTGCTCGTCTTATGATGCTGCCACCTTGGACTGAGGAGGAGCAGCTTTGTTACTGCTTGTCTGATTCAGTTTGATTATTATATGAAGTGATGATTCTTGCAGTGTGCATCTATGCCAGCTTTAAAAATCATGTGCCCAAGAAGTATACTTTTCTTTAACATAATTTGACTACTTGAGTCTTTTTTAGCACCAGGGTTCCTGACATTTTTCTAGTCGAGAATTTAAAAGAAGCTAGCAGACAATTCTCTCTAGGAGTTGTTTTCTGCACTTAGTCCCTTTAGAGTGCTTTTCTACCATGGGGAGCCCTGGGGTCTAGGAGGCACTTGATGGTTCTGCCTCGCTCTGCTTGGATAAAACAGCTGCTTTTTGTTTGAGGAAGCAAGGCACAGGCTGTCTCTTTCACAGTTACCAGTGTCTTGTCCTTATTTTAATCAGTTTTGCTCCAAGCAGAATGGGTGAAAAGGGAATTTTTATTCTTTGTTTCTTTTTTCCTTTCTCCACCCTCCCTTCCCACTCTCCCCTTCTTTCTGCTCTTCTTCCTCCTCCTCTCCTCCCTTACCCCTCTTTTCTTCTCAATGGACCAACTGCTGGAAACATCGTTATTGGTTGTTTTTACTTCCAACATTATAATTTTCCTCTGAAGAATAAGTGTGGGCCATAGATCGCTCATTTAAGAGAAATACCAGAAAAAGGGAAAAACACCTTGTGTGGGAGGGGCTGCCCACCACCTTTCTTTACAAATGTTTGTGTTTCTATAAACAAAATGCACTCACTACTCGTGTCTCCTCACCCTAAAGCCTCACATGATGGTAGGTCCTGGAGGATCAGAGGATCTTATTCCACCCTTCCTTTTTCTTTTGTATTTTAGGGAAGGGTCTATAGGGTGTTCAGGGTCTCACTACTGGATCAGACCCCTAGCGATTCACCTGTTTACAGCCTCTCAAGAGCTGGGATTATAGGCATGTGCCACCATGCCCAGTCTCAATCACAGTCTCAGTGAGCCCCAGGGGCAGGGCCAGCACAGCAGGCCCAGCGATCAAACCACAGGCCCCTGCACCTGCTTTCAGGCACTTCAATCCGCTGAGATATTTGGCTGGCCTCCACGCTCCTAATAAACAGTCTTACTCAAATCCCATCTGGGTTCTAGGAATGAAGATACTTTCCAAAGTCTTCTAGGTTCTAGTCATATGGTATTTCTTTCTGTGAAATCGGACACAAACACCCAGGAGAACCAGAGAGTGAAATGCAGATTCTTAGGCCTCAATCCATGACATGCTGGACACTTTTTGGTGTTCACTTTCTAACAATGCATGGAAGGTACCCGTCTCATATCCCTTCCTCTTTATCGTGAGAACCAGGTATGCTGTAACAGCAGGTTGGGGGAACAAGTCATATTTTCAATGACAAGGATGACCACTAAGGTGTCTCTTACACTGGGCATAAATTGCATAAAACATGAAGAAGTTGCACAAATGCCAAGATAATGATCCAGTGTAAAATTACCAGCCTTCTGCTCACCTTAGGAAAGCTATAAAGCTAGACCTGCTCTTTTGTCAATAGCTCAGTCTGATCCCCTTGTAGAGACCCATGTTCCTTTGAGTTTCTCAAGCTGAGTCCCCTTCCTTACTCTCTCTTTGTTGGGGAAGCTGGCTTAATCTTTGCCAGTCTGGTGCCCAGTGAGGCAAGTATCTTCTATTCTAGCAGCAAAACCTGCTGCTGGGGTTTCCCTGGCCTTTTGAATCTTCCTCTTCAACTAGGGGAGTGGTCCATAGTAATAGCCTCTGAACACACTTTCCAGGCTCTTTGGTTATCATATGCTTCGCTTCATATTTGAGAATGTTATCATGTTAAAAAATCTCTAGAAAGGGCCAAGGAGATGGCTCAGTGGAATAAGCGCTTCCCTAGCAAGGGCAAGGGTCTGAGTTCAATCCCCGGTTCTGAAAAAAAAAAAAAAACCTCTAGAAATACCATATTCACTCTCTTTTATACCTTATGTCAATTCTTCTGACAATTTCTGGAAAACTTAAGACATCTGGGAGGTCAGTCTGCCGTATAAAGCTGCTTAATGGAAGCGCGTGATGTGATAGGTGTAAATCACAGAGCGCAATGTCTGGTGTCCTGTTGTTTCTGCAGTCAGTTGTTACGCATCAGTCTTCTACTACCTCTTAGGCTTTTAAGTAGGAGGCCGGGTGATGGGGACTGATTTGTTAATTTCACTTATTTTTAATATTTAGGGGGAAAGATAATTTTATCTTGAAAAGTTTTGTGGGTCATTGTCATTAGCTCTATGCTTAAAGTGAGATGGATTTCGGCATATTTGGGGGCTGGGCTACATTAATATGCTAATCAGAAGACTGCAAGATCCATCACTGAAAATGAGCACTGTCTGTGGATTTTCTGGGAAAAAAAATATGTGAATATTCTCTCAAAAGTTTCTTATAAGCGTAAACTAAGGGTTTAAAGTTTACTAATGTTGAACATGCTTATTTTCATAAACCAAATCGTTTTTAGATATAAGTAGAATAATTGCAATACCGTGGTGATGCCGTGAGACTGCTGCTTGTGAGACCGATTTCCAAATACAGTAACTTGGAGATTATTCTCCAACAAGAAGAAAGTCTCAAATAATCCTGACATTTCTGTTTGGGCTTTCATTGGATTGATATTATTTGGAGTTCTATATGCCTTGGTTACTTGAATGTCAGGTTGTTGCCCCATCTTTGGGAAGTTTTCTCCTATTACTTCTGCCCATATTCTTTTTTATATCATTTGTGCTGTCTCCTTCTTTCTCACTGATCCCTATTAGTTTTATGTTGCTCGTCTTCGCATTGTCTTGCAGCTGTTAAATTATTAGTTCCTGATCTCAGTTGTTTTTAAGAAATCTTTTCTTGCCTTTACAGTAGCTGCAACAGTGTCTTCAAGGTCTGAAAGTCTATCTTCACTTTCATTTAGATGGTTTTGCCAACTTTAATTGAGTTTTTAATCTCCTGAATATCTCTTTGAAGCTGTTTCATTCATTCTGTGTATTTTCTATATTGTTCATACAAGGTTTCCCTCATTTTCACAGTCTCTTTTTTTAATCAGTGTCTTCTTTAGAAATGCTTAGAAATTCATTCATTATAGTTATCACTTCTTTTTTATTTGGGAGATTATTTCTGATCTGATTTCCTCTGAAGCCTTCTGTAGTTGTTTCTTTAATTTGGATGCTATTATTTCAGAGATTTCAGGTGTATGACTTTAATTTCTTCTATGCTAGTGTTTCTTGCATTTGCTCTGCATGTGCTCAAGGCCTGAGAATGCATTTTGCTTCTTCTGTTTGTCATTTTATATTTTAGAGAGAACTCTTTATTTTGATTTCTGTGATTTTTTTTGTGTGTGAGTGTTTGGTAGTAGTTAGATGTATCACTGTGATCAGAGCCTCTCTGTAAAGAGTCTGTTCTTTAGGTATCTCTTCTGTGTCAGTGGTTCTTGCTTTGTGTGCATCCAAGATTTTGCCTTCTCTATTGCTTGAGAGTAAGATACTGGTTTCTATTTGGTGCTATTCTCTGTCCTTCAGTATAAGGCTTTGGTCAGGTTATTACCCAAGAGTGAACATGTGGTTAAGGCAGATATGTTTTTCTATTTACAATATTTCAATTAGCAACACTAATAATGGGTAGTGAGATTTAGCAATTGACAGACTTTTGTAGCTAATGGGCTTGTATTTTAGACCATAAAAGCAAACATTATGACTGATATTAAGTTGGGAATTTGTACTTAAGTTATTTCCCCTAAGTTCTGTCTGGTCACCTCCCCTTGATGTGCCTGGAGTCCTTCAGGCAGACTAGTTCACCCAGTTACCTGTTGCGCCATGTCTGTCTTGAGAAGATGCTCCCGCAAATCTGGGTCTAGGTCTGGGCTCCAGTGGGTGTAGGCAGTATGCCTCAGCTCACTGGGTCAGGCTCTGCTGAACTCATACTTGACCAGCTAGATCTGACTTGGGTCTGGCTGCTGTGCTTGGCTTCTTCCTGCTGTGGCCTGTGGAACTGAACTCACTGTGCCTCACTGGCTAGATGTTCAGCTCCTGGTTTAGCTCGCTGGATCTCGCACCTAGCCACTCTGCAGGGAGTTCTGCCCAGGGTCCCAAACCGTGCCTCTCTGCCATGAAGTTCCACTCTGCCTGGTCCCATACTGGGCCTCTCTGCTGTAACATTTCTGTTTTGAAAGAAAAATAATTATTCCTTTGAAAAAATAGTAGATAAACTGAATGCTATGTGCACCAAAGTGAAACAAGTATTTGGTTCTCTGATTTGTATATTATACAAATATCTCCCGCTATGAAGGATATTTGTTTGGAAGCAGATATGCTATATGCAGTCATTACAATGATTCTTTTCTAGAAGATACTAAAAAGTCTTATCTTAATATAGCAGTGTGTTATCTTTATTCAAGACAAACATTTCTTGAGTTGCTTAACAGCAAAGGAGATGTCTGAAGGCCCTCACATCCTTTTCTTTGTCTTTTTCAGGCTTGTGACATCATCTGTCCCTGACTTTGTTGCCCTTCTTTGAACCTTTAGAAGGCAACATGGATGACCATATTTATCCTGATTAACAGTTAATGGTCATTCAATCTGTAAA
The DNA here is from genome assembly GCF_000260255.1 of Octodon degus. Classification (NCBI taxonomy): domain Eukaryota; kingdom Metazoa; phylum Chordata; class Mammalia; order Rodentia; family Octodontidae; genus Octodon; species Octodon degus. The sequence goes on from NW_004524590.1 coordinate 23,494,377, forward strand.
CAGAGATTCATTCTCATTTCTTGAACAGGGACACATTTTAAAATTTTCAGCCTCCGATATCTGTGCTCTACTTCGCTTTCTGGGCTGTATAAGAGAAACCTATTTTCAACCTTACTGAAGTATAAGTTAGTACATAGGTGGTCAGTTATCTAAGGGAGAGAAATGTTCAGAAAATTTCCCAGGATTCAGTTTTACTCTGTTTCTGGTTTACTGTTTTTCACTTTACTGATCCAGAAAACTGAGTAAATGATTTTCTTCCATCTCTCCGGGGAATCCAGAGGGCTTAGCTTAAGAGTTTTCTGTAAGTAAAGTCAGAGCTGAGTGGTGCCACTTTTATAGGATGAGAATATCCATAAATATCTCTTGACAGATATCAGAGCCCCTGGGGTTCTGAAGCCATTACCCAAGCCAAACCATTGAGCTAGGAGAGAGACAGGGGCAAAGAGCTATTGGCAGAAGGAGCGGCAGGGCCCAGGGCCCCTTGCGCTAGCTTTACTAAAATGGACAGACTCCTTTCTAAATATATGTTGCTTAAGAGGCTTTGCAAGTCTTTTTTTATTCAAATGACATCACTGCTAAAAGTAGTTCAAGTGAAACTGCTGTTGGAAACCTTTAGATTACGATAGAGGTAGAGAAGCATCTGGAGCTGTTTACCTTGAGTGATTCTTTGATCTCAAGTTTTGTCTTTCTTAACTAGCAAAACTGAACTCTAACAACAATATGTGTACAGTACTGGGCACATAGTAGATGCACAAAAAGAAAACTTGGTGCCCTTTATTTTTACTGTCATAATTATTCTAGGAGCACATAATATCTAATTGCTGTCAAGGGTTGTTTCTTTCACTAAACCCTTTTACATCAGTGCATACTCTTGGAAAATAGCGCAGGCTATGTTTGCATGCACAAGAAAGAAAGAAGGATCAGAGTTTATGTCCTAAGCCAGAGAACGCCCCTGGGATCTGCCATTTGTAGGTGCCCAAATAGAAAGAGCAGGTGCTAGTATTATAAGCTAAAATGTCTCATCCTCAATAGGCAGTTTGTTTCCTATGTGATCATGACATTTCCATTATAGATTCTGTTTTTCTTTCCTGCCCTTCCTACTGTTGAGTTTATCATCACTTATGGAGTGTTTATTCTTCCTGTGCAGCCTTAGAATTATAGGAATAAAAGCCATTGTCGTCGTGTAAAGATGACTGGATATGGTAAATATAAATGGAATTGTCAATCCTACTTCTGTTTCAAGTGATTGTATGACCTTGGGAAAGTCATTGGATTTGTCTAGACTTTATTTCTTCCCAAAAATACTGTGGGCTATAAGATTTTCTTTCCACCCTCCATTCTAGGGAGTTTCTTGGCATGGGTTTTAGTGATCCTAAAAGACTCACTTGTGTCAGAATACCATGAAATCTGGGAAGGTTGAGAGTCTCTTTCAGGCTTTAGAGATTTTAGAAAGTAGATTCAAACTAGAAATATTAATAATTTTTTAAAGGTATTTTCTTCCTCTATGGTGTTTCCATCAGCTGATGAGCCTTTCAGATATATTTTCAATCTGCTTTTGCTGATTAGCTACCTTTAATGGTTATTCTGGCCACTGGCAACTAATAACTTGTAATCAAAAATGATAAATAACAGAGACACTTTGCTTTCAAGTCAGAGGCATTTGTCAGCAGAAAAATAAAATGTATTTGCAAAGTATTATTAGCATCAAAAAGAGATATAAGCCTTATATAGATACAAGCCTACATCCCTAGATATAACCTATAGCTGGGGATGGAAGGGGATGGAAGCAACGCTGCTTATACTCATTTGAGTAAAGTACATATAAATATTCTATCTAAATTCCCTGGTACACCCTCATGGAGTCATTGTAAATCTGAAAGTACTTCTTCATGTCTAGCAAAATGAAGTTGCATTTGGTATCATTTAATTTTTGCTGTTAAGTTTTTCTGAAGAGATTTATTAGATTACCTTAAGACATATATTTTAAGACCATGAATGTATTTCTTGAAAATAGTTTTATTGTTACTAAAGGATGTTGTTGTAAAAAGTGCAATGGAATGTTTTAATGAAATATGTTCAAGCTTAAATCCCTTCTTACTAAATACATTTCTATGTTATATTTTTATCAATGCTCATAAATAACTCAGTAGTGGATACAGTAATGATCAGGCTTCCTTTGAGAGTTTATAAAACATTGGGTGGTTCTGTGCATCCTCTGGTAGTGGATTTATTGATTGTTGGATAGATTTGAACTTTAAAACTCTCATCTGCATGTGTTTTTAGCACCGTGCTCACTTCCAAGATACTTGCTGAGCTTCAGAATTGCTGCTTTGGTTCTAATGAGCTCTGGAAAACCACAACATTCAGACTGTTAATTCTGTATATAGAGTAAATGTGAGTAGTCCTAAGGGAAGGACCGAACTGATGGCACATTTAGTATGCAAATGTCGTAGGAAATATTTAGTATCTTCATGTTTAATTTAATATCTTAATATTAATCTTCATATTCCAAAAGTCTAATATATTACCAATAAAGTATAATTCAATGAATGAGTGCCACCTTTTCTCAGTATTAGGTTCTTACATGCATTTTAGAAACAAATTTTAGGTAACTATTCACTATACAAGAGAGATACTAGTGCATTCTTTGGTCAATATACACTTTTAAGAAAGGAAATCACTACATAAATTTTGAGCTATTTATTAGAAATGAAACGTGTTAAAAGTTAAGTCAATGTTGTTTTAGATCAGATTTTATAATTCTCAGGTTTATAAGTGCTTTGGTAGAATAATTATTCATAAATAATTTCCTTAAGACACTAAAGCTCTGCATTATAATTCATATCATTCCTCGACCTCCTTGTCCAAGTTAAAAATAAAACAATGCTAGGATAATAAAAGCTGTGGCCAGGAAAAATGAATAATAAAACAAATATTTCTTCCTATTGCATGAACAGTGTTAAATCAGGGTTTCTGCTTCAAACAGTGGCGAGTACTGTGGACAAGCTGTGGAGAGTGTATTTATTTTCTCTGACCTCCACAATGCCCTCTGCTTTTGAAGACATTTCTGTAGTGAGCCCCATTCCTAAAGGCAGTTCTATTGCAGGCTGTCTCAAATGTGATAATTTAGATTTGGTGATACATTCATCTAAACTAATCCAGTTAAGGATAACTTAATTAAGAGAATCAAGCTTGCCAGCACATTCCTGCTTCTAGAGGAATATTACATTAGAGTGTTCACATATTTATACTTCCTGCCAAAACACAGGCAGGGAAAAGAAAAAAAAAAAGAAAAAGAAAGGTGTTCATAAATGTGAAGGTGACCTGAGAATTCAATGGTGCTGCCCTGCCCTAAGCTTAACACTAAACCACAATTTTCAATTATTAATTAGAACTGATGTGACTTAAAATGGTTAGCAGTTTTTTCCATAGTCACTATATTTATCTCACAGAAAGGATAATGAGTTATAGATAGAAGATGGGTTTTTAAAAATTTAATTTATTTATTTATTGGATACAAGGTCTGACTACACAGTTCAGACCCATTGTGATCCTCTTGTCTCAGCTGCCCCACTGCTGGGATCACAGGCGTGTGCCACCATGCCCGGTTTCAGGGCTGGCACAGGGTGCTTGGGCTTCAGGTGACCACACAGCATGCAGTACCAGGACATTTCCAACTCAGGACCTTGCACTTGCTAGGCAGGCACTTAGGTCGCTGAGTTGTCTCCCCAGCCAGGCACTTTTATATAATGTTGGCCCAGGCAGATATACACAAAACTGCTATCTCCCTTTTATTGTTGAGCTATTTCAAGAATGCAGCATAGCATGAGCTTAAGTTAGAAATATATCCTTTTAGTAAACTTCTAATGTTTCCATTGTTCTAAATTTTATTTTATTTTATTTTGTTACTTGGTGCTTGTTTTATAATTTATGAATGGCTGAAGTGATTTCAAAGAATGAAGTTCTTATGTTTCTTTACATTATTTATCTCTAACATATTTGAATATAATCATGTGTTATAGTGTATGTAGCAAATTTAAAGATGACAATCTTCATGCAACTGCTCAAATTTTTAATCTTTCCTTTTTCTGAACTTGGATAAGGGATATCAGATTTATCAAACTGAAAGCCACATTTGCCTTCTGAATGCATGCTTTTTGAAGTGGCTAAACTCCTCTGGGCTGCATGATTTTCACTTGTGTTTGTTGAAAGTTCATTGCCAAATAAAATGGAATAAACCATGGAACACATTTTCTTTCTATGCCTGAGAAATGCAAATTGTTATAGGTCAATTGCTGAGAGTTCTGGTCTCCCATCTCCTGTGTCCTGTTTGTAATTTCCTTTTCATTTATTCTAAGCATACAAAATTCACTTTGCATTTCCTTGTTGTGTATATGTTTTTCAACTGTCTCCAAAGTCTGCTTTAACATGAAAATTAGTCTTGCTTGATTATGCCTTCTTCAGGGTCTCATTTAATGTTTGTAAATGGACACAGATCTTACCTGCAGGAGCTGCTGTCCTAAATTTCCAAATGTAGGCAGGAGAAGTCACTGCTTACATTCCCCTTTTACTACTTATTCTCCTCATATCCAAAGGAATGTTAACCCCCAAATAGGAGAATATGACTAAGCTAAGAAACACATCTACAAAGGTATAAATTTTAATTTCTTAATAGTTTCATTTTCTGCTGATCTAAGAAAATTTTCCTGTTTGCTAAAATTCAGTATAGGTAGATGATGAAAAGCCCTGGGAAGAACAGTAACTTATACAATATTAATGATTTCAAATAACAAAGAAGCATTAACTTAACTAGTTCGAAAATAGTTTGAGAACCTTTAATAAGAAAAAAATATATATTATAGTAAAAAAAGCCCAGGACCAGCCAAATAGCTCAGAGGATTAAAGTGCCTGCTTAGGCAGACAAAGCGGCCAGGGTTCAATCCCTGGCGCCCCGCCCCGAAGCACACTGAGATGGAAATTGAGACTCAGCATGGTGGAGCACACCTGTAATACCAGTGCTTGGGAGGCTGAACATAGGCAGATCACTATGAGTCCAATCTACGTAGTGAGACTCTGTCGACCCTGTCAACCTTTCCCTACAATACAAAAAAAAAAAAGAAAGAAAAGAAAAAAGAAAAAGGAAAAAGAAAAAAAAATTTAGCTAAATGCTTTGAGAAGAAGAACAACAGTTACTTGAAAATATGGAATTAAATTTAATATTAAACTTTTTCATGTTGATTAGAAATTGCTTCACTTTTCTGGTCCTATTTTCTTCAATCCACCAAAAAAAAAGTCCTTAATGTAACATTGTATCTGTTTAATACTTAAACAAATAGAGATAAAATATCAGACATTATTAAAGACCTACATTGCTTTACAATAAATTTCCTTTCCTATCCAATAATGCTTTTATAAGTCAGGTTTGAGTTCAAATTTTAAATGTATGCTACAATGGAATGTTTCTGGGATTTTTCTTTATTAAGTAATGGTTGAATTCTTTTTAAAAATACAAAATATATTGTCTAACATGGATATTGGGCATTGGATAAAATGCTTGAAGTAAACTATAGAACTTGCAGGCCACTTTCCAGCAAAAATACCTCAAGGTGCAAAGTAGAACACTGTAGGTAATCTAGGAACACATCATCCAACTTGAGGCCAGTTACTGAAATCAGCCAGGGTTGAGAGTTCCACTATTCATGATGCTTACCATGTCTTGAGCAGTCAATGCTGGGAGAGATTCTAAAGAAAGCGGAGGGGCAAAGCCAGGGGCATTTTTCTGAGTAAGAGCTGACTTACTCTAATAAAATCTGTCCTTCTGTTTCAGCAAGAAAAATCTCTTGTGGGCATGGTGCAAAGTGAGACTGTTTTCTTTGCTAAACTGTCTTAATCTGGTAACATGATAGAAGTCAGCCACTATATCCTGACATAGTATTTATTGCCAAGAATGCTCTGTTTATGTGGCCAAAGAAGGAAGCAAGGAAGATATGTGTATTAAAGCCAGCAATAGTCCTGCTATGGTTAGACGTCCCATCATACCATGGGGATCCCAAATGCAGATCCCTGCTTCTCTGGCAGTCATGCTTCTCCCGCAATACATGCCTGTGACTGTGTGACATGTTTACTGTTCCTGCAGATGTGATAGATCCTTGGGCAAATATTTTCCATGCAGTAATTAAATGGCATTGTAGGTGGCAGGGCAGATTTCATAAAAGACAAAATGTCTTTTCTTTGTCTCATATCATGTGTCATGCTCTTGACCTGTGAAAGGCCTTAATGACCATCAGCCAGGGCATAGAGACAGAGGTTGTCCAGTCAACACTTTCAGTTTCAGATTTTATATATAAAGTGAAATGAGAGTAGCATTTTTTTATTGACACAAGGTGATTATTGGCTGCCCTTGTTGAAATATACATGATGAACTTCTGGATAAATCCAGCTTATATGTCTATAGATTAGATGGAAAAAGGTGTGATAAACATCAATAAGCAGCTCACTAGTTTGTGGTATCTTGAAATCTTTTTCACACACTCTAATTAAATAACTAAAAGATCTGTCATATGATAATCTAATGCAAGAAACATTTCCTGGAATCAGTTCCCATCACAAATCAAACCATCAAGGCACAATGATGCATACATAGTCTCAGCTACTGGGAAAACTGACTAAAACCTGTTCAAACTCAGGAATGCAGTAATAGTCTGGGTACAAAACTGAGATAGTCTCCAAAAAAATGTTTAATTTAAAAAACAATAATGTACAAAACAGAAGAAAAGAAAAACATAAAAAGAAATAATAAGAGGCCTATTTCAAGGACTGTAGGAGTAGAATTTCTCTAGGCAATTCAAAGACATTGCTTTTCTTTCTTTCTTCTGTTTTTTTTTTACTACCTTAAGTTTTCTCCTGTATCCAATTTTTTTTTCATGTGGTTCACTCTGCAAGCACTCACTAAAACTGAAGACTGTTATTTAGAACATTAAAATATACTTAGGATATTTCAGTAAATCGCTTTTTAAAACATATCACCGAGTTTCTTTATGTAAGATTTGTAAGACCGGAATATGAAAAATCCTACATTGTTAAAATTCTGGCTGTAGGGCTTTTCTTTTAGATGATACATTGCCTAACTAGAAAGCATTAGTATTACATTAGAAATATAGGCTTTGGAACATCATGATCACACTGATGCCCAGAGTTTATTGAATGCATATTGTCTACTTGCCAGTACGTTGTATGATTGAACCTTAGAGCAACTCTTCCAGTTGATGCTTTCCTATACAGGTAGGTAAGTGAGGCTGAGAAGATGAAAGTGGTTCCTGCAATTTTATATCGCTGATTGGAAATGGAATGAGATTTCTACAAAACCAAACTGAGGCACGTAACCCTTTTAATCAGCAAGTTATATTGTATCTGCGCTGCCCAAGTTTGTAGTTTCATATTGGTGTGTTGGGCAATGAATCAATTGACCACCAGTCTCATGCGAACTGTTGGATGTACTGTTTTAGTAATCTACACCCTTGTTTTTCTGCCTGTAGGTCCCTGGGGAAGGTGCACGGGAGACTGTGGGCCGGGAGGAGTCCAGAGTCGAGCTGTGTGGTGCTTTCACATTGAGGGTTGGACAAGTCACTTGTCTAACTGTGATGAGAGCAGCAGACCTCCGAAGGAAAGGAGTTGTTTCCGAGTGTGTGATTGGCACAGTGACTTATTCCAGTGGGAAGTTTCTGATTGGCACCACTGCGTGCTCGTCCCCGTCCCCCGCGGAGAAGGCAAGCCACGGGCTGCAGAGTGTGTGACGGCTCAGCACGGACTACAGCACCGAGCCGTGCGCTGTCTTCGGAAGCTGAACAGAACCATGGTTGCCAATGAAATATGTGAACATTTTTCCCCTTTGCCCCCCACTGAACAAGCTTGTCTCATTCCCTGCCCCCGGGATTGTGTTGTATCTGAGTTTTCACCATGGTCTAAGTGTAGCAAAGGCTGTGGGAAGAAACTGCAGCACAGAACTCGAACAGTGGTCGCACCCCCTCTCTACGGAGGTGTGCAGTGTCCAAACCTGACCGAGTCAAGGGCCTGTGAGGCCCCCCTTTCCTGTCCTCTTGGGGAAGATGAATATACTTTCAGCCTTCAGGTTGGACCATGGAGTAAATGTAGACTCCCTCACTTTAAAGATATTAATCTCAGTGAAACTACTGTTTTGGATTTTAACTCTGACTCAAGTGAGCAAGCCATCTATAGACATCAAAGTCGCAAAGCACAGCACCATTCGCAGCCCTGGGGCGTAGAGATAGGTTACCAAACGCGGCAGGTTTGGTGTACGAGAAGTGATGGAAAAAATGCTCTGTTAAGGTAGGAAGCCTTCAGTGTTTGTGTTGGACGCACCTAAAATATTCTGCTGTGTAATTTTATAAGATTTCTTTATGGTTTTCTACAAAAGAGAACATGTAATCAAGCTTGTAGTTTAAGTGCTTAGGGATTTTATTTTAAGAAAATTTCAATTTCAAGCACAAATGTTAGAAGTTTCATAGTCTGAGGCAGGCAGAGTTCTAATTATTGTGATTACTAATGTGAACCATCTTTCTACACTTTTTAGTAAGAGAGCGACTGATTTGAACATAGGTCTTTTGTTGCTTGAATAGAACAAAGTGATTCTTTATAACAAAAATTCAAGTTTCCTCTCAAACTGGGCCATAAATTATGGCAACATGTATTGTTTTTCAGAGAGAGAAAAGAGAGAGGGTAGTGGGAAAAGAGCGGGGAGAGAGGGAAAGAGACAGAGTCAGAGAGAGAGAAAAGCATCTCTCCTTATGTCGCTTTTTGTTAGATCACTAATCCTATCTCAAGGGTTCAGACTGTCAGGACCTAATTAATTTCCAAAGTGCTCCTCTACAGATTAGGGGGTTGAATTTCAACATTTTAATTTTACTAAAATGGAAGACATCTTGATTGCTTTCAAATTTAGCAATTATGAATAAATCTGAAGCAAAACTTCACGTGTACATCTTGTGGTGAACATTATTTTTACTCATTTGGGTAGAAATCATATAGTTCAGTTATGGGACAAAACAGATAAAAGTATGAAGTATAATAAAAAATATGGCGTATGTCCCAGAGGGAATATTTTTGTTGTCATTAGCTCTTTCTAAATATCTACATAGACAAGAATAATATTAGCAAAAAGCAAGTTTTATTTCTTCCTTTGTAACATGAATATTTTGTTTCATTCTCTTACTGTACAGCATTAGCAAGGACTTGCAGCACAATGTTGAATAGATGTGAGAGACCTGTCCCACGCTCTATACTGTGAAAGTGTTTGGCCTTTCCAGGAATCTGCTGTTCCCAGTATTCTGAGATTATTTTTAAATTATGAATAAGTGTTAGACTTTTGTCAAATATTCTTTATGTTTCTATGGATATGATCCTATGTTTTTGGGATTTTTTTCTTTAGCCTATTGATGTGCCAGATTACATTAATTGCTTCTCAAAGATTAAGCAGCCTGACATATTCCAGAACCAATGCTCAGTTGTGATCTATACTCTCCTTTATGAAACGTTGGATTTGTGGAAAATTTTACAGCACTGTTAGTGATAGATGTTAGTTGTTCTTACTTGGAATGCCTTTTTCTGGTTGTAGTACTGGGGTGACACTAGCCTAAGAATAAGTTGAGATATATTTTCATTTTCATATTTTCTGAAAGAGATTTATTGAGAATTTATATGAATATTTGTTAAAAATTCACCAATGTACCACTGATCTTAGAGTCATTTGCTTTGGAATGTTATTAATTAAAGATTCAGTTCCTTTAGTGGATTCAGATATAATTCAGAATATCAGTTTCTTCTTGTGTGACTATTAGTAAATTGTGACTTTCAAGAATTTTTTCTATTTCATGTATGCTATCAAGGTATAACGTTACACATATAATTCGCTTATCTAACTTACAACTAGAATGTATAGTCATTGTTTTTTAAAATTCTCTGATATTTATAATTTGAGTCTTCTCTTTATCTTAAGATAGATATAGGATAAAGATAAAGATAAGATTTGTCAGGCTAAAGATTTGTCAGTTTGGTTAGTCTTCCCAGGAAGATAATTTTTGTTTCATTGATTGTTCTCTGTTGGTTACTTGCTTCCATTTTTAAATTTTGCCTGAAATTATTGGTAATATTACCTTTATTATCATTTTATATTATTATTATTATTTTGTATTTTTAGGGAAGGGTCTATAGGGTGTTCAGGGTCTCACTACTAGATCAGACTCATATGATCTGCCTGTTTATAGCCTCCCAAGCTCCAGGATTACAGGCGCACACCACCACACCCAGTCTCAATTGTCATTTCAGTGTGCCCAGGGGCGGGGCTGGCACAGCAGGCCTGGGGTCGAATCTCCAGCCCCTGTGCCTGCTTGCAGGCGCTTTAATCTGCTGAGTTATTTGGCCGGCCCTTTTATTATTATTTTAGAATATCAAAAATACCGTGAAAATGTTAATAATACAATGAATACACTAAACAATATTTATAAAAAGGTAATGAAAATTTCTTTTTTTTTTTTTTTTTGCGGAACTGGGGATTGAACTCAGGCCCTTGAACTTGCCAGGGAAGCACTTATTCCACTGAGCCAACTCCCCAGCCGCTGAAAATTCATTTTCTTACAAACTAAGTAGTATTAATATTTATGTTTTCAGGGCCTTGCCCATTAGCTCAGTTGTTTAGGTATCTGCTTAAGCAAAGCAGTCAGGCTCAGAATTCTGTGGTTCCATCCCCAGATCCTCATGCCTTACCAGACCTGACCTTAAGGCATCCTCAGCAGGCAAAAAAAAAAAAAAAAAAAAAAAAAAATCCTTCTGTACTTTTGGTGGCCAGGGATATAGCTCAGTGGCATAAGCACCTGCTTGGCAAGTGCGAGGTCCTGAATTTGATCCCTGGTACCACCAAAAAAAAAAAAAATAAAAAATTACATTTTCAAGATTACTGATTTTATATCTTTCTTCTTTCCAGTATATGTACTAGATGCTATAAATTTCCCTCATACCCTTATTTTCTCTATTCTATAACTTTGAGATACTTTTTGTTTGTTTGTTTTCACTGAAATACCCTTTCCATTTTTGTTGAAATTTCTTTTTTTATCCAGGGTTTGAAGTATGTTACCTACAATGTATTATTGAGTTTCTGTGTTTTTTATTTATGTTTTAGTTTGATTGTTCTATTGTGGGAGTATAGGTTGGATTATTTCTACTTCCAGACTTGTTACTGTCTGTTATTTGGTCCAGTATCGTGGTTTATCTTGATGAATATTCCATTTGAGCTTGAGAGAATGTATATTCTGATGTTATGGGATGGCATGCTGTATAAATGTTAATTAGATCCAGTTGATTGATGGTGCTGTTTAGTTCAACTATATTCTTGCATATTTTCTATCTGATGGATGATACATTGTTGCTAGAGAGGTATTAGAGTATAGAGTTATAATAGTGACATTTTTCTTTGTCTTTGGAGTTTTGCCTCATATAATTTGGCATTCCATTGTATATCTATTAAGTGTTATGGTAACTTGTTGGAGAATTAGCCTCTTTATATTTATGTAATACCCATCTTAATCTTGGCAATGTTGTTGGCTATAAATTTTCCTTTGTCTAGAATTATCATAACTCCATTTGGTTAATGATTAATGATAGCTTACTCTATCTTTTTCTTTTAATGTGTATTCTTTTTTTTTTAATTATCTATTTTAATGTATTTGGTACAGGGTCTCAGTACACAGGTTGGGCTCATAGTGATCCTCCTGTTTTCAGCCTCCCCAGTGCTGGGTTTACAGGCATATGCCACCATGTCCAGTCTCAGTGGCTGGCACAGCATGCCCAGGGTGGGGCAGGTACATCATATGATGCCAGGGTTTGAACCCTGGTACCTGCATTTATGAGTAGGCGCTTATTCCGCTGAGTTATCTTGCGGGTCCTTAATGTGTATTCTTAAATTTAAAGAGGGCTTATCATTAATAACATGAAAGGAGATCTTGTTTTTTATTTACTCTAATCGTTTCTGATTTTTTTTTTTAAAAAATATCTTTTTTGTGTATGGCCAGCTCAGCTCAGCCTGCACTAAGGGCAGGGCTGATGAGCATGTGGTGCCAGGAATCAAACCGCGGCCCCTGCACATTGCCTAAGCTTGCCTGAGCAGGTGATTTAGACTGCTGAGCTATCTCGCTAGCCCTATTTCTGATTTTTAATCACTGCCTTAGACTACTAATGTTTAAAGAAATATTGATATAGTTGGATCAGTATCTTCCATATTTATTACTGTTTTCCACTCATTGTTCTTGTTCTTTATTTACTTTTATTCACTTTTTCTCTTATCTGTTACCATACTCAAATGTCTGTATATTTTTGAGTGATTTTCTTTCTTTTTTTTTTTTTCTTTTTTTTTTTTTTTTTTTTTTTTGGTGGAACCGGGGATTGAACCCAGGTCCTTGCCCTTGCCAGGGAAGTTCTTATTCCACTGAGCCATCTCCCCAGCCCCTGAGTGATTTTCTTAGATGTTGTAATATAAATTCACAACTAAGGAAAATCACTTTCAAATAACACTATACTTTACAGATTGTGTAAGCATATTCAAAATCCTTCCCTGCCTCCTAACACTGCCTCATTGATTTCACTTATAATCTGTAATCATTGAATATATTGCAGCTATTATTTGAACATCCTGACTAAGAAGTAGGTGTGTATAATATTTTATCTTCATTTATTCTTTCTCCAATGAACTTTTAAAAAGTTGTTTATTTATTTATTTTTTTATAGATGGAATAAATGGTGAAACCGGGGATTTAATTGAGGCTTTTGTGTTAAGAGCCATTTAACTGATGGCTCCTACTGAGCCATCTCCCTGGCCCTCCAATGAAATTCTTTAATTTTGTATATCTGACCTACACAGTTTTTCTTCTCTCTGAAAAACTTTTAAAACTGCTTTGCAAAGTATGTCTACTGGTAAAAAGTTCCTTCAATTTTTATTGGATAAAGTTTTTATTTCTGCTTCTTGTTTGAAGAATACTTTCACTGAGTATAGAATTTAGGTCAGCACTTCTTTTTCTTTCGATACTGACTCACTTTTGGCTTGCATCATTTCTGGAAAGAAAGCCAGTGTAAATTTAATCTTTTTTTCTCTATTGATAATGTGATTTTTTTTAAAACTACATTGTGCTGCCATATCCACAGGTACAAAAGAATAACATTTTCTTTGGCGTTCATCTTTTCCATGGTTTATTTGTTTTTGTTATTTCTATTGTCTTTGAAATGTTGCAAACAATGCATTGTAAATGAGGTCTGCAATTAGCAAATATTTCAATTATAATCCACCAACATTGTGCAGTCCTCTTATTGATGGTGTGCAATGTTTGGGGGATAGTAGACGATGGTTCTGTAGTGTCCCACTAGGTCCCAGTAGTTTATTGGCCTTTGCCTCTGGGCTCTGTCACAAAACTTTCTTGGTTTCCTCCCTCTCTTCCAATTTGCATCAAACAAGATGGCTAGTGGGGGCTGGAATTACATGCATTCCTCTCCTGGTTCTGTTAAGGTCTGGTAAATCTCACGTGGTTGGGTTCTGGTGAGATAGTTTACTCTGAAGGCAAGTTTTAAGAATAACATAATTTTCTGCATGCTGGACGAATGATGTTCATTGTAAGAACAAGGGTTTCTGAGGTAAAACTCCTGAAAGTACTGAAGCCCCACTGGAACTGGATTATCCGAAAATTTTTAACTGTCAGTCTTTGTCTGTGCTGAGCCTCCAGTATTTGTCAATCACAGGCAAACTCCCCTACCTGCAGTTCAAATGTGTTACACTGAGAAGTTTTGCAATTGAATAATAAATTGTGACTCGTGCTATGTGCTGTTTGTCTCTCCAAATTTGGGAGCCGTTAACATCACCCTTTGATTTTAATTATTTGATAGATTTAAAAAGGGTTGTTGATTTTGAGTTTTCATATTATTTTCTTACTCTAAGAATAAGAGTCATTTTGTTCAGGCTCCTTACACACTCAAGTGAAAACCAGAAGTCAGCATGACCCCTTTTCAGTCAATATGTAGAGCCACAACAACTTCATGTACATTATGTCAACTAATCTATACCATTCATTTAGTTAGAAAAAATTATGAAATGACTCATGTGCTATCATGAAAGGTTGGGATATTCATACAATATGGTGTTAAGAGAGAAAATTGCTGCTTCTGTGCCTGCCTCTAGTAAAAACAAGGGTCTTTGTTAAGAGCTCTGTAGTCCTGTGGTTGACAATGTTGTCTCATTTCTCTCTACCTTAGTGATTTACAGTGGCACTGCCCACCAGAAATCCTGTTACAAAGGCTCAAATGCGTCTCTGAAAAGTACACCTTTTCCCTTTTGTGCATTTGATGCATTCAAAACACATTTACCTCTCTGGGTATTAGCTGATTTCTAGGATGAACTGTTTCTCTTAATCATTTTAAATTTATTCAAACATATAGAATCCTTTTGCTCAGTACACATATCTAGCATTAGATCTGTGCCTCTGTGAGACTGCAAGGACAGAAGTATCTTCTGTCTGTATTCTGGCAAGTGGACCGTATCATTTGCAATAGGAAGAGCCTCTCTTCGCAGCCATAATGTAACCTCCTGCTTGTGTCTTCCTGAAAGTCACATTCTCAATCCAGGCCACCACAGAGCTTTAACTAGTGCCCTTTGCTAGCTATTTCATTGATTACTGGGACTGTCGATAATGGCCTCCAGTGATTTTCCCTTCACAGGCATATTTGCAATGTGGTAGGTAGCTCTATTGTTCTTGGTGCTGCTCTGCTCCCTCCTCTTTGATTTGCCTCTCAGGCTTAAAGATCTGTTGCTTTTAATTGTCTCATTGCACATCCTAATTTTCCTCTTTTATTTTGATAAGATTTTCTCACCAGTTCTATTATTACATTTTACAATAGCTGTCATCTAGGCCGTTCATCACTCTTTCTCAGAAATCAGTGATACCATTATTGAATTTTATAATACCTTCACTTGTGAAATGAAATAGGCTATTCAGTTTTTGCCTTTGTTTCACCTTGTGTTTTTCTTTCTTCTTCTTTTTTTCCCTTTAGTGTAGAAGTACATCTAAGTTAGGAAATCTGAGCTATGGACGAGGGAGACTGGATATATCACAACAATGATTCATATTTATTGTTTGGGTGAATAAAACTTAGATGAATGAGTTTTATTTTGATGTAGAGAAACATTTGGTGTGGGCAGTCTTAAAGAGCTACAATCATTTGGTGTATGTTAAATGTACTTCAAATCTGCAGACCACTTTAGTTAAATAAGTGCACTTTGATATCCCTGAAAAGGAGCATATAAAGAACAATAAATTTTAAGACTATACAAATAACCTTCAGCTCAAAAGCTCAGATCTTATCTTTCCTCTATTATCTTTACCCATTAAGTAGACTTGGAAATAAACATTTCATTCCTACACATAAACAAACGCAGACCCAAACAACACAAGGTGATTTCCTAATATTTTTTTCTGAATGTAATAAAGGCTACATTTTCACTTTTGTTTTGTTTGTTCAGATGATAATGAAAGATTTTTTTCTTGGATCTTTTTCCAGTTTATTTTCAGTTTTGAATTTTACCTCTCTCTCTTGCTCTCTCTCACTCTCTAGCTCTCTTGCTCTCTGCTCTTGCTGTCTGTCTCTTGCTTTCTCTCTTTCTCTGTCTCTCTCTTCCATCCTTCCCTTCCTCCTTCTGTCCCTCCCTCTTTCCCTCTCTCTATGTAGTCTACCTGTTCAACTCTATATTTGTTCAACTATATAGTTAAATATTTATATTTTAGTATATTGAGCATTAACATACTTTACAATTTGTTTTCATAGTTATACTCAGAAGAGTCCCTCCTTCAAATACACTTTCAGCCCTGTGCACTACTCCTTCAAATTCCAACTTCCACCTCTCTTTGCCACTTTATGGTTATTTGTATCTTCTTGTTTTACCTTCTTTCCTATACAAAAGGTAGCATATTATATGAACTCTCTCAGATTTTTCAGTTAGGATTGTTTCCTAGGAATTTCTTCCAATCTTTTATTCAATACCTTTCTTATTCTTTACAGTTGCATGGTTTATTGTGTGCGTGCAGCCATTGTTTTACTTCAATGCAGCTCTATGCTTTGTACATGCAAGTAATTTCCAGCAATTTACAATTACAAATAATTATTTTCAGTAAGTATGCTTCTGCCCATGTATTTCCATACTACTGAGGTGTATCCTTGGTATAAAATCCTAGAAATGTGATTGCTGGGCAAAATAATGACTTTGTACACATTTTATTAGATCTTGCCAAGTTCCCCTTTACGGTGGCCTTATTGTTTCAAGAGCTTTAGTTTAACTACCGTGCAAAGTATTATTTTTCCATTCAGTGTTTCATATTCACAGGTAGTGACAATTAGGGCATAGATATTTTGGAAGAATACTAGTGTCCTGCATGTCACAAGAGTGTGCTTGTGCATGTGAATGTATATTTAATCATATTAAGGGACTCGCTAGCCCCTCCAGAGTTTGCATTTAAATTTGTCAAAGCTTTTTCAACATCTGTGGAGAAAAATCATGTTGTCTTTGTCTTTGGACCTTTAGAAAACACATCAAAAATTTGCTAATATTGAACTATTTGCACATTTTATAATATGTCACCCAGTTTGTGATTTTCTTGTTGTTCTCTTTGTCAGGTTGAGATATCAGTGAGAAGTCTTTTGCTTCATACAATGAATGTAGACATTTTTCAACAGTTTTTCATACATTTTAAACAAAGTGAAGGTAGCACTGAACCTACCTAGCATTAAATGTTTCCTAGAACCTTGATGTAACCATCTGGACTGTTTTTTTTTTTTTTTTCTTTCATTACCCGGGGAACATTCTCTGCTCTTTTATTTTGAGGCAGGTTTTACCTAAGTTGCCAAAGCTGGCCCTGAAGCTGGAATTCTCTTGTCTCAGACTCACAAGGAGCTAAAGATATAGTCTTGTGCCACCATGCTCGGTTTCTTCTACTTGGTGAAATATTTTTTTGAAAACATTCTGTGTTCTTTCTGGTTTTAGTTTTGGTAGATTTGATAAAGGTTATTATTAAACAAAATGACTCATTTCCTTTAGATTTTAAAATTTATTCCCACAAATATATATCTTGTGTGTGTGTGTGTATGTGTGTGTACGTGTATGTGTGTGTCCACATACATGCATGTATGCACATTTTATGAATATGGTTACAGTTTTTGTTTTTTGTATTCAGGACAGGGTGTACATGGTGTACAGGGTCTCACTGCATAGATCAGATTCCTAGTGATCCTCCTGTTTTCAGCATCCCAAGTGCTGGGATTACAGGCACGCACCATCACGCCCAGTCTCAATCACCATCTCAGCAGGCTCCGGGGGTGGGGCTGGCACGGCACATCCGGGGAACAAACTCCACGATGCTACATCTGCCTAAGCAGGTGCTGTAATCCGCTGAGTTCTTTGGCCATCCCATCATTACGGGTTTGTCTATATTGATCTTTTTCTTTTTCAGACCAGGGATTGAACTCGAAACTTGAGCTTGCCAGGGAGGCACTTATGCCACTAAACTATCTCTCTGGCCTGCTATATTGATATTATTATTATTATTATTATTATTATTATTATTATTATTATTGGCGGAACCGGGGATTGAACTCAGGACCTTGAGCTTGCCAGGGAAGCACTTACTCCGCTGAGCCATCTCCCTGGCCCCTATATTGATTTTTTTAAAATAATTTTTTTGCTTTTTTATATTGTCTATTGTTTTCATTATTTCTACCTCATTGATTCTGAATTTTCTTTATTATTAAGTTTTTTGTTTTTTTTTTTTTCCTGGCGGAACTCAGTATTGAACTCAGGGCTTTGCGCTTGCCAGGGCAGTGCTTATTCCACTGAGCCATCTTCCTAGCCCCTTATTATTAAATTTTTTATAATGCCTATTTTTTTTCACAAATTTATGAGATTCTCAGTCAAAACCGATTTATTTTTGTCATTAGCAAGCTCTTAAATAGTTAATTTAGTATACTTGCACTATCCATTTAAATGTATGATTAGTTTATCATATTAATGAAATGTTTCATTAATTTTAAAGGGTGTTATTGCTAGTGAGAAGTTCTTTTTTTATATGTATATTTGTTTTTCCTTTACCAGGAATTGAATTCACAACCTCACACTTGCCAAACAAGGACTGTGCTGTTGAGCTATATCCCTGACCCTTGCTTTATTTTTAGAAATTGATTCTGTCTCAATTATTCTTCTCTCTTTGCTGGGACAAATACCTGACACCTAAAATGAAGGAAGCAAAGGTTTATTTAGCTCACAGTTACTGGAGATTTCAATCCATACTCAGCTGGCTCCAAGACAGAGTGGCACATGGCAGAGGGCAACTTTACAAGCTAGCAGCAAAGGGCAAGAGAGCAAAGAGAGGAGCAACAGCAGCTCAAGCACCTAGCTTCTCTTCCCTCCTTGTAAGCCAGTCATCTGCTCCAGGGCTGCTGTAGCACTCACACCCATAATCCCAGTGGATCATGAGTTAGTCACAAATTCTAGACATCTACTCCATGATTGCTTGAGGCTTTAGGGGGCAGCTAGACACAAAAATAAGAGTCTTTCTTTTCTTTTTTTTATTAGTGCATGTTAGTTATATACGGAAATGGGTTTATTTTGGTATTTTATTGTAGGCATGTAAAATAATTAGATTATTTTCTTTTTTTAATGTTTTATTTATTTGGTACAGGGTTTAGCTACACAGCTCAGACTCATAGTGATCCTCCTACCTCAGGTTCCACAGCACTGAGATTACAGGTGTGTGCCACCACACTCTGTTTTTGTGGCTGGCATGGTACACCTGAGGTCTGGGGATGGTACGGCAGGTGGCACCAGGCATCACACCTGGGTCCTTACACTTGCCAGGTAGGCACTTAGACCTCGGAGCTATCTCCTCAGCCCTATTAGATTATTTTCAATGCCAATTACCTCTTTGGCCTTCCTTCCCTTATCCTTTTCTTCTTTCCTAATGTTTTCCCTTCTACTTTCCAGTCATCATTTTTTAATTTCTCTTTTGATTTGTTAAGATTCCACAGGAGATTAAATTTGCAATATTCAGCTATGGTTGGCTCATTTTGTTTAGTTTCATCCCCTTTTCTCCACATTACATGTCATGCATTGCGTCGGCTCTGTGAGTTTCCACTGTGTGTACACACCATGCTGTCTGTTGTACCTTCAGCCAGCTGAATGTACTGTTTCCTGTGTAGAAACGTCTCTATTTACAGCGGTCATATTGGGTGATTCTTGCTATTAGTTCTTGTGCTGTTGCAAATCTGTTGAGGCATTTGCCTGTGTATGTGATATCAAGTGCTTTTCCTACTTTTTTCCTAGTGGTTTTGAGGTTTTATGCTTCAATCAATTTTGAATTGAGTTTTGTACAGGGTAAGGAATAGTGATATCATTTCAACTTTCTGCATATGGATACTTTGCTTAAAATATTTGGATTATTTTCAAATGTAACAGTTTTTGTGTGGCTTTTAGTGTCTTTACCTTTTGTAATGTCAGAACTTTATTTTATATCTGTTTTAAATGATTGCCATTAATTATCCATAATGTTATTCTACTTTCCAATTTTCTATTCTTTATCCTCCCTTGAAGGTCAATCCATTCCACTTTTTCATAACATGTAATATTTTTCTATTATTTTTCTACCCATGATTCTACCTTGCTATCTTTATCCTATTACAATGTATTTGAAATGCTTACATTCAGTTGTTTTCACCAAAGTCTAACCTACGTTTGGCTGGAAATGTCTAACTTGCAAGAGGTTCCTGAGGTATTTAATAATTTGAATTATTTCTTGAATGTTTGAAATTTAAAGCTGAAGCACAGTTTAGTTGGGACTAGTATTCTCAGTCCATATTTTCTCTTTGGTTTTCTTGAGGATGCAACTCTATTACAGCTTGGACATGGAGCTTATTTTTGAGAATGTGTCAACAGTTTAATTCATTTTAAAATTTTTAATGTATTTAATTTTCCCCCAAATTTGAATTTCTTCCTGTTAATTTTAAAGTTTGGTAGCTTTACTTGTAAATTTATTCTCAGAGTTATTATTTCTGAGTTTTTATTTTTTAGTGGAATGCATGTTTGTCTTTCAGTGGGCAGATTTAGATCTCTTATTTTTTGAAAATTGGGAAGTGTTGTTTGCTCTATTAGGTCTATTTTGACATTTTCTAGGAACATGTACCTTTTCTAGGAACTTACATATGTGTATGTTGGAATCCCCTACCTACTTTCCATTTTATCTACTTTCTCTGGCTTTAGTTTCTTTTGTCTCATCATATGCATCCTTATTTTCTAAGTTTTCTTACTTTCACTCAGTGTTCTTTATTATATTTAGTCCTGTCTATTCTGTAGATTTGCCATGTGCTCATTAGAAAATTATTTTGGGGGTGATCAATTTCCTTCTCTATAAAATAAAAGTAGTGACCAAGGCCTTCAGATGATTTCTGACACTACTTTCATCTTTAACTGGTCACACATAACACTGGCAAACATACAACTACGTATCATTGTTAGTGTTCTGTCTAGAAATTTGAAGAAGATAAAATAGATTATGGTCAAAGATTTCCACTGAATTTTAAATCTCTCTTGAATTGTACTTTCTAGTGACAGGAAATGATAATAATACTAAACACATTTCATTTTGATATAACATCACACTCAAGTATATTTCTTAAGAATTTAATATCTCAGTATTGCTATGTTTTTATGTCTATCTATAGAACAATCTCCTTATTCCTATGGAAGCATCTGAAAAGCATATTTAAAGCAATTTTATAGTCCTATTTTTAGCTTTACTGTATGACTTTTAGATTTATTATTATTATCATTATTTATTTATTTATTTATTTATTTAGTGGAACCAGGGATTGAACTCAGGCCCTTGTGCTTGCCAGGGAAGCGCTTATTCCACTGAGCCATCTCTCCAGCCTGGTTTATTATCTTTTAAGAGTTTAATAATGTATAATTCGTGATAAGAAACTGAGACATTTTAATATTACTTTTCTTTACTAACTGTAGATAAACATAATTTTGGTCAAATAAGACATAAACGTCTGGAGGTTTATTTGGCAAAGAAAGGATGTGTACAGGAAAGGAAACTTGATTTTCTAGTTAAAATTTGTTGTTAATTCTTAATATTTTTTCTTGGAAAAATACAATCACTTCTATTATTTTCATATTTTTAAAGTTGCTCTTTAATCTATCTTTGTTAGCTGAATCCTTTTTTACTGTATTTTATCTGCTGAATCTTAAACTATAGTTGATGGTAAGAGTCATCCTGGGATATAGTTTCTATAGCAATGAATGATTCACATAAACTTTGGTATATCCATGTTTTCACCCTTCAGTTTATTGTCCTTGTCATTTTTTTCATATATTTCTATTAGTTTTTTTTTTTTTTGGTGGCAGAAAAATGCTGCCAGTTTATAGTTGAAATCATTATAAGTGATAGCGTACGCTCCCTCTGATTCATCACATATATAGTTCTTCAAGCCCATCTCAGTTCTGGTTCGTTTCTCCACTTTATCCCTTGAAGTTATTTTCATGATGTGCCCTTGCAAGCACTCCCTGAGTTAGAATTCCAAAGCTCTAAAAGTGACTGTTTTCTTGTCCTTATGCTATAATTCAGTCAGCCGATGCCATACGGATAGCAGTGCTCTGGGTGTATAATTGGAATCATAATGTTTTCAAATGGCCCACTGTTTTATTATGAGTTTCCTAATGCTTTCTTATTGGTAATTTTCCTTCTATGAAAATTACTTTTTAATTATAAAGCATATTTTTCAAGTTTTAAATTCCCTAAATCAATATTACATTATTTTGAACAAAATTAAAGGAAATAGAAAAGCTTTCAAAATTAGAGACTTTATTCATACATTTTTAATTACATTAATCAGTACATTTTCCTCTGTATCTGGTAGATTTAGCTCTCTAGGAATACACTGACTTATAGATTGGGTCAATATGTGGCCTCAGCAATCCTTTTGTCCCATAAGCTTTTAGGTTTCCAGTTGAATATGTCAAAATGAACCAAAACATTTATTTCTACTGTATTGTAGAACTTATATAAATGTCAAGGAATAAAAGAGACACAAACTCTCATGGGCAAATAAATCTAATAGGAAAATATGTGACAGATGAAAGAAAGGCCAACATATTTTAGGAGGTGAAGAACAGGTGGAGTAGTAGTTCATGTAGCAGAATAGAAACTGAAAAAAATTCTTCATTTTTAGAACTTACAAAATACAACAGCATTAGACCAGTATCTATGGGATTATCACCTTTTTATCAATCACAGGACCTGCTAAGTTTGGTCCCATTTGACTGAGATTTATCTCGTCACACCCAGGCATAAGTAATATAACTTGTAGACTAAGTTGCAAGTCACCTGGCACCATTTTCCAATTTTAAAGGTAAACTTGGAAGCTACACATCCTATTTAAGGTGTACAGTGTGCATACTTAAGGCTTAAGTTAAAGAAGTGGCCTCCAGGGCAGTGGAATATCCTTCAGCAAACTATATGAAAGGAAAATTAAAAAAAATTATAAAGTAAATATAAAAGATGTTTCTTTCTTAAAACATTGTGATTTTAGGGTTTTGTAATTTCACTAAAGCCCATTCTAACCCACAATTCCTGGAAGTTTAGGAATTATATGTAAAATACAGCTCAGAACAATTACATCTTAATTATTCTTTTAAATATTATCCTTTTAGTTCAAGCACTACGTAAGAAATGTTATAAAGATAGTTAAACATCTTACTGACAAAGGTTTTAAAAGAGGCCGTATAAAGTGCCATCCATGAGTTCTGTAGTCCTAAAAATTTACCCCTTGGCTATAGGAGATAGTGTTAGAAACACACTGTGATCACATGTGTTAAGCTGACATGCATAGATAGACTGTAAGAATGTTCTTCGGTCATCTGTCAGTCTGTGTTTAGGTACAAGCATAAAAAGTACGAGATGGGAGAGGGATATCTAGAGAACTATCTTGGGGGAAAAAGCATGCTAAAGAGTAAAGACTGGTAGGCACCACGATTTGGAGTGCTTTAATGAAATGTCCTATTTCCTACATAACTATCCAATGCCAGTATCTACCACTTTATAAGCTTTAGTCTGGGCATGGTGGCGTACGCCTGTAATTGCAGTGCTGGGGAGGCTGAAGACAAGAGAATCACCGCAGGTCCAAGCTGCATAGTGAGACACTGTACTAAATACATAAATGGAAATAAATTTAAAAAATAAATTTGGTAAGCCCTACCTGTGGACAAAGAATGTTATGTTATGTTTATGGTGCCTTACTCTAATTCCTAATAAACAAAGGATTACTAGAAATTTGAGCTAACTACAATATGAAATTCTGAGATGAAAATTAACAGCAACCAGAAATTCAGAATAAGAAGAAATAATGTAGGAATGAAGGGAGGAATAACGTATAAAAATTTTAGATTAATATTGTTAAAGATATATGATGAAAAGTTGTAGTGCCTGAACTAAAAGGATAATATTTAAAAGAATAATTAAGATGTAAGTCATGGATATTAAAGTATAATTGCAAATATGTTAAAATCAATAAAAAAAACAGGAGAAAATTTTGATTTGGAAATATGGGCAAAAAAACCCCCCAAGAATATTGGGCAGATGTAAGAAATGTTACAAAGATAGTTAAACATCTTACTGACAATGGTTTTAAAAGAGGCCGTATAAAGTGCCATCCATGAAAATGAATATCAAATTCATAATCTAAATAATGAAGATTTGTGAAAAAAATGAGACCTAAATTCATAACATTAAATTGGAGGAAAAATCCTCAGTGTGACATCAAAAGCAAAATATATGAGAAAAAATTGAACAAGAAGTTTTAAAACATGAAAACGGAAAGAGCACTATGAGTCTGAACTGTGTAATGAGACCCTGTACAGAAAAAAAAGAAAAAGAATTTTTAAAACTGTGCCACAAAAATAATTCTTTTTACAAATTTCACATTATGGCATTAAGTTATTGCTCAGAATCTGTGACTGTATCTCTTTTCATTTGTTTATTGTCAATATCCACGTACATATTTATCCATGTGTGAGTATATTGCTTAAATATATTAAGGAAAAATATAGGTTATTAAACCTAAAAGACATAAAGAATTAATGGGGAACTTGTCTCTGGTATTCCCAGAGGCTCTAGGGGAACAACCATTTTCTTACCTTTTGCTGAAAGTAAAAGCTGCCACATTCCTTGATTCTGAAGCAGCATTAATTCAGTGTCATTTTAGTCATCACGTCTCTGAGCCTTCTGCCTTTTATACAACTTCTGTGATTAAGTGGGGCATCTTAATATTCTGACGGCATCAAACCACCTCAAGATCTTAACTTACTCACGCCTGCAGTCCCATTTTCATGTCTGGTTATGACTGTACAGCTTCCAAGGAGTAGGATGTATACTTACTTAACAGTCAGCATTTTACTAGAGAAACATATATAATACAAGGTACACAAGCGTATAAGAAAGCACATGATCACTGCACAATGGTCAGCCACAGAGTTGGATGAAGAAGTGTTCAGAGGACGTCTACACACTGGAAACTGGAGGTTTCGGTCCCAGGCCCAGAGTTCACTGCAGTACCCATGCGAGTCAGTATCAGAAAGCCGGTGGCTCTGCAATGGAATGCTGGAGTCTCTGCTGGAAGGCTGGAGGTTCTGAGGCAGGAGCCAGAGATTCTGCACTAGAAGCCAGGAGATGACTCCTGGCTGAAAGCAAAGACTGGAGCTCCCTGCAGCACGGAAGCAAGGCCGTGCTTCCTCAGTTCTTCTTTGTATCTACCAGGTGACAAGCCGCTCTAGGGTGGGTCCTCTATACTCTATAGGATAGAACTGGGCTGATTCGGCTGAGCTTCTAAACTTCTCAAGTTCACACAACCAATCAATCCAACTTTCTTGGGGAGGTCACAGTGAGCAGGAAGTTTGGACCTATTCACAGAAAAGAGAGTCTGAATGGCCACTAAAAACATGAGAGGAGCTTGAAGTTCAGTGGTCATGTAGAAAAAAACAGACTAATTTTCTCAATATTTTTGAAGAATAATATTAATAATACCAATTTGGGAGAAAGTAGGAAAGGATAAATTTCAGCATATTTAATATATTTTAATATATAAACATATATAATCCAACTCTAGAGGAGAGCACTCTGGGAAATAACTCTTACATGTGTCATGTGTAAACATGTTGAGGAAGCTCAATATACCATCTTATGAAATCAGAAGAAATTAAATACAATGATAGGATCTCCTATTTGGGAAATAAGTACACTGTCATGTATTCCTATATTCAATATTCCGAAGCAATAAGAATGAATTGAATTTGCATGAATTAACTAGTTTTTTGTTCCTAAACATCATACCCGACATCCACAACTTAAAGAAGAGGTTTAATTTGGCAAATATTTTAAGAAGATGTAGTACGTGATCCTTTGGCTTCAAAGCAGGCACATTATGGTCGAGGGATGGGGTGGAGTCACTTTTCCATTACCTACCCAATCATAGCTGGAAGGATGCTCTCCAAATTCCTCTAGTGAGTTCTTAAAGTCTATAAAGCTGACACTCCGCCATATTTGCCAGACCCCACACCTTGTCAGCTTCAAACCCAAACACATCTCCTTAAATCATACTTTCTTAGCAAATGAAGAGCAAGCTCATAATTCCATGTAATAGTATACAGCTATCATTTGTACAACCAAAGATGGAACAATTCCTTCACCAAAGGCAACAGTTCCAGTAATATTTTCAAATGTCTGAGCCCAAGTGTCTTCTGAAACTTAAGCCAAACCCTTAGCTATGAGTCCAACTCTTAGCTATGAGCTGTTGCAGAAGTTAAAATCAAGCTACATAATCCCAAGGTGTAGTGGCACAACATAAACATGCCCATTCCAAAAGGGAGGAATATAAATATAGAAAAAAATAATACTAATAGATCTAAAGCAAGAACAAAACCAAGCAGGGACAACATTTGTCCTGCAGTTTTATTCCTGAAATCTGGGCACATGGAGGTAAGCAAAGAGAT
The DNA here is from genome assembly GCF_000260255.1 of Octodon degus. Taxonomy (NCBI): domain Eukaryota; kingdom Metazoa; phylum Chordata; class Mammalia; order Rodentia; family Octodontidae; genus Octodon; species Octodon degus. Next base: position 23,520,511 of record NW_004524590.1, read on the forward strand.
TCAGAGGGCATAAGTGGATCTACGTCAGTGGTGTGTTGAGAGCTGGCTTTGTTTGATCTGGAGCTTTCTTTGCTAAATAATCCATGTTCTTGCATCTCTGTCTTCTCTACTTTGGGTCTCTGCTGCACGTTGGCCTTCGTTCCCACTGCTTGACACACTGTTCTATCAGAGACTCCTCATCTGGTGTCCAAGGCCTGCCTTTGAAATCTGGGTGGCCCCTTCTTGAGCCCATAACTCTACATTGTTCGTGCTGATAAAATAAGTATCATTTGGACAATACCAAAGACTGCCCCAGTATTGGCAGTAGCCATGTGCCCTCAGATCATGGCAAGGATGATTTCTTAGTGCTTGAATGACTGAGCCCAATGAGATGACTCCCACGCAGCCGATTTCCTAGTAGGCCCTTCTCAGAGAGGCCCCCGCTGATGTATTTCCAAGTAAAGTTTCATACTTGGCATTTCAATCCAGCCCTCAATGTGTCTTGCTGTTGTTGCTATTGTAGTTCCTTCAAAAGTACTTGGCTTCTTTTTAATGATACTAATCTCTTCAACAGCCACACCTCTTTTACTCCCACCTTTACATGTGGTTTCTCTGGGTGAAAATTTAATTAAAAAAAATTTTTTTTGCTCTACCTTGCACTTCTGACTATAAATCTGGCTAAAAACAGCCAGAGGTACGCATGTTACAGCCTGAACACTGACCTTTCTTGAAATTTCCACAGCATGTTAATTATTCCACTGCCTTTAATCTGTTTCCTGCATACTCTCAGGAATAAAATGAAAAGAAATTTTCTGCTTGAGTACAATAAAAATGGGCTCTAGTACAATTGCGAATGGAGTCCTTGTTTCCCAGTGAAACTTCTAGGTTAACCTTTACTGTTATTATTCTTATCAGCATTCTGGACTTCAGCACTCTGATCAAAAATAACCACTAAGCTCTGTTTATTGCATTCTAGAAAGCTGTTCCTATAAACCAGTTCCAAAGGCTTCCAATTCCAATGTTGGCATTATCACAGTGACATCTTTACTTCTGCAGTACCAATTTTCTGTACTGGTCAGCTTTTCCGTCACCAGGCACATCTGACACCTACAATTTCAATGGAGAGAATTTTAATTTAGCATATATTTTAAGGGTATTTTGACCATGACCAGCTGGCTCCAAAGCAGGACCATCATGTCAGAATGGCATGCTTAAGCAAAATATTTTAAAAATATATTTATTTGGTACAGGTCTCACTATACAGCTCAGACTCCTAGTGATCCTCCAGTCTCAGCCTCCCCAGCACTGGGATTACAGGTGTGTGCCACCATGCTGGGTTTCAAGGCTAGTGCTGGGAATTGAACCTGGGTCCCTGTGCTTGCCAGGCAGGCGCTTAGATCGCTGAGCTATTTCTCCAGCCTTGAGAAAATATTTTTAATTCACAGTGACTGGAAATCAGAGCATGGAAGCAGCATAAGGGAAACAAGTGACTAAGTATAGTATATAAGGTCATGCCTCTGTGACCTTTCTAGACACACCCAGAAGGATCCTCTGTCAATCCCTGTATATTTTCCAGTCTTACCTTCCATAAACTTTATCTTTGTCAATATAAATAGATATAGAAATCACAGCATGGAAGAAAATATTTCCCATATTATACGTATTAAAATATTTACATAAAAATTAAAAATTTAAAAAATCTGTGGCAATGATGCATGTCATCTTTGAGTGTATACATATTTTAAAAATACTGGACATAACTTGAAATAATCTAATTTGAAAATAGTCAGTATGTCTGAGGCAATATACTGGAAATGTAATTGTAATGGATGATCAACATTTTATTTGCATTTCTAATTTTTTTTAATTAGGGAAATATGAGTGAAAGGTTTTTGTTTTTTGAAAGAAATAGGATTGTTTGCTTTATTTTTTAACTTTTTGTATGTCTGAAATATATAGTATTAGTAGAAAGTAATGGTAACTGAAATGCTAATTAATTGGGCATATTTCACTACCAATTTTTATTTTATAAATCTTTCTGCCCTTATTTGTAAGTAGATGCTTTCTTATATTTCTAGAAGTATAAAACTGGAGTAGTGTTTACATTTCAAAGATTCCCTTTACAGTTGAATACTTGTGAAGTAATTTACAGATGACGGCATGTTCTGTAAATGTCAAGGCAATGTAATTATCACAACATCTCTTGTTTAGAAGACAAATCGATGGTGTGTGTCTGTTTCGTTAAAAAAGCACACCACCTTCTATGAAAGGATCGGATCTCCTTTCTGTGTGTGGCCAGTAATCCTCACTGTGGGCTGTAGTTCATAAAAGCTTCCCATCTATACTAAAGGTTTCACCAATACTAGATGGTGAGTAGATCATATTTTATTATTCTTTTTTACAGTTAATGAAATTAAGTCACCAAGAGATTAAGATCAAACTACTGTATTGTGATACAGAATCCATGATCTAGATATTTGTGATTTGACATCTCCTGTCCCTTCTATCTAGTAAATAGAATTTTACTGATTGAGTTAAATTGAGGGCCAATGGTTGTTATTTCAACCAAAGGATAAACAAGTGAAAAAATCGATTTAAAAATAAACGCATAATCATTGGTGCATATGTCTTTTTTGATAAAAATAAAGAATTAGGAGTCCTATTCAAAATCAGAATAATCTCTTTTGCTGTTGGAGACTTGCTGCCTGTTGTTTAGGTGCTGTAAGAAGAATCAGTTTAGAAAGGACAAGCAACAGAGGGTGAAAGTTGGTGAAAGGATCACAGGTGCCAGTGCTCTTAGGTGCAAAAAATTAAATAGCACTGGGCTTTCTTTATAAAGGAAAGAGGAAGAGTCCTTCTTGAAAATTGAAACTCATTTTCTAAAGCCTGGATTAGTTTGCCAGGCTGCTGGGATGACAGTCATAACTGGATGGATGAAGGACAGAAATGTATTGTCTTGTGTTCTGGTGAGTGGAAGTCCAAGTCTGCGGTGCTGTTGAAGTTTCTCTTCTTCAAGGCCTCTCTTTGGTTTGCAGCTATTGTCTTGTGTCTCCAGATGGTCTTCTCTCCACTTCTGAATGCGTCAGAATCTCATAAGAGCACAATCATAATGGATTATGCTTCCACTTAATGCCTCATTTTAAATTAACTACCTTTAAAAAAAAAACCTGTATCATCTCCCAATGAGATGGCATCTCTGAGGCCCTAGAGCAGTGGAGCATGCTGCAGCAGACAGTTTGTATCATAGAAATCAGTGAAACATGGATCATCACTGTCTCAGAGATTAGGACTAAGTCTATAACAATTTCTGAAATTGTGAAAAGAGGAACCACTCCTTGATTGATTATTTGTGTTCTGATACCCTAAAGAATGAGCTAGCCACTTTGCCCAAACCTTCACATTGTACAGTGACAGAGATAACACATTCTATGGTAGGTGGAACTTTAAATTAAATGTTCTTCCTAATGACTCTAGGCCCCAAAACATCACAGTGGATTAATAGTAATGATCTTTGCATGGCCTTTTATTTTGAAGGGAATAAATGATGTCAATAGCTTTTAAACATAAAATATTAGAACAATGATTTATCTTATACTAGTTCACTTTTTTCTCTGTGAATGACATATTAACATTCAGTGACTGAATGAAGTGTACAATTATAAATTTGTTGTAATTTGTCCATGAGAAGGCACAGATATGAGTCTGTTTTAGTCTCTCCTGCATATAATCTTCCTTCTTTACATGTTTTCACAAATTAATAACCTGGAGACAGTGTAACAATTCTCCTTCCTGGCCATATATGGAGGAACTGTCACCGAAATACATCTACAACCCATGATTCTACCAGATTTCAATTTTGAACTCTGATCCAATTTTCTTTTCTTTTCTTTTTTTCATTATTGGGAATACACACAGGGAAACCTTAGGTCTAGGCCTACATTACTACACTTGTTGACCCCATCCTTAGTGTACATTGCTATGATAATCATCTTTTTTCTCCTAAAGTAATAGATGTTGTAAACCAAATAAGGGAAGAGTTAATAACAAGGAATTGAAAGAATAAATGCCAGTTAATGTTTGAAATATCTTACCACATGTCTCATTTTCTTTTGCTTAAAATCATTAATGCTCAGTTAAATCCAGTTCCTTAACCCATGACATGAAACCTGTTTGGCCTGCTTTTGCTGAACCCATATATCCAACATCTATCCATTTTCCTATTTGCACTTTATCCTTCAGCCAAACAAGTTGGCTTTTATTCTTTTCCAGTGAGGCTTGTAAATGTTTGTCAGTTCTCACGGGGTGGGGAGAGGGGTCTTGAATTATAGCACTTGCCAATTTTTATAGCATAAATACCCCGGGTTGGCCAGTTTTAAGTTACTTACATGAAGTCCAGCGGCTTGCAAAATTTCTGAAAATTTATCAGTTGGCTCTTGGGAGACATAGAGCCAGCTCCTGCTGTTATGTGGTTCTCATTGCCACCGAGTGTTATTTCAAGGCTTTCAATATCCTAGTTATTTGACCAAGAGTAGTGTTTTCTGTGTCCCTGAGAAGCTGCCATTTATTTCTCAACATCGTAGCTTGTTGTCTTTCTCTCTAGACAGTTCTTTCCTTTCTTGACAGCTCATCGTCACCTCATACATGTATCTCCTCATCATTCTAAAGGCTTTTGTGTTGATTTGGTCACATTTTATATACTTTCACTTTCCAGGTAGAATCTTAGTCTACTTGACTTGATGGAATTTTGTACTTTGAGGAAATTAATAATTATTAATTAATAATGGTAGCTGATTAGCATGGAGAAACATGACATTGTATTTTAAAAATATTCCAGTCCATATAAGAATGGATTACTCTGAAGGTTTTACTTACTTTTGTTTGGCACTGGAAAAATCACATCTTTTTAATTGGACTAAGTTTTCATATCTGAAAAATGGATAAAATAAAATGTAAACTCATAGTATTGTTGTGCGAAATTATATATGAAGTACAGCACAGTTAGTAACCAGTCATTAAGTGGAAAGAGCAGACCACATCATTTAGTCTTCTAGTGAGATAGACTAGAAGGATCGCTGCATTTGTGATCATGCTTTGGACAAAGAACAAGGTAGGCCATCTATCTATCTATCTATCTATCTATCTATCTATCTATCTATTATCTATCTATATAGCTAGAGTGAGGCAATTTCTGTTTCAGGTGAAATAGGGTGTGCAATCTTAAAATCTTTTGTTCTTTAATGTTTTGTCATGGTATTGTCAGCAAGTCTTAAAAAATATTTTCACCTTAAAGCCTAAGGTAGATTTTAAGTTATCACTTCTTATGGCAGGGACTTTGCCACGGTGGTTACATGAATTTAATCTGTTTCCTCCTGTTCTTTGCTATTGTTCACTCAGCCTCTGTATGCGTGACTCCTTTCCACTGACTGTTCAGCCTTGTGTTATGCCGAAAGACTGTGAGACCTCGGAATGGTCCTCCTGGAGCCCATGTTCCAAGACTTGCAGATTTGGGAGTCTCTCACCTGGATTTCGAAGCAGGAGCCGGAATGTAAAGCACTTCGCTATTGGAGGTGGGAAGGAATGCCCAGAACTTCTTGAGAAGGAGGCCTGCATTGTTGAAGGAGAACTTCTACAGCCCTGCCCCAGGTATTGTGCATTATTTTAATAGTCAATATGTTAATATGTAACCTTATCTGAAATGGTGACAAAGGTGTTAGTAATAAATGTAGCCATGACTCATATTTATTGAGTCTTTATTTGGTGTAGGATTTCTTTTTTTGCCCTAGTAAAGTAGTGGTTTGATAACGTGAGCTTCTTAAATTCAAGTCCTGTTTTTATCGCCATTAATTATATTCATTTTATCAGATTAATTCCCATCACTTCTGTAACTTATCTACCACCAGTATTTATTTTATTGGAGCTTAGCATATTGTAAATGCTCAGTAACTGTTGGCCATTATTACCTGACATGGCACACCTCATTCTTATACCAACTTCTATAAGAATTGATAGCATCTTTAGTTTGAAAATGAGATCACCAAACACCATAAAGGTTAAATAATTCCTGAGGTTGTATGGCTAATGGAAGCATGCTGGTTGCATGGCAACTTCCTGGTTATGATCCACTTCTGTTTCCAAATTTCATTGCTACTCTATGGCACTGTTTGTATTCCAAAGTCTGTAGGGAGCCAGAGGATATTGATTAATAACTACCTATTAATACCTATATATTAACATCTAGAAGTTAACATTAAATTAGATACATTTTCTCTATTTTTCACTAGTAATGGCCTCCAGTATAATTTCCTTAGTTTATTGGCTTCTTGTGAGCCCAATCTCGTAATGATAGGAATCACTTGCGACTGATTGTTCTTAAGTTTATTAGAAAAAATATTTGTAATTCCTGATGGACAACTGCTCTGAAATATATCTGTTGAATCTGTACTTATTAAAGATTAGAGCATGTTGATAAACATAGGTCTAATTTTAGTCTTCATATGTGGAAAACCAGTTTTTCATACACCATTTATTAAAGAAGCTATCTGCCTTCCAGAGAACGTTTGGTCCCTTTATCAAAGATAAGACAGTTGAGTATGTTTGTGGTTGTGTCTGCATCTTCTAATCTATTCCATTGATCCTCAGGTCTATTTGCTTGCCAATACCATGCTGATTTTATCCCAGTAGCTTTGCAGTATAATTACAGGTCAGGGATTGCTATGTCTCCTGCCTTTCCTTTCTTCCCAGGATTTCTTTTGCTATTCTAGGTCTCTTTTAGTTCCATATGAAATTTTGAAATGTTTTCTCTAGATTTATTAGGTATACTAATGGAGTGTTAATCAGGATTGCACTGAATTTGTGTAACAATTTCAGAAGTATGGCCATTATCACATTGTTGGCTATTCCTATTCAAGAGCAAGGGTTATCTTTCCATTTTCTGAAATCCTGTATCTGTTTTTCAGAATATTATAATTCCACTGTATAGATCTTTCACTTCCTTAAGTATTTAATTTTTGTGAATTTTATTGTGAAAGGCATAGTTTTCCTAATTTCCCTTTTGCTGTGTTTATTGTTTGTGCAGTAAAGCTAGTGATTTTTGAGTGTTAACTTTGTATCCTGCTACACTGCTGATTTTAGTTATTAAATCCAAATATATCACCATGTATTAAACTAAAGTCAAAATAAACCAAAGACTTGAATATTAAAATGGAAAGACAATCTACTGGAGGAAAAAGTAGATACAAATCTTAGAGACATAACATAGGGGTAGGCAGAAAATTAATGAACAAAAACCAAAGTACATGGGAAAAACTTCAAATAATTAACAACTGGGATCTCATTTTTATTTATATTTTGTACAGGGTTTCACTACACAGTCCAGACTTGTAGTGATCCTCCTGCTTATAGCCTTCCCGGTACTGAGATTACAGGAATGTGCCACCATGCCCAGTCTGGATCTTATCTTTTTAATTTTATTTATTTATTTATTAGAGAGAAAGAGAGAGA
>NW_004524590.1:23528174-23529005 GCF_000260255.1 Octodon degus
CTTATCTTTTTGAAAAGTTTCTAGACATCAAAAGAAATTTCCAACCAAGTAAAAGGAAAACTCACCAATTGTGGGAAAAATTTAAACAACTGTCCCTCAAACAAAGGACTTCTATCTAGAACATATAAAGAATTTTTAAAAATCAGGACGCCAAAATTAAACAGCCCAATAAAAATGAATATAAATATACATTTCTCAGATGAAGAAATACAAATGGAAAATAAACATAGAAAAATGGAAATTAGAAGAATACTGAGATTCCATCTCACCCCGGAAAAATTGGTATTATCAGGAAGTCAAGCAAATGTTGGAGAGACTGTGGGGAAGGAGATACCCTTCTCAGCTGTTGGTGGGAGTGTAGACTGGTACAACCACTATGGAAATCAGTGTGGAAATTCCAAAAAAACCCCAAAAAACTAGGATCAGAGATCCCATTGAACCTAGCTATTCCTTTCCTGGGTGTTTTCCCTAAAGAACTGAAAACATGAAATGATATATGTGTACCCATGCTTATAGCAGCACAATTTGTCATAGCTAAATCTTGGAAACAAACCAAATGCCCATCAAATGAAGAAGGGATAAAAATATGTGGTTTTTTTACACAATGGAGTATTACTCAGCTATAAAAATATAAACGACATTTTTATAGATAAATGGATGCAACTCATAAGGGAAATAAATCAGACATACACATGCAAACACTGTATTGTTTGGCTAGTATATGAACCTGAAAGAGTAAATAAAATTGGAAAGTTACAATAGATACTGTGAAAGGGCAAGACACTTTTCAAAAGAAAGGAACAACTGTCATGAGAAAATAGTTGAAAGAAA
>NW_004524590.1:23529275-23584027 GCF_000260255.1 Octodon degus
TAATTTGAATAACTAATTTGAAGACAACAATATGCAATCAATATGCAATATAACAACCATTGTTCAATTCCTATCATTTTGGTGAAATTCTGTATTCTTTCTTTCTTTTTTTACTATTTTTTATTCTCTTTTAAAAATAAAGAAAGATTAAACATTTTCTATAGGTTTTTATTTTGGCATTTAAAACTTGAGAAACATTTTCTCAGAAAAAAAAAATAAAACAAGGTAAAAGTAGTTTCTATTGATGAAATGGGTAGGTACAAACCGAATAGATTTCTTGATAAACTGAGTATGGCTATTCCTTAAGCTTAAAATCATGTGTATTTTGAGGCAAGGATCACAAAGGCAAGTTGGTTATGTGATTCTCAGTCACTCCATTTCTCTTCATGATTGGAATCAATATTGTTAGAACACACTCTTTCCATTGTGGTGGTGGCTGTTGTTACCAAAATGATTGCTAAGTTTCTTAGCATGCAGAGTAGGTTAATGTAGCTCATGGTCCTTAAGTCATGCTCATAGAATGCTTCTTGTTGTGTTCAGTTTTAAAGCACTAACTTTGCAGTAAAACAGGGTCTTATAGATGACATACATCTGGGCTGTCTGTCCCTTTTGGCTAAATTAAATTTTAACCACATGACCTGGAACAATCTATTCATTTTCACTAAGACAGTTCCTTGTTCAGTAGAATATTTCCAATAACACTGTCTGCATTGAAGGGTTAAAAAGCTGAAAGGAGACAACAATATGCAGTTGTTGTGCAAGGTCATTAAAAAAAATGGACATTACTATCGATATTTGCATGCACTTTTTTCCTTACAAATTCCTCCATTTTTCAGACTACATAACAAAATAATTTCATGGGCTAGTGACTTACTTCTTCTGGTTAACTTGGAATTTTTTTCCTCCATGCAAGTGTAATTCAGAAGGGTTCTCAGTGAAAGGCAAGGAGAATTAGAACCTGGGTTTAGATTTAGTGGTGACCTTGATATTTGTGCCTGTAGACTTTTTTCATAGGATGATTAGTAACCCCTTCCTGAGATTCTCAACAGTTTGTGGATTTGTAGACATACTTCCATTTCTTTGTTAATAACCATTAAGTCAAGATAATATCTTCCTGATGATCTGAGAAGTAAGCTGCATTTACTTTTGCTAGCTATGCCTTTATTTTGTTGGCTAACTACTGTGGGTATAAATTAACAGTAATTATAGTGAGTATAACAACTAAATTTGAAGACTGCTTAGAGTAATGTACAGTTTATCATCCAAGGGAACACTTCTAAGTGTGGATAAAGTGCATAGTGGCATTGTGAAGACTCAGTCCAGGTCCCTTTGTCTCTGAAGCCAGTGTTCTTCCCATTGCATCATCCCGGCTCACAGGAGGACTCAATGGTGATGTGCATCAAGATACATGTATGTGTAAAAATATACATTAAACAATTAGAATCACTTTTCCACAAATGAATTTGGAATTGTAATAATTCAGGGTAGAACCAAGATTAATTTCTAAATTGATCTGATTGTTCTTTAATGTCTGTAGATAGAGTCTGCCAAAGTGCATTGTGAGCGAACCTTGCCCTAGAGCTCCACTTAGTATAAAAGAAGGAAGGAAGGAAAGAAGGAAAAAAGGAAGGAAGGAAAAGAAAGGAAAGAAAAGAAAGAAAGAAAGAAAGAAAGAAAGAAAGAAAGAAAGAAAGAAAGAAAGAAAAACAGCAAAAACTTTCAAAAGGTGACTCTGTAGGAAGTGCATTTTAAGAATTTACTGAAATTCCAGTCAGTATTTTATTTGAAGAGTGATCTGTTAACGGACATTTTTCCATCTTTGTTGTGAGAAAAAGAATGAATCAATAACAGCAACAAAATTAACAGCATCTGACATTCTTAGTGTCCTGAGTCCTGCACTGTGTTTTCTGCCATATAAAACATATACCACACATGCATGATAGGCCACATGCACTAAGTTTTGTTTTTAGCTTGCCGTCAGTGATTACAATTCATTGTAAACAAGGAAAATAGAAACAGAATCTATTACAGAATAGCAATAGCTCTTTTCCCCAAATTCATGAGCAATTTGTAAGTATGAAATAACTTAATTCATCCTGTTGTTCCCTAGCAAGAAGATGTACATCTCTATGACTTTTTCTTCTTATTATTTTTTTAACATTTATTTATTGTGTGTGTGTGTGTGTGTGTGTGTGTGTGTGTGTGTGGCCAGCTCAGCCCACCAGGGGGCGCGGCTGGCCGGCATGTGGTGCTGGGGGATTGAACCATGGTCCCTGTGCTTTGCCAAGCTTGTTCCAAGTAGGTGCTTTAGACCACTGAGCCATCTCTCCAGCCCTCTTTTTCTTATTTTTTAAAACTTCTTTGAGAATGTGGTTTGCTTCTTACTCTTACATCAGGTTTGCTACAAGGGATATGTTAATTCGTTCAGTATATACCCAGACCCTGCTCTGTACTAAGCATTTTTTGAAACATTGTAAGGAATCAGAAAACATATTAGACACACTTTTCCCTCAATAGAACTAAAATTTTAAAGAAGATAAGACAAATAAATAAAATGAGTAAGTTGTATATCTGGATCAAGACTTACAGAAAAAAATACCCTAGCAAGATAGAAGCTTCTTAAAAAAAAAAAAAAAAAAAAGATAGAAGCTTCTGGAATGTTATAACAGTGGGGGAGGGGTCATCACATATTGTATAATTAAACAAGATTATTCACAAAATCTCATTTAAGCAAACAGATTTGTGGACAATCAACTACATAAAGGAAGAAAATCAATTTGCCACTGAGAAAATTTTCAGAAATATTCAAAGTAGTGCTGGCCAGATAGCTCAGCAGATTAAAGTGACTACAAGCAGGTGCAGGGGCCAGGGGTTTCATTCCCAGGCCTGTTGTGCCAGCTCTGCCCCTGGGGTGCACTGAGACAGCAATTGAGACTGGGTGTGGTGGCGCATGCCTGTAATCCCAGCTCTTGGGAGGCTGTAAACAGGTGGATCACTACAAGTCCAATCTAGTAGTGAGACTCTGAACACCCTGTAGACCCTTTCCCTAAAATAAAAAAAAGAAATATTCAAATTAAAGAGTGTAGTAGAAAAATCTTTTAGTCCCTGCATAGGGTTATTATCCTGTTGCAGAGCTTTGAGTTCTGGTCTCCCCAGCAAAACTTTCTGACCAGCATTTTAACTCTGACGACCTAGTGTGAGTCCCTGAGGAATGATTCAGAAATGGAAATTGCAGTGGAGAGGATGCAATTATAGAAGTACTGCCTGGAACTGGAGCACTTTGAAAGTTGCCTTGGAACCTTTGGCTTAATTCAAGAGGCTACAGAGAATAGTCACCTGACATTGTGATTCTGATCACCAGATCCCTTGCTGACATGGGAAATTTTAGAACCATGTAGGAGTTAGCATTGTGTGGCCTTAACATTGTTTCAGAGGTTTGGTTCTGACCAAGACTCAGACAGACCCCAATAAACCCCTTCCTTCAGCTTTTCACATTTAGCTTATAGATTTTTGCTTCCTCCCCCACCTCCAGTCAGTCTAATACTAAACATTCATACTATATGTTTTGGCATGGAGGAGGGCATGAGAGAGACAAGATATACTTGTCTGTTACTTGTCAGCTTGTCTCTTTGGTTATTTTCTGTCTTTGGGCACATATTCTCTGTCCCTAAACACAGAGATATGCATTGTATGAGATACCTTGGCACTTCGTTCTTTCCTGTGTCCCAATTAACATCTAAAGTATTAGATCCTGGGGTATAACTATGAATGTCCATTTTGTATCTGTGTATTCAAAGTGGTTGGGATAGATATATAGTTGCATTCTCTTAATGAATAGAATGATTTTTTCTAATGGTGTTTGTAAGTAGGATCACAAGTCTGCATCTTGTACAGCAATTAACCACTAAGAAGAATATATGCAGTGTATTATTTGTTGAAACTGTACTTTCGATTTGATTTGAAACTGTCTCATTGCTATATGTTTATCAATAAAACTTTGAAAAGAAAAAAAAATAAAGTATTAGATCCAATGTCTCAACTAAGCACAAGGTGTAATGCATTCACTGTGATAGAGAATGAGGCAGCCTTGCTTATGAGCAGCATAAAAAAACAGAGCAAACAGTTGAAATCCTTTAAATGTTTCATGACAGTGTCTGAAACCTCATTCTGGGGCAACTGTGACTGGAGATCCCTTGTGTGCAAGTAGAGGGCCCTGTTCTGGCTGAAGACCCTGCAGCTGACACATCTGGATATTGATGAAATGTCTGCTATAAACATCTTTCTTAAAAGGTCTACCCAGAGGACTGGCCTTTCAACTTTCATCACCCTCTAGGTTGCAACAATTTTCATGTGAAATGCTTGTACTATCATTTATTGGGGTTGGGGGGTATTGGCAATTGAACTCCAGACCTCACACATGCCAGGCAGGCGCTGTGCTGCCGCTAAGTTATATCTCTGGCCCTGTAGTATGTCATGAATGATCTTTTTTTTTTTTTTTTTTTTTGTGAAACCAGGGATTGAACTCAGGCCCTTGCGCTTGCCAGGGAAGCGGTTATTGCACTGAGCCATCTCCCCGGACCTAACTTTTTTTTTTCTTTTCTTTTCTTTTTTTTTTGATGAATGATCATTTAAGTTTGTAATTGCATAGCAAACAACATTCAATGAAGACAGTGACCATTGTGCAGTGAAACTCTTTTAAAAATCTTGAGTCAGAAGCTTCATGGTTGATATTATTATACAGAAATGCCAATGTGTTAAATATTATTTCAGTATGCAGTCCGTCACTGAATAGATAAGGTTTTGTTTTGTTCTGTTTTTTACATCCAGGCCTTCTGCTTCTGGCATGGATGCATTTATCTTTGCTAGGAATAGGATGGAACTGCTTCACAAAAAGTCTATCTGTGCAATCTCAGGCTGCAGTCTACCTGGGGCCCCTCCTTCCTGTTTTGCTTTGCTTGTCCAACATCAATGCCTAAGACTAACCAGGTTTTCCCTAGCACCTTTTTGAGGCACTTCACTCCATTTTACATTTTCTAGATAGAATTCTTTAAGAAAACCCTGGAGAGTAATTGGTAGCATTTTTACAGGCATTTTTGTAAAATGTAGCTGAAATTAGCATCATCAAAGAGATCAATTAAGGGTATCTCTGTCAGCAAGGATGGGCACAGAGTTCTCTCCAGGGATCCGAATGGCCACCATGCTTTGCTGGCACTGTACCTGGTTTTGTAGGTAAACTATCTCTGTTGGCATTGGTTACAAGAGTTGCTTCAAAAGGGATGAGGAAGAAAAGGGATGATAAATGAGATTATAGTCTGAGTTTGTAAAAAATTGGCTTTCAGCATCTTTTGAGTCTTTCCCCATTGATTTCTATGACTGACCCTGTAGTCTCACATGTAATGGGAACTTTCTAAAGGGTTGTCAAATGAATTAATGAATTCTTTAAGGAAGTAAGCCTTTTTAGTTAAGTTAAATAGCTTTTTCTGTAGGAGCTAAAGCATGAAAGAGTCATAGCCTAGGACTTTAGGAAAGAAACAAGTGTTTTTTTACAGAATGAGGAATTTTTTCCAATAGGAAATGTACACCCTTTTACTGGGTCTATCTATTACTGGTGCATATGGTTTCATGAGTCCCCATTGTGCCACTCTAAGTCCTCCCGGATGGAAGATTTGTTCCCCAGTTAGTGTAAGAAAGTTAACGTACTGTTAAGTGCCCTGCACAGTGATAGAAGTCTATTAATAATACATACATGGAGTTTGGCTAGCAAAGCCATCTGCTGAAGAGCAAAGAGCTTTACACTTCAGAGTAGCTTTCCATAATCAATAGCCCCATTCTATCTAATAAAAAATTACTAGAGCATAAAATGCATAAAGCTTGATCATTTCCCTTTATTTTGGTCATCTGTTCAGCAAAAAAATGACAATTTAATTCTTTTCTCAATGCATTTACAGCTTTAAAAAGATAATAGACATTATCATAAATTAGTCATGCTGCAATACACTGATTTTTAATATACACACATATTTAATTTGAATACCTTGCACCAGGGTTTCAGTTCTAGGAGTGTTTGCAAATCTATATGTGTTCAGTCAAAACATGACTGTTAGCCAATGCAATTATTCTTTCCATCTGTCATCATTAAATCACTAAGGATTATATTCTTTTTTTCTCCTCCAAATATAAGCCTTTAGAAAAAGGAGAAAAGAAACCCACACTTTATAAGCAGTTTGAAGCCTTATAAAAGTGACAAAGCATTCATTCGAAAGGGCGGAGGTTGCTGTAAAACTGCTTTGTTTCTGGATTTTCTTACTATTAGAGTTACTTTATGTCACATTAGTATGGTGGAGATCTTTTAAGAATAGTCACTGGACTTTTTGCTTTTCTGAGTTTGGCTTTGCTACTGCAGGATGAATTTGCTCTATGCTTCACAGCAATGGATTTCTTACTCCTGCCCCACATCCCCTGGCAATTTTAGAAATGCTTAGACTTACAGCATCCCTAGCTTGGATGTTACTCTTAGGAACTGACTGCCTGTTCACTTCCAAGGCCTCAAGCAATTGCTCTTCCTGCACAATCTGGCTCCTGTGTCTAGTGATGGGAATATGCATTTCCACAGTTAGAAAACAGCTTACATTTTTTTTAAAATTTTAGCCTTTGTATTTGATTAAGCTGTAGATACTCTCCTATGGGTAATGGAATAATATATCCTAGATGTTTTTACCTCATATGGATACAGTTGTCAGTTGTTTCCTATCAGTAGACAAATTATGTGGAAGATGTGACAGTAAACAGGCATTGAATTTCAGCTATGTGGAAAAGTTCAGAAAATAGATTGCTGGGTGTACATGAAGAAAGACTGAGTTTCACAATTAGGACAACAGGAGTGTCTGATGTTTAAGATTTTGTTCTCTGTCCTGGGCTCTATCACTTCACTGTTCAGTGCCAAGAAATTGAGTTGCTAATATGTGAGTTAAAAGACAACAAATAGGAATCATTTATCACTTCTTTTCTCTTTCACCCTGTGTTTAATCCATTAGAAGTTTCTCTCCCCCCTTCAGAATCTGTTGAGAGTCTCGTCCCTTCTCATTGCGTTCACTCCAGTTGATGCAGTTGCTGCCAGTGTCATCTCTCTTAGATTGAGAAAGGCCTGCAAACTTGACTCCTGCCTCCCCTGACTGTTCTTCACTCATTAACCAGGGTGACCTTTTATAAACTTAAATTACATCATCATTTTGCCACTCATCCTGAAATTTTCCAGGATTTCCCATCTCCTCTGAACAAATTCCTCCCGTTACTTTCTTTAGCCTATAACATTTTCTGCATAGCTTGGTTCTTGACTGCTTCTCATTTCCTGTCTTGATCACTCTACTCAGAGCTACCTGCCTCAGCCTCACTGGTCTATGTGATGCTCCCGGAGAGAGCTAAGCACTCTCACTCCTGGGCCTTTGAATGAGCCCTACTTTGTGCTTAGAACAGTTTTACTAGGTGTGCCCATCATCTGGCAATTGTTACCTGTATTATTGCCCATGCGTCAGAGGAATTTCCCTGGCCTGGCATAGAAGTAGCTCTTCTTTCTCTATCTCATTCTCCTGTGTGATGGCTGACACTGTGTCAGAGATTATATACTCTCCGTTTTTCCAACTAAAAGACAATCTTCCCAAGGCCACAGACTATTCCATTCACTGCTGTGCCACTCCCTTGCCTGAAACCCTCCTCAGCACAGAATCAGAGCTCAAGAATATCCTCATGAAGAAAGGCTGTGTGGACACTTGACTAAGTAATTTTCTCTTACTGTTCGAGCAGGCCTGTGTCTTTCTCTAGCGTAGGCTACTTGTTAACTTTTTCTAGCTTTAGTCACTCATACAAAATAGCATTAAGCACAATACCCTTTAGATGTTGTCTGCTTTCTATATTCATTAGTAGAGTTTTGAGTATTCCTTTCTGCAGATGTTTGGGGTTTCCGAGTGGCTGTATATATATCCCTCATTAACATCAGGGGCATCATAATTATTCTCTCATGATGAGATGGCACATTAACTTAACTTTCAGAAAATCTAGGGACCCCAGTGTAGGGGTTTTTCATTCTAAGGCTTTAAAGAAGCATTAATTTCCCTTTGGAAAGTTGTCTTCTGCACCTATTAGTGGGTATTTAAATTTTCACAATTAGAGATTCTTTTGACTTATATTTGGTGCTATTTTTAACTTGTAATTATTTCCTGAAGTGCTAAAATTTGGACCCATGTGACTAACAGTATGCTCTAAATATAAAATGATTGGCTATAAAATATTCTCAAACTGTTTTTTAGTAAGACTAAAAGAAGTTATTTTGGCACTGTGAAGTATTGCTTTTCAATTAATTACTGACAGTCTCATTACCATAAATGGTGGGCTTTTATTTTATTTTCTTTTAGTCCACAACAAACTTCTACCAGACCAGTAGTAAGATGTTCTGTCCTTATAATAGGTAGGTTGGTTGCTATCTATTGTTACTGAACTTGCATTTTCTCACAACTGAACATGGTTTTTCCATTCACTGTTTCATGGAGTTAGAATATTACTATAGCTAGATGATGGCTAATTTTAATGGCTAATTTTATAGCCATTAAAATTAGATAAAACTGTCAAATACCAGATTCTGAACCTAGGGCCTTCCCAGTAAGCTGTATCGCATCCCTTTTTATGTTTTATTTTGAGACAAGGTCTTGCCAAGTACCAGAATGCAATAATGGGGTGAGGGACCTTGTGGACACTGAAGCTGTGGGGAGGATCAGATTTTATTCCTTTGCATCACAGCAGGATGAGATCAGATTGATAGCAGCAAAAATCTAAAATGGTAGGGGATGTGAGTATATATGGTTTTAAGATTGGGGGCACAGTTTTAAAGAATCTCAAAGAATCTGGATGAAATGTTTGAGTTTAGGGCTGTAAGCTGGTACAAGTGTAGGCATCAAGAGACAACAGGGTGACCTAAGCTTCACATTCAAGTTTTATTGTCCTTACCCTCTTGTTTACCAAGGGCTAGTAGTTGCTAGTAATGGAGAGTCCACTGTCTGTAGTAGGCAGTCCAAGTCTCTCTCAGGTCACTGTCTGGCCAGTCCTGACACAAATTTGCCCAGGTTGGACTTGAACTTGTGATCTTCCTGTTTTAGAATTCCCAAGGTGCTGGTAGGGGAATAAACTCCCAACCTCAAAGATACTTGGGTTGAGTTCATGTTCTCTGAAAGCAAATAATGGATTTTAGGAACAATGAAGGTTAAGAGTAGAATATATTTATTGGGGGAAAGAAAACATTGAGGGAAAGAAAGCTTCTATCTGAGAGGTGGACAGAAAGGGACGTGAGCGGGCTGCCCAGGAATCTGCCTTTTTAAGGAATTTTTATAGAGCAAAACCATGAGGTTAGTAGGGTCTAAGGTGAGACAAAACTATAGTCAACCAATAAGATAACAAGCAACATTGCTCAAGTAAAATTGATGAAATCCAGGATAAAATGGGAAAGCAAGTCATGTAGCAAACAGACATGAATACAAAACTGGAGCTTTTCCTGTAGGTGGTTGGGTCAGTGATGCTTTCTGACTCTCCAGGGTGACTGATACCTATTTAGAATATCAATCCCTGATGCCTATCCTTAGGGAAGTATGTGGCTGCATTTATTTACTCTTTTGTCTTGAGGTCTGGTCCACAGCTGGACTGTCTGTCTCTTCCCAAAGTTGCAGGGTCATCTTTTCTTCCATATTGTCTCTAGGCATTTGAGTGCCTAGCCCTGTCTGACTGCCTATAATATTTCCATCTAATTCAGATGCCTACAACACTGAGATTATAACCATAGTAATTTACCAGGATGGCGCTGAAGGATGAGTACGAAGGCCTCTGAGGCTGAAATAAATAACTTTAACCCACCCTTTTAAAATAAGTTTGCAGGGCCAGGGAGATAGCTCAGTAGAATAAACGCTTGCCTGGCAAGTGCAAGGGCCTGAGTTCAATCCCTGGTCCTGCCAATAAATAAATAAATAAATAAATAAATATTAAAATTAAAATTAAAAAATTAAAAAAATAAGATATGTTTGCAGGTTTGTTGACCTCCATTGCAGAAAACATTTTAGAATTTTTCAAATTTTCAGCATGTGTCAATAAAAAAGACCCAAGAAGGATTTATTAAAGGCAAATACAGAACACACTCAAGAATGGAATGTGAATACTCAGAAAAAGGAAGCACAGTACAGGTGGGAACGGGGATCTTTTATATGTTTTGAGTAATGGAAGTCTCTGGAATTCAATAATTAGTAGTCTTAGTCTTGTCTAGGGACCCACCCACCGTGAGATAATGGTTCATTCCTGTTGGAAATAGTCCAGTCATGGGAGAAGGAGGGTCATCTGAAGGGGCTGTTTCCTTTGTAGCGGATAGGGAATTACCCAGGTTTGCTGTTTTAAGAGAAGGAAAAAAGTTAAACCAGGGTGGTGTTTGGAAGCAGCAGTTTTTCTTCAAAATACAGTTTTTAAGGTCTTGATTTCCTTGTCTCCTTTATAATTAGTATTATTTCTTCTACCCTACTGTCACTGGGTAGATCCTGAAAGTGGCTTACAAACAAATGTTACCAGATTACGGGTTGCTCACCTCACTTTCTGGACTTGTGGTCTTCAGGAACAAAAAACTGAATGAAAGGAGGAAAAGACTAGTGACAAAGTTTATTTGAAGAAAATAAAAGTGAGTAATGAGGGAGAAACTGGCTTTACAGAGACAGCTTTTGTCAAGTAAAAGAGGGAAAAGCAAGATAGAGGTATACCCTGGAGCACACAGGGCAGGCTGTCCTGAGGATGACTATGATAATGAGCGCTCCTTGGCATCTGTGACCTTTTATGCTGTGTACAGCTCAAGAAAACTCCCAAGAAGTTCTATGTATAGGGTGAGAGAAGGTTCTAGCATCCCATGTCTCCAGTTGACATTAAGTCTAGGCCATCCTATTGAACACCTGATCTTGTTCTCTGGAGAAGTCCGTGCGCAGGGCTTTGGGGCATGCATCTGGGCTCTTGTAATTCACAGCTCATGGCTACTTCCCCAGCCAGGTTTGTCATGCCCTAACCTATTTCACTACTGCACCCTCACATGCCCATAGCTGACCAAGCGTTGCATATACTTTATGCTCATCTTAGGAGAGGAAACACTATGTCATCATAGGGTTTTTGGAAGAATTAAGTCAAATAATGTACCTGCACTCATTAGTATAATGCTTGGCACAGAATAAACAGACAGAAAAGGTTGCCTGCTCTTTTTGTTACTTGAGGGACCTATCAGGGTGCTGTAGTAACCATAATTACCTAATGTCACGTTTATTCTATTCAGTCATTTTTTTTTTTTAAAAAGCAAATTGTTCCTGTAAACTTTCAAGGCTAGAAGGCCATATCATTTTTTCTTTTGTGCCATTTATCTGTTCTGCTTGAGGCATTTCCACATCTGATTTCAAAGTGTTCCTCCCCAGGAAGAAGTAAGACTCTGGTATATGAGATTTCCCCTGTTCCCTGTCTAAGGAGGAAGACAAAATTGATACAGGAGATATAAATGTAACTCCAGTCTTGCTAGAGTCTGGTGTGCTGAATTTGTGTTCTCCCAAATTGAGGAATGAATTCTGGGGAACCATGGAGATTAAGAGCAGGAACATTTATTAGGGAATATGAATAGCTCCTTCTCTCTCTCTCTCTCTCTCTCTCTCTCTCTCTCTCTCTCTCTCTCTCTCTCTCTCTTTCTGCAGTACTGGGGATCTAATTTAATTGTCTGTGATAACATAAGGATGTGCTAAAAAGCATTGGAGCTATGTGTTTGTGAACTGGAAAGGCCTGTTCTTTGACATAGTTGTGGTCTTTTTTTTTTTTTTTTTTTTTTTTTTTTTTTTTTTTTTTTTTTTGGCAGAACCAGGGATTGAACTCAGGTCCTTGTGCTTGCCAGGGAAGTGCTTATTCTGCTGAGCCATCTCTCTGGCCTCTAGCTGTGGTCTTTCAAAGAAGTGTCATAGGCATCAGGAAGCCAAGTTTTCTGGTGGCTAGAAGACTGTCATTGTAATAACTTCTAAAGGAAAATGGGAATAATGTTTAGCTTTAGTGAACTTCTTTGATTTCTTATTCTGTCAGATCCCACAGATAACTTCCTCAGGTTGGTGGAGTTCAGGATATTTGGTTTTCACGGCTGCCAGGTGATTTGTGAGCAAATATAGATAGGGACAGATAAAGTAAAAGAGGTTGAGCAAAGACTATGAAAAGACCCATATTTTTAAAAGGAGTACACAAGTTCTCTACTGAAATGCTGTTTTTTTCTTTGTCTCTTGCTAGCTTGGTATTTTCTCTGAGGTGGTAAACAATAGTGATAGTGATAAATGTCCTGTATTGCTTTAGAGATTTTACCTATTGCCAGTGAATAGAAACTGTGTGGTTTGGGTAAGTGAACTACAAAGAGTTTTTATTTTATGTAAAGTTCTTGCAACTGAAATGCAGCAGAGAAATTAAAAATAAAATTTAAATTCATAACAACTCACAATAACTTTTTTGATTGTGTTAAAGGAATAGGCCATGCTTTATAAATTTTAAATTAAACTTTCCTTCCCTTTTCTCCTGTTAATGACTTCCAAATTCTTCAGTTGCTAATTCTTATAAAGTCATGATACGTTAATGGAAAAAAAAATTATAAAGCATGGCCTATTCCTTTAACACAATCAAAAAAGTTATTGTGAGTTATTATGATTTTAAATTTTATTTTTAATTTCTCTGCTGCATTTCAGTTGCAAGAACTTAAGACTGACAATCCTGGATCTCTAATACTGGGTCTTTTGTTGCAATCCTTATGATGGAAAGAAAAGTTATATGGATATATAGATATGTGTTTACTGAGGCAACGAGGGGCACATAGTACCCGGGGAAGGATGTAAAAAGAAGAGGAATGAATAGTTAGTGAGCATGTATTATATGTAAGCTTCAAGGTTTGGTATTTTTATCCCCATTTTATAAGGACAAAAACAGAAGTCAACTGACTAGTAGGTGGCAAAGCTTATATTCAAACCAGGTCCTACTGACCCTAAAACATGTGTGTCATCTATACTCACTGCTTCCTGCTTAACTTGCTGACAATATCTAGGAACCTTGAAATCAACTCCTGTGTCTGACACTTCATTAGCCAGAGAGCTCTTCTTTTGGGGAAGGCTTACAGAAAGAAGACTTGAAATGAGAGCTTGGTGACCATACAGGCCTATATCCCTGTGGTAGATTAACTGGTTATCAATGAGCTGAATCAGCATGGTGCTGGGTATGGAAGGCCCACCTGAGGATTGTGGCCAACATCATAAAAGGAGAACTGGACAGGAACATGGAGTACTATTGATTCTCCTGGATAAGCTTGTCACACTGGTCTTCCTGATATGAACCCAGCTGTTCTAGCTGGAGGAGCTCAGGTCCTTGACGTTGCAGAGAATGTCTTTGATTCTTTACAAAGCAGCTCTGGTCCTTATCTTGAGCCTCACTTCCTGGTTCTAGCGCAGATCCCTCAGCCTGCTGGCATAGATACTTCATCTTGCTGACTCAGAATTTATTCCTTCTTTTACTTACCTTTGGGCCTTCCCCGTGCAGATCCTCGATTTAGAGCTGCAGGAGACATTGTCATGGGCTCTAGGTTTCCAGCTGAACTCATGCAGGATATTGCCATGTGACTGAGGTCTTCAGGTGGATTCTGTGGATCTCTAGTATTTGGACAGAACTCTCACACTGTTCTGCATTTGACTCTTTGGGGGAATGTTATAAAATCATCTTATAAATGATGTGCCCTGCATTAACTCTTTACCCTTGTATGCCCTGACTACAACAGTACTCCATCCTCATTATGTTTTCTCTAGAATCCAGGGCTTCGTGGTCCTAAGACGTAGAGACATGAAGGAGGAACTCTCTGCTTACATATTCTGGAGAACAGGGTGAGAATTCTGTGTGAGCAGAAAGGCACTGGGGCTCTAGCTCTGGAAAGCAATTGTCTTCAGGGAGAACTGAACCAATCCATCTCTTTTATCTAGGAATTAGAACCATATACTTGTCACAACTTAGGCAGCATGAGGAGGACCTATGCTCTGACCTTCAAACTCTTCCCTTATTCATACACATATGTTAAAGTCTGGAGAAAGTAACTTAGGAAAAAAGTTTGTCTGAATACTTTTGCTTCAGCAGGCTACTTTTTCGTGTGTGTACATGTAGTTCTGGGAAATCTGGAAACCAAACTCAAGGATTTTGCACGAGCTACCTCCCCAGACCTTTTAATTGCTTTTCTTTTTAGTTTTTGAGAGAGGATCACATTTATCAGTAACTTCTTAGGCTGGAATTGAACTTAAGAGCCTCCTGCTTCAGACTCCAAGAGTCTTGGGTTTCCAGGTTTACAGGACATCTTGCCTGGGTTACAATGGTCTTTGGGGATTTTTTAAAATAAGAGTAATGATTATTGGCTTTCAGTCTTTTAAAATAATAACTATAATTTTGTAGAGCTTGGCCACTATTACATTTGTTAAAGATTTGCTTCCTGATTTTGATATATCTGTTACTTTATGTCAATTTTATTCTAGTTTTATAAGACTAGGGTCTTGGTAAATGTTATTACTTTAATTGTTTTTCTAAGTTTTTATTTTAAATAATCACAAAGCCAATAATTTTACTTCAAATATGAAATAAAACAACAGATATTAATTTTTTCCTTTTTATTCCAAAATACAATGAGTCTATTTTATTTATGTGAATTCTGTGGGCCTGAGCTATGATTTCTCCCCCCAAAAAATTATGTCTGAACTAATTCTCTCAGGTGTGAATGCAGTGAGGTAATAGTATTTTGTTTTCTATGAATTATATATAAACTTCATTTTTTTTTCCTTATTAGGGTGTATGTTTGTGTGTCCATCTGTGTGTTCACATGAGTGTGTGTGTGTGTGTGTATGTATTAGAATGTTTCTTAGCCAGTTATCAACCTAGCAAATATACACCTATGTCAGTTTAAATGATAGCATGGCTGCACATGCAAAATTATTCATCAGTTAAATATAATGAGCCCAGAACAACTCATGTCTAATACTTACACCTTTATCACAATAGCAAGAGGTTGAATGGGTAGAAAAAGATTCCTTCACCAGGAAGACTGAAACATTGGAGATCATCGCTGCCCGTTTCAAATAACATATTCTCAAGTCTACATTCTGTCATGCTAATTACAGGCTAACTTTCACACAAAGTAAATTAGAAGTCTATGAAATGAAGCCTAAAATTTCAGCTGTCATTATGTAGGTTCCTTGGATTTTAGCTCCTCCCTCTTAACTTTCCTAGCTTCAAAGCTGAGAAAAATGTGCTATTTCTCTGTATTGTCTTCCCTCTTTTGGTCATTTTGTGCTACTACTAAAATAGGCTTCTGTGGCTTTGGCTAGGAAATAGAAGAAATTTAGCAGTTTGAAGCCAGTAGACTTCTCTATCCATAGGCGAGACATCCCTAGAAAGATACTTTTCATACATAGTTGATATTATGACTTGTTTTTTTTTAGAACTGTATATTTTCCTTATTGCCTCTTCTTCTTTCAAATAAATTGAACTGAACAGGTATTCCTGGAGAACCTCTGAATGGAAAGAATGCCAAGTGTCTCTCCTCCTGGAGCAGCAGGACCCTCACTGGCATATGACAGGACCTGTTTGCGGCGGTGGGATCCAGACCCGAGAGGTGTACTGTGCCCAGACTACACCAGCAGCCACGACACAGAGGGCCAAGGAAGGTAGGCAGTCAGTTCAGAACAGATATGCTGCTGGCTGGAAGGAAAATTAACTCCAATACCATCCCTAGTGTTCTTGATGTACTGGATGCTGACATGTTCATAGATTTAGTATTTGTTTTGTCAACCACTTGCAAACTAGCCACAAGTGTTTTAACTTGCAGAAATTTAGAATAGTTGAGCATATAGTAGTGATTGATGGTAACTTCAGGGACTGAGTTAGCTCAGAATCTAGCACTTGTCTAACAGGTACAAGGGCCTGGCTTCCATCATAATGTGGGAAAAAGGAAGGCTACAAAAAGGTCTCTAGGAAAGTTAAACAAGCAATCAAGAAATTATTTAATGAGTGTGACCAAAATTAATGGTACATGCTAATGGGTTTGTATGCTGGAGTTAATAATGAATGAATAAATAACATTCTTGATGTTCTCCTGAGGATGTGTCTGTGCATGTGTGTGCACGCGTGTGTGTGCGTGTGTGCGTATGTGCTTATGTGTGTGTGCTTCTGCATACATTTCTGCATTTTATTTAATTTTTCAAATTTTTATTTTAATTTTTTCATACTGGGAATCAAACTCACAACCTCATCCTTGCCAGGCAAGTGCTGTGACACTGAACTAAATCTCTGGTGATTTCTGCATTTTAAATGTCAAGGATACAGTGTGGGCTTTTGTCCTCCACATTTTAATTTATCTGAGGAGTTAAAAAAGGATCAGTATGAAGAGGAGGGAAAGACAGTAGCTTCTCTCTATTAAGCATGCTAAACTTCAGCCCTTGGTCCATTTGTTATAAGACTTGGGATAATGACAGCATTTGGACGGGAACACTTGCTCAGATTTATGTAAGTTAGTTGAAAAACCAGGAGTGCTCAACAATGCCTGTACTCTAGGCTAATGGGTGGCCTCTTCCAGCCACATGGGAGAACACAAGCTCTTGAAGAGATAAAGGGGGAATGTTGCCTTGTGGTCACACATTTCTGCTGTAAGCCTTGGGTAAGAGAGCCACAAGCAGGCTTTCTTGCTATTGAAATGCATCCCTTTGCTTCTGTAAAGCTTTTCACATTACTTTTAGTAACATGGCCTTTCAGGGTTCCGGGGGCATCTATAGCCATAACTTTGATTGATGTACCTTATGGATAAGGTACATCCATAGTATATTTCTTCAAAAAGTCCACATTTATGAGCTAGATACATATATTTGTTGTAATACAGGGGACTGAACGCTTTGTCAGTGAGCTACATCCTCCAACCTTTTTAAAAATGTTGAGACGAGATTCAACAAAGTCACTAAGTTGCCCGGGTGGGGCTTGAATTTGTGGTCCTCTTGCCTCAGCCTCCCAGAGTGCTGGGATAACAGATGTGCACCACTACACCTGTAAACAACTTGATTTATTTAAAGAAACAGTAATTAAATGCTCCTCTTATTCACTTATGGAAGTTGCATCCTTTCTTTTACAAGGAAAAATGACTTTGCTTACTCTTATGAATTTCATTTCAAAGAACAGAATTTAGATGAAAAGCTCCAGGTTTTATTTCAAGTTTTGGTGATCTTTCCATCTTACTGCTTCCCTTCTTCACTTTAATGACTGTTCAGTAGTTCTAGGCTCTTCAAGGATCAAAGCATCGGTAAAAATTTTGTAAAATTGATGCACTATGGCATACTTATTTTCAGGTTCAACTTTTAATCCTGTATTGAAATTTTCACCTGCTAAAGTTTCATGTGTGAAAATAGTTTTTCTTATGGGTCATTTATTTCTAAAGTTCCTTCAACCTTAATATTTCCAGCTTTCATATTAGAAAATGTGAAATGAAAGGGCTTAGAAATAGAATTTATTCATGTGATAAACCAAGAACAAGTTAAATTTAAAAATCAAGAAAAGATATTGGCTAGGTTATAACTCAGGAAAATACTGCCTGTTATCAATCAATGGATCTGTCGGTCTATTTATATATCTATCTGCCCTCTTAACACATAAACACCCCCCCACAAGCACACACACAGAAGTGCATGCACACACACACACACACACACACACACACACACACACGAACACACTGTATATCTCACCTATATATTTCAGATGTATTATTTGGTATCAGGTGAAAATGGCTATTATAGTAATTATACTTCACTTGGCTTTGAATTGTTAAATGCATCAGTCACCTTATCCACCCAACTAAGACTGTCTTTACAGGCTGAGCCTAGAGTTGGTATTAAAAGAGTACAGAAGCCATGAAGATACATTGGGTAGAGTGCCATGACTTAACATATTTTGTTTTGTAGGTATTCATTCCTACTTGGAAGGAATTTTGATGAGCCACATCAACATTATACCACTCTTTTAATTCATTCATGTGAACTTAAGTAGTATGCAAACTTATTAACATGCATAAAATCATTTTTTTCAGAAATAATTTGTTATGTACCAGCTATATTCTAGGTTATATACCAGGCACTGTTTCCCATAATTTTCCAGTTTTAAGTAGAAAAACAATTTAATCCGTACACTATAGGGTCTTAAATTCTGTGATTGCTGTGTATAACATATTGGTAAAACCATTTGACGATGCCTAAGCACAATCTTTACAGAAAAGGTAATGCTTGGTCAGAAGAAGGATTGGGTAGAATGAAGTGTTGGGAAGAAAACATGGATATTAATAGAGATGTTTATGTTGGCTGGTGGTATAAACACTTGTGTGAGGAGACCTCCAAGTAAAAGGAAGTTACAGGGAAGCTGGCATACTAGGCGTTCTTTGTAGAGTTAATACATGATTTTTGAGAGTATGGGTAACCACTGCAACCCATTTCCCCCCTATCGTAGGCTTTTCAAGTGGGGAAAACCTCTCATACGCTTAGCTGTATAGAAGCATGTAGAGATGTCAGGAAAATTCTCACACATGGTCTTGTCCTGTTTACAAACTTATCTGATTATTGAGGACAGTTTTGAGATATGAAATATAATCATTTATATGCTGAATAGATGGAAAGATTGCCTAAGGAGCAGTTGGCAGAGATGTTTCACCATCACTTGAAGGACTGAACTTTTCTTTTACATCACTTTAGAAATTGGCTTAAAAACAAAAAAGAAATAGGCTTTAAGTCATGAAGCTTACCTTGGTATGAGAATAAGGTGTTAGAAAAGTAGTGTGCTAAACTTGCATTAGTGTCAATCAAGAGAGGAAATGAAACTGTTTAAACATGGTGATAGCCTTTTTCCTTGCTTTGTGCTAACACAGAGGCAGAGAACTGAGTGAAATGACCTTTGCTAATTAACAGCCGCATACTTGATGCCAGTTCACATGAGGCCAGGAGTGATAAGGCTTTTGGCCAAATGCTTCTACCTTGGAAACAGTCACAATTATTGAGATTCCGGGTGTTGAGTAACATCCACAAAGGCAAATGGAAGATAATTGTCAGTAGGCTGGTCTGAGTATTTCCCACATGAAGCACACAGGGATGGAAGGCTGTGGGGGAGGCCAGGAAATGGAAGCCATTGCTGCAGGTCCTTATCAAGCAGGAAATGGAAAGAAAGGAGGCCAGTAGGTAAAGGGTGTGTGTGGGGAGGGGGTGCATGGAGGAGGAAAAGGACAACTTAATAAAGTGTATCTCAGGGATCTTCCTTTCCATTTGGCCATGTTATCTCTCTATGTATATCTTAAACCTATGAACAGTCTAGGATAGAGTTTGGGACTTGAAAGCTCTGCTTTCCAAAGGATATATTAGAGGATCCTAGGTTCACGGGCATCAAGATCTCTACTATTGACGTCATTTCCTTTTGTGAGAAGAATACTCAGAATGTCACCCTGTCATGTGCTGGCTTAGGATGCATTATTTCCTAAATTTTCTCTTATGAAACAAGTAGGCAGGCTGGTGAATGTAACAATGCAAATGAAGCTCTGCTTCATCGGACAGGCAAATACAGAGCATTTAAAATAAAGCATGGATTAGACCAGACAGGTAGATATGAATATAGGTTAAATATTTTCTCTAAAAACATACAATCTCAACCAAGTTTAGGAAAGGAGAAAAGAGACATTAAATATTTAGTGACAACTAGGTCACCAGGAATCTAAACTAATGTTGTTTTTCATTGCTTCTGTATCTAAATTCAAGACTTTTAAAATCAATAGTAACAAACTCATCTCAGTTAGATATAGAAATGTTTATTGAATAACTATCCTTCACAAATATGTTAAAGAGTTTCTGCTTTAAGCATTTGTGAAGCTATCAGACATTTCTTGACATTAAGGTTTCCTAATTAACTTGGCTCAAGATAAAGTTTACAGTGCAATTTAAGTGAGAATAGGAGAGAACTACCTGGAAAAATGAGAGAGGCAGGATACCTGAGAAAGCCACTGAAGAGAGTTTGCTCCTAGGAAATTCTGGTGGTTTGGGGAAAACAAATTATATTGATGGCATGTGGGCCCTACCTAACCTGATCCCCTAAATAAGGATATCAAGTGATCCAATGATTTTGTAGCAGCATTTCTTCTTCCTTAACCCTTAAGCACTACATCTGTGCTGTTGTAGCAACACACCCCTTTCTATCTGGTTTCTCACTATTTGTATCATTGCCTTTTTCACCCCTCCAGCTTAATGCCCTTGAAGGCCGTAGTTGGTGTCATCCTCCTTTGTCTTTCTCAGTGCCAGGACTCATCACAAAAAATGCTAATGGAGTCTCCTTGAGATGAAAGAGTTATTTTTTTAATTCCTCTTTTTTTTTTGGGGGGGGGTTCTTTTTCTTCCCTGTTAGCACAAAGAAAGGAATTATTTTACTCTTGACAAACAAAGTTTGATCTTTTTTGCTAGATACTAGAATTTTATGGCAAGGCCAAGTGGCCCAACACTCTTGGCTGGAATCTGATCCAGTGGAAAAATATGAAAACGCTCATAGGGAAGGATAAGGGAGGAAGATAAAGAAAAGGAAAAAATGGAGATGCTTAGCAGGGGTTCAGAAGGTTCTGGAATAGTTGTTTTTCCCAATGGTCTTGACCCATGATATATTAGTTGATTCTGAAATAATTTCAATGCTAAATATAGTCATGTTTTTCTCTAGAGTGAACAGTATATGGAAAGCTCTAGTTGTATAAAGTTTTATATCTTTACCAGTATCACATTTGATTTCTTAAGTATTCTAGGAGTGGAGATGAGACAGTTAAGCAAATAACTACAGAATTTAGATAAATACCTTGGGAAAATTAATTTCAAGGAAGGACAGATTAAACCAGTAGCATGTGAGGGACATATATGAAGGACCTAAATCCTTGGTTTATGAAAGAGCAGCTTTTTACTTAGCCCTTGAAGGGAGGACTTGGTTTAGATGGGGAACATTGGAACAGGGACAGAAACACAGAAAAGCAAATAACGCGAACAAAGATACCAAAGTGGAAAGCCACAGGATATGCTTAGTGTAAAAGGAATAATCAGGCTATGCACAACTATGAGATAGATGATGGTAATAGCTATGGACTGATGATAGAGAAGAAGAATTGCAGCGTATGATTTTAGGCCTCATGATTACTAGAGAGCAGAACTAGAGCTGTATGCTTCTCCTTTCTCCATCCCTATCCAACACTTCGGATTCCAATGCTGGACAGCTTCCACACCTATGCATTTGGAGCCAATCACTGTCTGCCCACTGCCCACTGCTCTACACCATCACTCCATCACCTTTGCATGGGCTTAGACACGTTTCCCTGCCAGCCACTGCTGCTTAGAAACTGTCTCTTCAGGTAACCTTTTGTGATGCATTTGTGCTCCTCATCCTCCATAACTCTTTATGTCACTCATTGTCATTGATTATTGGTGGGTACTGTTCACTAGTCTCCTCTATTAATTATGGGGTTGATGACATTTTTCATTTCATTCACTGTTGCCACCTAGCACTTTCATCATTTAACTGGCACTTAAAGGATGCATATTGAAAACCAACTTTCTTTATGTTCTCACCTTCCTTTTGCCACATTCTTTCACTTGGTTAATGCTTTACAAGCCTGAGGCTGCTGGTCTATTTTCAGCCTTAGATACATATGGGATGCATAGTATGTGGCTTCCTCAGTCATAGCCAAAGAGCTGGATATCTCACTCTGGTGGGTACCAGTTGAGAGTGCAGAAGACTTGGATCCCAGAGCAATTGGCCTTGATGAGTGGGAATCAAGGTCAAGGAGGGAGCCTGCTTCCACTGCCCCTGTGTATTATGTCCATGAGCATCTTCTTCTTAGAATTTGATTTTGGGGGATGGTGAGAATCTTATTTGTCTAGACCACATGGATCTGCCAGGTGATAGGTATATAAAGTTGTGGTTTGATATGAAACTATAGTTCGTACACTAGCATATCATATAGATTTGCTTCATATTTTTCTTACTGTATTCCTGTTATTTCTTTAAGGCCAATCCTTTCTGACTTTGTACTTCACAAATAAAATGTGTGTTAATACCAAATTCTCATTGTAGGTTCTGCTTTCCAGAAGATTTTCACTTCATAAAATTGGATCAATATGTGTTGAAAGAATGAAAAACTACATTTTAAATGTCATTACTACAGGCAAGCAATAAATGGGCCATTGGGAGCATGGGGTCCTTATCTCTTTTCCTCTTGCATTTTTCATTTCTGTTTTCTTCCTTCAGTTTTCTTTTTCCCCTTTTATATATGTCTTCTTGGGCATCGTCCAATTTTTTCATTTAATTTTCTCCCTTTCTCCTTCTTTTCATCTTACATGAATCTTGAGAAAAAGAACAGCTTTATTCATTGTGGTAGACTTCGTAGTAGTTAGCACATTGCTTGGCAAAAAATAGATAAGATCTCAATAGATATTTTTTAAGCAAATTCATATAAACTTCTGTATCATCTAACATTTAATTTTAGGCATCGCTTTTACTTTCAGAAAGCTTGCTCTTTATTCCACTGCTTATACACACCTACATTTCATTAATGATGAGTTAAATTCTCTTTTTCAGAATAGAAAACTGCATACAAGAAAAAAAATGCTGAGACTATAATATTCACAATCTTTAGCTGAGTGTCTCACTCAGTTCATTTTGTCAGCTGGATTGGAACTTTCTCGAACACCAAGTGAGAGATAATGAGGTTCTTCTAGATGGTGGAATTGTTAAACAAAGTTATTATTTCTAAATCTATTTCTCCAGCATCATTAAATATACAAATGCTCCTGGGAAGAAGGATTTAGAAAAAATAAATACTATTTATTGTCCAAACCTTACTGCACAAAAGTTTTTCTATTTGTTTAATTTTTAGTTCTGGGGGATGAAACCTTTGTACTGAGCCACACCCTCAGCCCTTTTTCCTTTTGATGTGGTCTCACCAAGTCACTTGTCCAGGTGAGACTGGGACTTACGGACCTCCTGCTTCAGTTTCCAAGATTGCAGGGATTCCTGGTGTGTGCCACCAGATCCAGTAGGAAAGTTTTAACATTCTCACTATCTTACTCTATTTGACAATGTTTCCCAAACTGTATTTTCAACTTCTCCTTAGATTCTGTTCTTAAGTTAGAACAGTCACTTAATAAAGGTCTTGATTTGCTAAACAACAGTTAAGTGACTCATCATGTCCTCTGGGCATTTCTTTTAGGCATACTGAGTGAGCAATTGATTCCTCTGTCCAAAGAAAAGCTGGAAACCTAGATGCAATATAAAGTTACTTCTAATTCCAAGATCTTATTTGTCTTAAGATATAATGCGTCACTGTAGCATGTTTTATTCTTTCAAGGTCTTTTTTTTTTTTCTTTTTTCTAGTAGTAAGTGAAGTTGTATGTGTTGATGGTGTTTCCATATATGTATATGATGTACAATAAATAAATCAAATTATTTAACATATGTATCACTTCACACAATTATTTTTTTTTGCTAAGAATTTTTAAGCTCTACTTTCTTAGCCTGTTCTCAAGTATCCAATAGATTCAGATAACTGTAGTCTAGTGAAGTACAATTGATCTCTCAAACTTATTTCTCCTAAGATGTGCTTTTCTAAAACTTTATATGTATTTGTGATTCTCATCAGACTTTATTTTCTCAAGGCCTGGAGCTCATTCCTAGACACAGCTATTTCTGTTTAAATAATCTTTTAGCATTTTAACTCATTGCTGACTGCATTGGACTTCTCACTCTCCTCACCACGACTGTGTTAGCACTTTGTCTACAACTCTATGAAACCTTCTTGATATTCCATTTCTACTCATCCCTGCGCACACATTCAACCTATCACCATTTTAATTGACCTCCAATTACAGCTTATTTATTTTCATCTCTCTTTGCACCTAGCACTATTTTTCACATGGACTGCCGTAATAGTTTCACCAATTAACTGAATTTTGTTTTT
The DNA here is from genome assembly GCF_000260255.1 of Octodon degus. NCBI lineage: Eukaryota > Metazoa > Chordata > Mammalia > Rodentia > Octodontidae > Octodon > Octodon degus. The sequence continues at coordinate 23,553,370 of NW_004524590.1, forward strand.
CTATTTTTGCCCTTGCCTAGATAGCATGAGGCGAGATGGCTCTTCAGAGCAGCTACTTCTGTTCACATTCTCTCTCTCTCTCTCTCTCTCTCTCTCTCTCTCTCTCTCTCTCTCTCTTTGCAAACTGGGGATAGAACTCAGGACCCTGTGCTTCCCAGGCAAGCACTTATTCTACTGAGCTATCTCCCTAGGCCTCACATCTTCTCTTCATCACTTATGATCTGTGTAGCGTTGGATAAATTGCTTCAGCTTCCCCATCTTTAAGACAGAAACAATGGTAATTCTTAGCTCATGGGAGTACCATGAGAGTTTAATAAACACATGCACAAAAATACACTGTGTACAATTCTTGAAACAAAATCTTGTATAAAAATCACTATTGCAACTAATAACTGTCAGATGTTTTCTTCTCCACATTCTTATCAAAGCAGTCGATGTGAAAGCTTGAGTGTGTCATTTCATGCAAAATCATTTCATATGTCTCTTCTGAACTCAAGCATCTTAATATCACCTTTTCAGCCATGAATGATTTTTCCCCTGCCCGTGTCTCCAGCTCAGCTCACTCTAATCTCCTTCACATTCATTCTGTCCCACACATTGTGTAGGCTCTGACAGGTTAGTTAATCATTCACTACCTGTGCTTCCTTTTGTGGCCAGAAGCTCCCATTGCTCCACCCAGGAGCAGAAATTGTGAAGATCCCAGGACGTGTTAGAGGCTTCACTTGAGGTGGACACACTTCCACTGTCTCCTGAGGAGAGGTGCCTTTGTTGCCCTGCCTCAGCACTCAACAGTGAAAGAAGGAAGGTTGGGAGTTCCTGAAAAATGTGGCCATTGGATAGCAATCCATGTTCTAGCAATAATATTTACTGTGGAGAGAAGCACGAGTGGCTGTCCCCTCCATAGATGTTGTTTTCTGTTACACATTTGTATTGGTTTCCTACTGCTTCCATGATCACAAGTTTAATGTCTTATAATAAAAAAGTCTTAAAATGATACAGACTCTTTTATTTGCAGTGAAGGAGGTCAGTAGTGTCCAGTGGCTAACACTGGGCCACAATCCAGGCTTTTGCAGGACTACCTTTTTGTTGGGGACTGTAGGGGAGAATTTGCTCCTGTGTTTTCTGCCTTTTAGAGGTATTCTTTCTTTTGAATCTTGGGACTTTATCTTCAAAGCAGAATAATACCTTCAAATCATTTTAGACTGTAATTCTTCTGCTTCCTTTTGCCTTTTATAAGAAACCTTGTTATGACCTTGGATCCCGCTGGAAAATCTGGGAAGCAAGATCCCCTAAACTAAAGATCACTTTATTAACAACCTTAAAGCCATTTGAAACTTTAATTTTTTATTTTTCAGGCAACCTAACATATTCATAGGTTTCCCAGAGTAAGATGAATATATCTGGGTGTTCAAAATCCTGCATGTCCAAACATCTTTTCTTTATACTGAGAAATGAATGAAATTTTGGGTGGTCTTAAAGTTAAGCAAGAGGGCAGCCTTGACAAGGTGTGGGTCATATGCTATAATGTCAACACAAGGGGATCAATTTGCATCCTTATTAAGAAATCCTGCTCTGATGTTTGGTTCGCTAGATTTGGGCACTGGCTTACTCATTCCTTAGATAGTTGCATGATGTTGGGCAAGTCCCACAGCCTCTGTATGCCTCCAGGTTTTTCATCTGTAAATGGAGATAATAGAGTTGTAGGGAAGACCCTCTTTTATAAAAGAGAAAAATCACAGCACAGTGCCTAACATACATAGTAAAAGGCAGAAGATAGTCTTGTTTTCCTTTTAAGGTATTCACATATGCCAGATATTTAGGAAGAATAAGTCAACCTTAGGTCAAGAGGTCAAAGTCAATTTGGAGAGAAAAACACAAAAGTAAATTATATGGGTGGAATATGATTGATTTTATGCTACAGGTATGTAAAAGGTATTTTTCTGTTTTTTTAAAAAATGTATTTACTTATTTATTTACTTGGTTGGTATGGGGTCTCACTACACAACTCAGATTCATAGTGATCCTCCTGTCTCAGCCTCTCCAGTTATGGGATTACAGGCGTGTGCCACTATACCCAGTTTCTGTGATGGTCTCAGTATGGGACAGCATGGTATGTGGTACTGGGGATGGAATCTGAGTCCTTGTGCTTTCCAAGAAGTCACTTAGACTGCTTAGCTGCCTCCCCAGCCCTAAAAAGCATTTTTCTTTCCCTTTCTTTCTTTCTTTGTTCTTTTTTTATGGTACTGGGGATTGAACTCAGGCTCTTGAGCTTGCCAGGCAAGCACTTATTCTACTGAGCTAGCTCCCTGACCCCTAAAAAGCATTTTTCAAATCCATAATTAAGCAAGAATCCTAGAAAAGGAAAGGAATATATATATTTTAAGTTTTCTATCTATAAAATTGGAGATGCTACAGCTTCTACATCTATAAAATTAAAGAGCTAAAATATGATGCTCCAAAAGGAACTTTTCTTTCAGAAATAAGATTATATGGCCTGCTCTCTTTGAGGTATAAAATTCAAAACGTTTCAGAGCCAGTTGAGCATGATTAGACACTGGCCTGCATTCTTTTTTGCCTTACTAATGATATCAGGTGTTTACGAGCAGTTTTTTCTTTTTTTCCCCATAATTATATTGAGAAATAAATAGCAATGAGACAGTTTCAAATCAAATTGGTAGGACAGTTCCAATAATTAATACATTGAATACTGCCTTCCTAGTGGTTATTTGTTGTACAAGAGGCAGACATCATATCCTATTTACAAATACTGTTACAACAAATCACTCTATTCATTAAGAGAATGCAACTATATATCTATCCTAACCATTTTGAATACACAGATACAAAATGGTCATTCCTCTATATCCCTTTTTTTTGTTTAGTTCCATTATTTAAATATTATAGGTGTGTGAACTCAGCAAAATATTCCAAAATATCCCAGTAGTCCATAATAGTATTGGGTCTTCCACTTCACTGGCAGCGTCAGAAGTTGTTGACCTGAGTCCCCTACAGCTCAACATAACAGCATGGCTTTACTTCTTGTACTTTGTTTTTATACTTTCCTGCTGGATGATTAAGATCAAGATAAAGCAGGACCTATGTAAAAAGAATTGTAGCTTTGGGGTCTGATAAGTTCAGTGAAATCCCCTCAGGATTTATCCTGAGACCCTGTACCTCACATTGTAGATCCTCTGTCAGTGTAGATACTGCTCTGTGAGTTCTCAGACTTTGGTGTGCACCCATAACTTATTGGAGCTTTGGTACTGTGCCAGAAACGTGCATATCAGAATCTCATTCAAGCTCTGTTGGTTGATTTTGAAGCAAGAAACCCACAGACTATAATTTAAGAAACTTTGTACTAGAACAGTTTTATACAACAAAAAAGTAAAGGTGAGGATTTGGGAACAGGTTATATTAGTACAAGTGATAAAATTTGGTCTTTTGCAAAGAATTTCCCAGTGCTATTGCTTAATTTGAATGGTTGGTAATAAAATAACTCCAGGGTTTCTTAAAATGCAGAGAATTTAGAAATAAGCAATTGTAAAAGAATTGTACAAAACCACTATAGAAAAGGCTGTTTGTAAATTCAAGTCTGAATAGCTATTTTTGTAGTTATAAGCTAACATGTTAATTCACAACTGTTTCATAAATACTGAAAGAACCTATAAAGTATTTTTCTCATAAAAAGAGTAGTTTATTACAGCAGTGTTAGTAGTTAAAGTTTTTTTTTTAAATGTGTTTGGCACAGGGTCTCACCATGCAGCTCAGACTCATAGTGATCCTCCTGTTTCAACCTCTCCAGCACTGGGATTACAGGCATACACCACCACCCGTGGTCTCAGTGGCTGGCTCAGTGTGCCCGGATCTGGGACCAGCACAGCATGTGGTGCTGGGGATCCAACTCCAGGCACCACACTTACCTAAACAGGTGCTTGGTCCACTCAGCTATCTCACCGGCCCTAGTCTGAGTAGTAAGCTTCATTCTAACAGTACAACACAGTTAGGACCACACGGTCATTGTCCACTTGACACATTCTGTGGTAAGATAAAGGCATCACAGTTTAGACATCCCAGGTTCTTATAAGGTGGATGAAAAGAAATCTGACATCCTTTGGTACAGAAGATGCCTTTTCTGTTTTCTAAGGACATGATAGCAAGAAGCCCTAAAATATGTATGAAAAATTTCCCCCCACACATGTGTACATATATGTACATATTAACGTATCCCTCTCCATGAAAACTCTAATAGCTGCACACGTTGTATAGTCCGCTTTTCCAATTACAATTGCAAACTGTTATCTCTGCTATTTGACACAATCATGTCTCTACATCCTCAAAAGTCATTAATTGACTAAAAATAACCACGAGTGCAAGGAATTTTAGGTGCTTTATCTTGTGGTATTAACATAGAAGGCAATGATTATAACCAAATCGTAACAGCAAAAATGTGTTTTATTGGAAGGTGAGACTACTCTTCTTGGAAATGTATGACATCGCAATGAATAAAATAGGTATTGTTGGTGCATTGAGGTATTGATGTGCAGTTTCCCCCGACAAAACTTTAAAAAATTGCATGAGATAAATATATAGTAGATTGGTTTCTGCTGCAGAAACTCTAGGGGTATAAAATAAAATGATCTTACTTTAATTTTTGGCCTCTATAGCTGATGGTCTAGAAATTGTAGTCCAGAAATTTAAAGGTTTACATTTATATTTGAGTTGCCTCCCATCGATCTCAACATAAAAATACTTTCCCCCTAAGAATTACCTAAGGGGAGCTAAATGGAACATATGTGAACTGACAGAACTAAGGATTTTTGTTCAGCAATATTCTAGAAAGTGAAAATGCTCAGCGAGTCCTTCCACTGGAGGCCTGCATGCTGCTGTTCCTGGCACCGCTGCTGCTGCCAGGCCTACAGTGAACGCTGAGAAGCCCCCGTTCAGCATTAGGACTCAACACCAACAGTGATGAGCGGGGGTGGGGAACAGTCTTTGCCAGCACCACTCTCAGGGTGTGTGGGCAAAGCTGCACTCGTGTGGTGTTGAGGAAGGCAGACATCGACCCGACCAGGAGGGCTGGAGAGCTCACTGAAAGTGACGTGGACCATGTGATCACCATCATGCGGAATCTGCGCCACGACACGATCCCAGCCTGGCTCCTGGTCAGACAGAAAGCTAGAAAGGATGTGAGCTACAGCCAGGTTTGGGCCAGTCGTCTGGATGGATAGCAAGCTCCATGAAAATCTGAAATGACTGAGGATCAGAGCCCAAGGGCCTGTGCCACTTCAACCCAAGACCAGCACATCTAGATCATTATAGACCATGGCCACACCAGGGGTGTGTCCAAGCAGAAATGAGCCTGAAAACCTTTTCTGTTAGTAAATAGTTTATATCTAAAAAAAATGCTAAGTGAAAATTTTGAATTTTTATGTTAGGGATGCTACATAATTAAATTCTATGCAAATATTTTAAGTGTGAAAAATTTTGAAGTCTTCAACAATATTATTCCCTAGAAATTCAGATAAGAGATAACCTATAAAACAAAAATGTCTAATTATGAGCTACTTTGATTTAATTAATTAATCACAACTTTGGGCCTTGCCATGCACATGCTAGAAAAGTGTTCTACGATTCCACTACATTCTACCCCCTTAAAGCTTTTTGCTGCTGAAGTAGAATTGCACTATATTGCAGAAACTAGTCCTGAATTTGTAATTTTTCTGCCTTAGGTTCTGGAGCAAATAGGATGACAAGTGTATACTGCTGCACCTGGTCTGGTTTTTTCTTTTTCAAAACAGTGATTTTTAAAAATTGTAAAAAGCCTGTCTATGATATTTTTCCTGAGGAAAAGTCCTAACATTATTTCCTGCAGCTCTTCCTTGTGTTATGGCCTATTATCTTATGGCTTTTACCATCTGTATTACTCATTGATATTTAATATCTGCCATCTCTATTGAGGGGCTGCTATTTTAGTACGTAAGATGGATAACCTCACTCAACTCCAGTCCCTTAACTGAGCAGAATCTATGACTTAACCTCCAGCACACATGCCATACTCACTGAGGTCTAATGACACATACCTAACTTGCATTATAGAAATTTCCAAATGTACATACTTATAGAAAATAATGATTGCTTTTGGCAAAAGAGCTTTAAGTGGAAATACTGAATTGGAAGTTTGATGAATTTTAATTCTGTCTAACACACTCAAGATGATGTTTACCCTGATTCTGGAAATTACTGTGCCTTTGCTTTCAATTTGCTCTTTTTTAAAGGTGAGAATAGTAAACTGCTGAGGGAGGATGTGTTTCTCTCCATCTTATAGCTATCACCTATATGTTTTGTACAGGCTAGTAAATATTAGCAATGTAAAATAATATGAACATAAAATTTTGTTCTAGAGTTTATGGGTGTGTAATATATATTTGTTATCAGAAATGTCTTCTTTTGTTGGAAATAAGGACAAAAATGTGCAATAGATCATGTGAAATAGGGAGAAACTCTTAAAAAGAAAATAGCAACTGGGATGGGGAAAGAACGAAAGTGAAGAAAACAGGATAAAAGAAAGATAAATGAAAACCAGGCTTTGTGAATGAGAAGAGGAAAAGAGGAGAGTTTAAAAGAAGGGGCTATGAATGTGGAAAGAAAGAGGATTTAATATATGACATGTAGACACAAGTTTCCTAACTGAATGTGGTCATTACATAACTTAAAATATTTTTTTCAGAAAAATAATGTATTATGTATGTTACGGATGCTTTATTTTTCTGAAGATTCTATATTTATAATTCTCTTTCCTATTAGTTGGGCTACACTGTAAAGCAAATTATTTTCCTATGTATACTACTGACAAGACACATCTAAACAAGTAATTTGAAGATGCTTTGCAATTCTACCATTGTTTAATTCCCATTATTTGGTTAGTGAAATTCTGTATCATTTCTCATTTTTTAAACTATACTTTTCTTTAAAAAATAAAGATATATCTTTCAAATACATGAATCACTTTTAGAGAACTTATTAAAGATTATAACTTGTGAAAGTAAGCTTTAATTATTTACTGACTTAATACTATCTCTCAGTTAAGAGGAACTATCATTGCAACTCAGACTAAAGAAATAGGGCCTTGGAATGGAGAAGAGGCTGAAGTATCATCGCTTAAGCAAGAATTAACAACTTTGTTGCATGTCATCCATGGTCTCCAGGGCTCTTCTGCAGCTTCTGATTCTGTAATGTCTGGGGCCTAGAAATTTGAAACTGTGTACAGTATGATAGATGATTCTTACCAGTAGAGAAGTTTAGGAAAGACTGTCATAATCTGACATTGGCCTGTGATATATGCCTCAGTTTCTAAAATTGGCCAGGTGCACACAAAAAGATCACAGCTTCGACTTTTTGGCAACTTGCTCAATATTCTACCCACTACTTTGGCCTGAAAGGAGTTTACTTTCAAAGTGTGTATCTTTTCTACTAACGTATGCTATTTCGCTCCCCACATTCATTTACTCTTTCTGCTTCCTTCCCAGCTTAATTCAGCAACTATTCGAATTCCATAAGAGGCAAGGTGTCCCCAGAAATCCCACAGTCCTCCGGAGAGCTTGTTTCCAATGAAAATCACCTTAGATAGGGGGTTCTTTGTGGTTTTAGCATCAAAGCTTTTAATGACTTCCTAACTTTAATTACTTTTTAGCTGAGACTTTGTGAATTCCTTTCTCCTAGTTGATTTTTGTGTCTTAGGTTGGTTTCACATGGTGTTTCTCCATGACCCTGCAGAAAACTCCTGTTGTGGTAATCTGTACCTAAATCCTTGAGAAATCTGTAACCTTTTGTGGAGACAAAGGTAATTATTTTTTAATTCAGTTTCCAAGTTATTTGAGGTGGAAGTAAGCTCAAAAGATGTGGCTAAATACCACTTATCAATCTGCTTACTCTAGGAACTCTGCAGCTCAATGTATTAAATCTTTTCTTTTGATTTCCCTTTCATCCTCCATAGAGGGGGAAACTGTGCAGTGTAATTTAGACCCTGCTATAGTTCAATGAAGTTTGCTCTTTTTTTATGTCAGATATAAGAATCTTAAAGGAGTTTTGTTTTTTTAATCCCAAATCCTATTTTGTCTATCAGTTTTACATAGTGATTTCTATATGCTATTTGTCAATAGAGGCATTCATTATCTACCCACTGGCAATTTATATTGTGGGATCTAGGTTCCAAATTCATATATCAGCCTGGTTTCTGAATATCTCAAAATTGTTTCCAAATAAGTTATGAGTGAGTGTTTTGGGGGGAAATGTAGAGCATGAGATATTTTTATGCAGATATACTTGATATCTGTGAAAGATAACAGAATATATCTGAGAATTTTGATATTTACCTAGAGCACTGTAAAATCTACAGAAAACAAAGGTCTTTGAAAAGTCAAGTAAGGACCACTTTGGAGGAGATGCTTTTCTTTTCTGTATTTAGGACAGGGTTTATCAGGTCTACAGGGTCTCACTATGGAGATCAGACTTGTAGTGATTCTACTGTTTTCAGCCTCCCAAGTGCTAGAATTAAAGGCGCACACCACCACACCCAGTCTCAGTAGTGACCTTAGCATGCTCTGTGGGCAGGGCTTGCATGACATGCTGGGGATCAAACCCCAGCCACTGAGCTCTGCCTAAGCAGGTGCTTTAGTCCACTGAGCTATCAGGCTGGCCATTCAAGGGAATGATTGAAGAAATGTGGATACAGGGAGCTGAGGATGTTTTGATGGCCATGGAATGGGATGGTCACCACACATCATTAATGTCTGATTCATTATTATGCTTTGAAAGTATATATAGGTTTCTGCCAATTTTCACAGAACTTGACTGTTTTATTCATTTTGATCTCCATAGTTGCTATAATATCTAGTCCTTCCCAGCCCCATTTCTCTTTTTTAAAAAAGGCATTCAAATGTTGGGTGATATGTGGTGTGGAGGCTGTTTTTGTTTTGTTATTTTTCTTTTCAGAGGAGAGCAATGCAACAGAGCCTTTCTCTTGGCAGGAAAAACTTTTTTCTTATATTTGTATTGCATGATGTCTAGTTTTTTCATTAATTGCACTCCACATAAAATTCTTATCAGCTCCAAACGAAGCCTTCTTTCCATTTACAGGTAAAGTTTAGAATTTGAAATATGACTTCAACACTGTTGTTGTAATTTCTGTTACTGTCACTAAAATGGTAGTTGAATCATAAGAACTACAACTTAAAAGAAAGTTGAGAGACGCAAACGTCTCTCAGACAGAGGGAATTCTCCATGAAAACATCCCAGAGTGTGATTCCAGGTTGCATATTAGCGATGAGTAATTTATTACTCTATGAAGTTGCAATTATTATATGGACAATTCCCTTACATTAAATTGCCTCATTTCTATCCATTTCTTCCAGTTTGGTGCTTACAAGCAACATAAAAGTTAATCTATGTCTCATGTAAAGCCTATTAAATGTTTAAAGACAGCCACAGTGTAGTCTGAACATCTTCTCTTTTTATCAGATATCCCCAGTCTTCAACATTTTCCTTTTGGGACATATTTTTATACCTTTTCATCATAAAGGATGCTTAATTAACTATCTCTTAATGAAGTATGACTGCATCTTTTTCAAGTTATTCATATGTAAGAGTACACTGTGAATTTTGTCCTTTGCTACTATACTACATATCATAGCATATATAGTAGAATGTACTTTCTTTTTACATGATATTTCAAAATTGTTTTTTTTTCTCTACTTCTTTGCTTCAATTTCTTTTGTAGTAAGGCCTGGGACACTTACTTTAAAGAAACCGAAAAAGTCAGGTTCTCTGAGTGAGGTGGAGAAGTAGGAATAATGGCCTTTCTAGTTGTGAAGAGCCTGTGTAAGGTGAAGGTTGGGCAAATGCAGTGTAAACTTCTCTTCTACCCAATAAAGTACAAAAGAATCCTCACTGCAGCCATAGAGACAATGTAGGGGGGTAACTGTTACTTCCTCTAAAAGTGTGCCTTTCCTATTTTAATTAGAATATAAGTTACTTGGGAATTTTAAATATGCAAATTCTGATTATCACTCTGTGAGATGCACTCTGATTATCATTCTGTGAAGTTTCTAGAGGCTTCTAGATGCTCTATGGATCACATTTGAAGCAGTGTGGGCTACAAGTGTAATTATAAGTTCTCTACTAGCCACATTAAAATCTTGAAAAGAATATAACGTATTGCCTTTTAGTCCCATATGTCCAATTGATTATCATTACTGTTAGGTTTTTTGGTGGCACAGTAAAGAAATAAGAAACATACAAGAAATCTCTATTAACTAAGGACATGGAGAGAATTCCAGGGGTAATGAGAGGATCCTCTGGCCTGAGACAATGAAAGTTGAAACTTTTACAGACTTTTGTTATGGGTGGTTTTGATTCAATTACACATAACAGGGAGCTGGATCAGTAGAATAAGTGCTTACCTGGCAAGCATGAGGTCCAGAGTTCAATCCCTTGGTACTGAAAAAAAAAGAAAAAAAGATCAATTACACATAAGGTGTTGATTGAGGACTCTCCTGTGTGTACAGGAGAGGTGAGAGGAAATTGTGACAAGGACTGAGTTGGGGAGAATGGGAAAGTGGTCATTGGGAAGCTAAGTTGTTGCTTTAGGAGCTTCAGTTATGTTAGATGACCACCACAATAATATAGCAATTCATACTAGGGACAGAGCCTATCAATTTCAATACACAATCCACATAACTAGTGAACTATTTTAAATTCACTTTTATACTATTTCACATTTGTGTAAATTTAGTACACCATCTTCTGTTAGACTAACTGCATTTCAAATCCTGGCTAGTCATATGTGGCTACATGAGTGTAGGCTACATGCTGGGTAGTGAATTATAGGTCTAAAAAATTGGGTTTCTCAAAATCTGGGCTTTATTCCTATTGTTTTGGAGCTTGTGTTTTGTGTATCTAGGTGGTGGGGTAGCTCATCTACATCTCTTTCTTTGTCTGGTAATGTGATTGATTCTTTGAACACAGTGTCTCAGTTGCTTTTCTCTCATTGCTGGGACAAGATGCTCAACACCCAGAATTAACAAAGGAAAGATTAATTTAGCTCACAGTTAGTGGAGGTTTCAGTCCATTCTTGGCTGGGTCTAAGGCAAAGTGGCACATGGCAGAGGGCAGCAGTTCATGGTGGCAGCAAACAGCAAAGAGCAAGGGGAGGAGCAACGTCTGTGGAAGCGAGCAAGCTTCTTTCCCCTCCTTACATAATATTCAGACTAACCCCCTCCCCCAGGTTGGGTGTATCACTCACACCCATAATCCCAGCATTGGACTGTGAGTTAACCACAAACTCTAGAAGCCTCCCCATGACTGCATGGGGTTTTATAGAAACAACTAGACAGAAACCTCAACATTCTACTCCTGGGTCCCCCAAGGCTCATACACATTCTTTATGCAAAAAGCATTTTAATCCACCTCTAAGAGTTGCCAAAGTCCTAGCAGAATCACAGTTGCTGGAAAGTCCAATTCCCAAGTCTCCTTCAAGGTCTAAGGCAAACTCTTGGTTTTGAGACCCTGTAGAAATGAAAAGTTAAGCACTTCCAACTTGCAGTGGTACAAGAAAAACATTACCATTCCAAAAGATACAAACATCAAGACATAAAGAATTGGAACCAAAGCAAGTTCAAAATCCAGAAGAGCAAACATTAAGTCTTGTAGTTCCATGTGGAGTATCTGAAATAACTTGTGGCAAATTGTGAGCTTCATGTGGCTCTGCCTCTATGACACTTTTGGTGGTAGCTCCCATGGCTTCTCTCTTAGGCTGGATTTTCTCTCTTCTTGCAGCTCTTCTTAAACTATCCATGTTCCTAGCTTTTCCAAACTTCTGAGGTCTCTACTGCACTATAGGCTTCTCACTCTCTGCTTCACACACTGTCCTTTCAGGAGCAATTTGCATGGCTTCCCAGGCCTTCCTCTGACATCTAGGTGGAAGCCTTCTTAACCTCTTGCATTCTGCATGCACCTAAAACCAACACTATGTGATGATGCCAAAGTCTGCTGCCAGCTGGAGCAGTAGTCAGGTTTCTTTTCTCTTGGCTGCAGAGGTCAAGTGCCTGGATTACTGAGCACGCTGACCCTGATTCTGAGGAATAAAATCTCTATGACACTGCCATTCTGGAACCTGGTATGCCTGCTGCCTCTATCCTGGAACATGGAGTCCTATGGCTTTTTCCTCTAAGCAAAATCTTTCACTTTTGAAATTTTGAGACTGCAAAGGGTGGAGACTTGCTGGTTCCTATGATGCCCTCAGGCCATCTTTTCTAATCTCTTGTTCCTTCTTGGCAATGGAGATCCTCCCAGTTCTATCTTTGCAGTCCCCAGCTTTATTGGAGCTTCCTTTCTGGCCAAACTCATAACAATTTTTAAATACTTCTTTATTTATTTGTTGTAGGGTCTTGCTACCCAGCTTGGACTCATAGTGATCCTCTTGTCTCTGCCTCCTCAGTGTTCAAATTATAGGCATGCACCACCATGCCCAGTTTCAGGGGCCAACAGGGTGTGGAGCTGGCATGGCTTATGATACCGGGGATCAAACTTGGGTCCTTGCATTTACCAGGCAGGCACTTAGACCACTGTGCTATCTCCCCCACACATGCAACATTTTAAATCATCCTGTTGGTTCTTTGCTCTCGATTTTCAACATAAACCTGACTAAAATTCCCCAGCAATAGGCATGCCATTGCCTCAATATTTGACTGCCTTGAAATTTCTTTTGCAAGATTCATCAGTCTGCCATGCTTAATTTTTATTGCTGACAAATTCTCTGGACATGAGCAATTTGCAGACAATCTTTCTGTCAATCCATAACACACATTGTCTGGAGTCCAACAGCCAGTTCAGTTCTTCTTCACAGAAGAATCCTCTCCACTGTGGTCTTTATAGGTAGGATTTCTGTCAGTGTTCTGTGTTCTGAGCTCTAATCAGAATCTCTCATACAGAATAGCCAAAGGTGTTCCAGTGATTATTTTTTCACGCAACATCTCCAAATCTTTCCTATCTCTTCCCATAAACCATTTCCAAAGTCCCTTGGACCACATGGTCAAGATTAGTCCCAGCAACAACCCCACTTCCTGGTACCAAATTTTTTCCCAGTTACATTTTTCTTATTGCTGGGACAAAATACTTGACACTCAAAACTAAGGAATGAAAAGTTGATTTAGCTTACGGTTAGTGGAGGTTTTAGTCCATTCTTGGTTGGTTCCAAGGCAGAAGGGCACTTCCTAGCCATTCATGGTGGCAGGAAATGGCAAACAGCAAAGGGAGGAGCAGCAGCCCTGGAAGATAGCAAGCCTCTCTCTCCTCCTTACATTGTACTCAAGGTATCTGCCCCAGGGCAGGTGTAGCGCTCACACCCATAATTTTAGCATTGGGTCATGAGTTAATCACAAACTCTAGAAGCTGCCCCATTACTACATGAGTCTTTGTAGGGACAACTTGACACAAACTATAACATACAGTCTCCAAAAATAGCCCCAGTGATACAATGATTTAATGAGAGTTGGTCATTGTCCTAAAGGTTTGAGGGTTGAATGGAACATTTACTTCGTACATCAAAAATTCAACTAAGTAAAATTCCTTATGAAGGCCTTAGAAGCATTGTTTTTTCTCAATATCACTCTCCAAACTTTTATATTCTAGTGCCTACTTTAAAGTTGTTTTTTTTTTAAACTGGGGACTTTGTTCTTCTCTTTTTAAGGCAATTCATTTATTTTCATTTTAGCTATATTCTACTTAGAAAATAAAAACCTGAGGGCTAAAAATTCATTTACTATAGTTTGATGCCAAAGAATATTGTAGGGACCAAATATTAGTTAATCCCATCAAATTGATGCTGTTATGTCTAAAGTGAGGACAACTTCATATTTGTCAAAACTTATCCTGAGAAGTAGCAACTCCTTTCTTTGCTTTCTTTATAATTTCAAGCATGAATGTAGCATCAGTAGAATTTTTTTCTACTAAAAGTTGTTTTGCTTTTAGTCAAATGAAACTTCTATAAAATATTTGCATATCTGAAATCTTCATTTCTCCCTTAGCGTACCTCTATGAATCTTCTTCTTCTTCTTCTTCTCCTCCTCTTCCTCCTTGTCCTCTTGGTCCTCATCCTTGTCCTCATTCTCCTCCTCCTTCTCCTCCTCCTTCTTCTTTTTCCTTTTCATATTTTTGGTACAGCATTTCATTACACTGCTTGGACTCATAGTTATCCTCCTGTTTTCAGCCTCCCCAGTGCTGGGATTACAGGTATGTACCAAAACGCCTGGCCTCAGTGGCTGGTTCAGCATGCCCGGGAGCCAGGCTGGCATGGCACATGGTGCTGGAGATTGAACCTGAGTCCCTGTGCTTGCCTAAGCAGGCACTTAGTCTACTGAGCTATCTCACCAGCCCTTTCTGTGGTTCTTTAAACTGAGGTATAGTTTTCATGCATTGAAATGTTCAATGATAAGTGTGTTTTTGATGGCTGCTTACTCTCACATGAAGGCGTCCACTGCCTCAGTTTCTCTACTCCATTCCATTCCCCTTTGGCTCTCTAGCCTCAGTGGATACAGCTCTTCCTTCCCTTTCTGTACCTTAGGTGAGGTTCCCCTTTGCTAGGATTTTGTTTGAGTTTTATGGTATAATGTGTCCTTTCTTGCGTTGCTTTTTACTCAAGCTAGTATGCCTGAGTTTCATTCTTCTATCAGTAAGTAATTTCATCATGTGAATATGTCACAGCTCATTTCCCTGTCCTCCTCTTGATGAGTACGTTTTAGTACTGGATTTGAACATTCTTGAAAAGAAGTTTAGTTAAAAAAAATAAACTCTTTTATTTCTATTCTGTAAACAATTGAAGAGGAACTTATTGGGTAAATAGTGTGGTTGGAGTTTTATAAATCCTTAAATGGATTGTACCATTTCATAAACTTGTAAATGTGAAGAGTTTGCTTGCTTCATGTCCCTAGGAAAATTTGGTGTTTTTAGTCTTTTGTCCATTTTGATCAGTATATGGTAATATCTGTTGATGGTTTTAGTTTGCATTTCCTTTGTGATTAATGATGTTGAGGGCTTTTTCATGTGTTTGTTTTGTGTCTCTTTTTGGTAGAGATGGATCTGTCCTTCATGAAGGTACTATTATGGATTTTCTTTCTTTTTTTTTTGTGGCTAGTTCAGCTAACCCTTGAGGGTGGGGCTGGTGCTGCATGCAGTGCCAGGGTCCTAGGGCAGTTCCTGAGTGCTTGCTGAAGTTTGCCTAAGCAGGCGCTTTAGACCGCTAAGCTACCTCACCAGCCCTGGATTTTCTTTCTTTCTTTTTCTTCTTTTTGTATTTTAGTAAGGGTCTGCAGAGTCTACAGGGTCTACCGGGTCTCACGACAGAAATCAGCCTCATAATGATTCTCCTGTGTTCAGCCTCCCAAAGAGCTGGGATTACAGGCAGGTACCACCGCGCCCAGTCTCTGTGGCCATCTCAACACGCCCCCGGGGGCAGGGCTGGCACAGCACACTGGGGATCAAACCCTGGCCGGGGTGTCTGCCTAAACTGGTGCTTTAATCCACTGAGCTATTTGACTAGCCCTTGGATTTTCTATCTCTTATAATAATGTACTATTCATGTCCCCAGCTGTTTGGATGGTTTTATCCTTTTCTCCAGGGATTACTCCTCTTCTTCCACCTTTTCTACTTTCCCAGAGGTACTGCATTTAAAATCACTGAGTCCCAAGAAATTGAGCATAGCTGTGACTTCAATGGGAAAATGTTTGCGTGTGAAACCACGACATCCTGCAAGTGCTATAAGTTTGATGTCGTTTGCTAGATCCTTTTTAATATCAAGTTGGTTTGAATATAATGAAGTGCCACACTGTAGCTGAGATCTCCAGCCAAGATATTTTGGCATTATTTGCAATATTCAGTTTCTCTTCTTTTGTTATATTTCTAGTCAATTCTGTAGAGTGGATGATCACATTATTTCCCATATTGTTCTGAAGTGTTTACTCCTGTGTGTTACTGAACGAATATTCAATATTGTTTTTCTATTGTGTCATTCAACATTATATTATACTTTCCAGCTATTTTTGTATTACAGCTTTGTGTTGGTGTTTTTCTTTCATTTTCCAGTTAAATCTACCTATGATTATGTGTCCAGTGTTAGCTGCTGTGTCAGAAGGCAGTAACTACCAAATGGACCTATTGCTCTTGATTGTCAGTAGGGTATGCACGAAGAATTATTTTCAGGTAACCTTAAATAGATTGTATTCTGTTACCCCAAATCTTCTCAATAGAGCATCTGATATATTCTCCTGGTAAGAAATTTCATATCTAAAAATCTGATTATGTACCGAAAGGGTCTGCTATTCTGGACCTAAGAGTACATTTTAAGGTAACTTAGAATTAGTATAGAGCCAATGCAATACATGTGTATACCTAGTCACTGATCATTACTTCAATAAAAGCATGAGGTGAAATGCTTCCATGTGACCAAGAACAGAGCCAAAATGAGGTCAATACCTGGTATTAAGAAAATTAAAGAAGAAGAGAAAGTTGAGGGTCTTCTTTTTTAGTCACTTGAAGTCTAGTTATGGGATTCTGAAGTCTATAGTGTCTCACTACATAAATCGGACTCATAGTGATCCATCTGTGTTCAGCCTCCCAAGCGCTGGAATTACAGGCATGTGCCACCACACCAAGTCTCCATCGCCATCTTAGGGTACCCCACGGGTGGGGCCAGCACAGCATGCCAGAGATTGAACCCTGGCCACTGTGCTCTGTGTAAGTAGGTACTTTCGTCTGCTGAGCTATCAGGCCAGCCCTCAAGTGTCAATATTTTAATCCGATTCCTTAGGTAAAACTGTTGAGTTTGTGCATTTGAAATTTTTGGTAAATATTACCAAAATTTCTTCTAAAATACTGCACCATTTGAATTTGTTTGACAGTGACCATCATGCCAGTTACTTGCCTGTATTAAATGCTTTTTATTTTTAAAAATATTTTTCCAGGTGGATAAGAGATAATTCAAGCCTTGCCATTCATAGATTATTCCCAGCATCATTACTATGAATTCTTTTGTCCTTTGCTGTGCATCCACTACATGCTAGAAACTGTTTTAGGGTCATGGAATATTATAGCAAAGAAAGCAATTAAAGTCCTTCTTATGCTATTTACATTCTGAAAGGAAGAGATACAAAAAAAGACAATTAAAGGAAAAATAAACATAAAAGACTAATAGGTGTTATGAAGAAAAAAAAAACAGAGAAGAGATAATAAAAAATAGATTTATGAGAACAAGCTCTGCTTTTAATAGGAAAGCCAGAAAGTTCTTTTTTAAGAGGTGATATTTGTGCAGAGAGTTAAGTAAAGAAAGTGAGAGTGTAGCTCTCTGGGAAGAGAGTGCTCTAGGCAGAAAAAAATGTTCAGTGCAAAGTACTTTAGCACCAGTATGCTGAGAATGCCCCTTAAAGCGGTGAGATGGTTTTTGCAGGCATAGTATGAGACAGGGGAGAGACGCAGGGGGAGAGTATGAAGTGCAGTCATGACCAAGGCCAGATGACGCAAAGGCTGGTTAGCAGGGAGAGGTTTGGGATTTTGTCAAGTGAGATAAGATGTCATATTTCTCTAAGCATTATTGGAATCCAGTTGTGAATGAAGGGCATAGAAATGTGCATAATAAGCCTAGAGACAGACAGTAAGGGGTACATTGTTCATAGAGAACTTATAAAATATAATAAAAGCCTCTAGAAAAAGTGGAGACCAGGATATGGTAGAAGTTTTAGGGTTTAGTGATGGTAGGGTGAAGGTGTGTGGTCAAAAAATATAGCACAAGAGAGCCTTGCTGCAGTGCCACAGTTTTGATCTTGAATGTAGAGCCAGCTATACAAATCTACAGCTTATTCAGATATTGAGATTGTATGGAGACACAAACATAGATCCATGTAAACTTTCTAATATCTGAATAAACTGTCTAGATTGCACCAATTCCTGCTTTGTGCTCTGTTTATGCAAAATGTTCACATGGGGGAAACTTGGTACCTAGAAACTTCATATACCTTTTAGTTATTCTATAACTTTCTATGAATATCTAATTACATTAAAATAAAAAAGCCAATGTGCTCTCATGTGCTTGCAATTCTTAATGTACGAGTAATGGGAACACTCCTCCCAGTTGGCAGGCCTCCCCATAACCCCAGCTTTTGTACTCGCAACCTAGAACTTACATTTAGTGTTTTTGAATATCACAAATTCTCCCAACACCTTAATGCTAAATATAATAAATTCAAGTATTCATGTAGACGAAGACATAGCTATTGGTATAACATAACTTTATCGGCATAAAATTTCTACATGCAGTTTTTTCATAGGGCATTCCATGCTGTGATAAATGATACTCTAATAACATTCTTTAGCCCTAGAAAGAGCTAATATAAAATACAGAAAATAATTTTAAAATCAGATAAAAGGAATGTGATTTTGCACATATGATGCCACTATAACAAAATAATACAGACTGGGTAATTTATAAGCTTATTTAATTTACTTAGCTCACAGTTCTGGAAGCTAGAAAGTTCAGCATCAAATGCCACAGTCTATGGAGGTGTATTTTACTGTGCCATTACAGGGCCTGGAAGCCACGAGTTCAAGAAAGGGAAAAACTTAACTATCCCAGCTCCTATACAATGCAGGTGTTAGTCCCTACGTGATACACACTTCTTAAAGTGATGATCTTAGTGCCATCTCAATGGCAATTAAATTTTGTAATTGGAAGATTTTTAAAAATTAAAGACCATTTCTAGAACATTATCTACCATATCTTCTTGTAAAGCATAACAGCTTTCATTCATGTTCTTGAAATTTTTAGGCAATAATTATATATAAGTAGTAATATTGATCTCTTCTTACTTGACATTTATGACTTTTGTCCTCTATGTTTTTGTAGTGGGTAAGACTTTTAATGCCATGTCAGACAACACTCCATCTCCAGGAGTTACCAGAGTTTTAACAGTGCTTAAAGGTCCATTTTAAAGTCTCTTCTGAGACTAAGGAAAACTTGAAGCTGTGAGCCTGTGCAAAAGTAAGAGGAAAAATTAAGCACTGCCAACATAGAATGACTCTGGGGGCTGGGCATTTAGCTCAGCAGGAGAATGCTTGCCTGACAAGCTGGAAGCTTGGCTCCAAAACCAAGAATAATCCTCAAATAAAAGACAAGTACAGAAAAGACAAAAACAAACAAACAAAAAACAAACACCACCATGTAATGGCTCTGGATAATTTCCCATTCCAAAAGCAAGAAATATAAAACCAAAACTTGTCAGGGCAAATGTTAAATTCTGTGGCTCCCTATCAAGGACCTAGGGCAAGTTGTGAGGAAGGAGATGGGAAATCCAGAGCTCTTGTGTATTTCTCCTATCCTTGTGGCATTTCTAATTTCAGTCCTTATGGGCTCCCTTTGGTCATTTCTCTTTACTCACTTCAACTTTCCTTATCTGTCCTATATTTTTGATGTTTCCACCTTCCGGGGGTTTCTAGTACACTTTCAACTCCCCCCTTACAGCTTCATACATTGTGCTCTTCAGGTATTCTGTCTGATCTCTAAGAACATCATTTAAAGTCTCAGCAGAATTCTCCATGAACCCACAACTCTTATGCTCTGCATGCTTGTAAAAGCAGCACCACCTAAATCATACCAATGTCTGCCACCAGCTTGAGCAGTAGCTGGGCCCTTTAGCACCAATCCTGTAGAGCCTTTAAAGGTTTGCATGTCTGAGCACGATGAACTGAATTCTGGGGAAAGAGTTCTCCAGATGTCCTTCTAGGGTAAGTCTTTTCAAAGCAAAGATTTTCTCCTTTTGCATCCTTGAACTTAGGAGGGATAGTGTTTCACTGATCCCTAAGATTTTCTCAAGGCCTCTTTCCTACTGTCCTGTTACGAAATACTTAACTTCTTTTTTTTTTTTTTTTTTTTTTTGTGGAATGGGGGATTGAACTCAGGCCCTTACACTTGCCAGGCAAGCACTTTTTCTACTGAGCTATCTCCCCAGCCCCTTAACTTCTTTTTAATGCATATATATATATATATATATAATTTTTTTAAATTTTTTACCAACCATTCTCTCTTCTACTCTAACTTTATAGGCACTTCCACTCTGGAAAAAAATGGAAATTTTTTAAATGGGAATTTTGCTTTTGATTCGTACTATAAACCTGGCTGACAGCTACCAGAAGTAACCATGTCATAGCTGGAAATTTGGGCTGCCATGAAATTTCCTTGCTGAATTAACTAGTCTAATTCCCTTAATCTCTGTCCTCCATAAGGTTCCAGGACATCCAAACTATATAAACAGATTTTCTCCCAGATAATAGTACTCATCATCTTGAGTTCAACTCCCAGTAGATTCCTTGTTTTCTGCTGAAACCTCCTAAGCTTAGCCTTGATTAAAGACAGTTTTATCGTCATTCTTGTCTTCTGAGTTCTGGGCAGAATCTCTCCTCATGCTCTTCTCACAGCATTTTAGGGATTCTCTAGCCAGTACTTCCAAGCCTTTTGAAACTCCTCAGTGAACCAGTCTCAAGGTTTCTAAGCCTCATGCTGAGGTACAGTAACCACCCAACTTGTGTGATCCCAAAAGCTGGCTCAGTCATCAGTACCCACATTCTGAGAGCCCCTGTTGAAGGGAGGAAAGGTTTATTTTGGCTCACAGTTTTAGTGGTCTCAGTTCATGCTCAGCTGGCCCCAAGAGGACAATACCGTGGTGGACAATACCACTGGAAGCCAGGATGCAGACAGCGCAGGGGGAAGCCTGGGAGAAAGATGCCTCTCCAGGTCACGTGCCCCAGTTACTTGTCTGTTTTGACCAGTCCCCACATCCTAACAGAGCACTCAGCTCCACAGCTCATCAGTGGATGACTTCACCAATGTGTATAGTACACCCAGGATTTATCCACTCTCCGTGAATTTATCCATGAGCATTTCAGGGGACAGTCTACATCCAAAGGACAATATATGCTGAGATAAATATTTTATATTCCTCCCAGAATCTATTCATGCAGTAAGTTAAATTAACAGATATCCCGATATTGAAATCATCCTTGAAGTTCTGGGAGTGTGGGACAAACTTTACACATGACCAAGATATGTGTAATTGACACATACTGTACTCCCAGAGCCTTGCAAGGTGACCCAACAGAGAAAAGAAGGAAGCCATCAAAGCCCAGTTTCAAAATTATGCCCAGGGGCTGGTGAGATAGCTCAGTGGTCTAAAGAGCCTGCTTAGGCATGGTTAAGCAAATCCAGGGACTGGGCTGGATCCTCAGCACCGCATACTAGGCCAGCCCCTTCCCCAGAGCAGGCTGAACCAGCATAAACAAACAAACAAGAAATTATGCCTGAGTTGTTTCAGGTTTGAGCTTTTTTTCTTGCTGTCTTTGATCCTTTTATTGCTGTCTTTGATCATTTTTACTTTATGAAAACCTATCTCATTTTCAATTGGTACTATAGACCAGGAGCCCTGATTATATATCTGATTTGTAATATGCTACTTTTCATATGAAAAACTGATTCTTTAGAATGACAATTTCACCAAGATGTAGGATCTTTCAGCCTCTTCCTTTGTCCTCTGTAAAGTTCCTAGAAAAAGAGCTCATCCTCTATAGTAACTGTGCTGCCTTGAGGAGGCAGGCAGGAGGGTGGGAAAGGTGGATTTTGTATCTCAGCATTTGTATTCCTGTTACAGCTGAGCTGGCATGTCTTATTTGACAGTGATTTGTATTAGGTGGTGCTATTTTGCTTCCAGAAAATTTCCTTGTAAAAATATATATTCTTTCCTTTTTAAAATTTCACAGCTTATTGCTAACAGGTCACAAAAGCTAAGTGCACCAATGTGAGCACTTTCGTACTGTTCCATTTAAATTTTTGATTGGTATTATTAACAAATATATTTTGACTTTTGATGCATGCTTCTATTACCTTTACTCTTAGTTCTACTATTCATTTTTCATTTTGCTCTTCCTAGTGTCTTACTTTTAGGATGCTGTTATTGAGTAGTTCATTCATCTACTGTGTTCCTGTTGGTGTGAGATTTTTTTTTTCTTTTGAGCAGTTACGTAATATTTCCCCCCATACTTCTCTCTGTAACAATTTTGGATTAAATTCAAAACAACTCTTAGTAATTTATGATGATAGGGAATCCCTTATTCTCTCCAGGTGGACCTTTTAAACTAACCTGACGCTATAAATACTTATTCTTAAAGATCATGAATGGAAGGGCCATAGAGAACACAAACTGAGTCATCAGGTGCATTAGAGAAAGCCTCCCCTACAAATTGAAATATTAGAAAAAAAGTATGCATAATCACAAAGAAGAGGTACACCTGGGCAAGACAAGAATGAACACAATTGACAACCCCACGTGCCGCTTTGGCAAGGTGAATGTTTGCAGGCTGTGTGTACAACCATACAAGGGATTCTGCATTACAGGATTTAAGTTTTCTTCATGCTCTCATGTATCAGGTCTTTGCTATTAATTTTTTCCTCTTTTAAATTTAGTATGTAGGTTTTTTTTATTTTAGTACAGGGTCCACTGTACAGGTCTACAGGGGCTCACTACGTAGATCAAACTTGGAATGATCCTCCTGTTTTCAGCCTTCCAAGAGCTGGGATTTTTGACGCATGCCACCATGCCTAGTCTCAATTGCCATCTCAGCGGAGGCTTGGCCAGCCCTGCACGCCAGAGTCAAACCCTGGCCGCTGTGTCTGCCTAAGCAGATGCTTTAATCTGCTGAGCTATTTTGCTTGCCCTAGTATCTAGGTTTTAATTAAATTCAAATGACCACAATAAATTCATTATTTGTTGAGTTCTGGCTACTTGATTGTCATAATTAGAAGTAGCTGAATTTTACAAGGTGAGCAGAATGCAAAGGGGTTCTGTGCTTTAGATCCTGCATTAGAGGTATCTAATCAGTTTGCATGCTATTGTGTAAACATCTGAAGAGTACACAACCTTCCATCATGGGTAGAATGTTTATTTCAAACTGCTTAGTAAAAATAGTCTTTTTTCCTTGGTTGTAGGTATTTGACTAGCTGAAAATATGTTCATGTTGACTCTCAGGCAGAAGTAAATTATTTGTTCCTAAACAGGGTTTTTCTAGACCTAACCAGGAGGATAAATGTAAGTGCATGGAGAGGAATGTTCATGAAGAGGGCCATTTATGGCAGACTAAAATGCACACAATATTGTGTGAAATTTAGGAGGATTTGAGGGTATAAAGGGATAAACCAAGGACTTCCATTTTATTTTTTTAAACATTTTTTAGGAAGAGTGAGTGAAACAAATATCTGGGTAAGGAATTCTATTGAGATGATTCTTCTATTTCATTGAGTTTTACATTATTGACCTTGGACAAATCCTGTGGCCACTCCAAGTCTTGACTGGTAAGAACGGTATTGTGCTGTGGTGGCAGACACCTGTAATCCTAGCAGTCTGTGAAGCAGATGCAAGAGGCTTACAAATGCAAGCCAAGTCTCAGTTGTTTGGCAGTTGCCACAGCAACCATAGGTGAAGAGTAGCCCTCCTCTTGGCTTTATCCAGCCACAGCTCTCTGCTACCCCACAGCCGTGGGCCTCAACAAGGGCCACAAGGTGACTAGGAATGTGAGCAAACTGAGGCACAGCTGTCATCATAGACATCTCACCGAACACACAAAGGTTGTGTGGGACATTATCCAGGAGGTATACAGCTTCGCCCCCTACAAGGTGCACACCGTGGAGCTGCTCAAGGTTGCCAAGGACAAGCCCACCCTCAGGTTCATCAAGCAAAGGGTGGGGATGCACATCCATGCCAAAAGGAAGCGTGAGGGGCTGAGCTGCATGCCAACTGCCGTGAGAAAGGCAGCTGCCAAGAAGGACTGAGCTCCTCTGGAAAAAAGCTTTGCAGAAAGTTAAAAAGAAATACATATATCAATATATATTTAGGGGCCGGGGAGATGGCTCAGTGGAATAAGCACTTCCCCTGGCAAGTGCAAGGGCCTGAGTTCAATCCCCAGTTCCACCAATACATACATATATATATATATATATATATATATATATATATATATATATATGGCTGAGCAGGCTGAGCTGGCATCTCAGTGCAAAGACTTTGAGACCAATCCTTAGTATCACACACAAATGAAAGATAGTTTATGAGATACCGTGTAGATCTCTCCCATTCTAAGATTCCAGGGGAAATGTGTCCCTGAGTGGAAAGGGCAGTCCTAGGAGGCCACCACCTTGTTAAGCATCTGGTGCAACTCTAGATATGGAATTTCCTTAGAGCACACTAGTCTCAATCAGAAAAAAATTAAAATATTGCTCTATTATCATATATACAGAAAAAGAAAAAAATATAGATGAATTCACTCGTATATAATCAGGTGGCAATGTTAAGCAAGGAGGCCAAGTTTGTCTACTGTGCAGCAGACCTAAATATGTGGTCCTGTGTTTATTCTGGGCTTAGTATATCAGAAAGCAGAAATGAGTTGCCACAGGAGTCCACATGTTTGGGTTATTTGGGCCAGATTGGAGGCGAGATCCTTCTCGAAAGGTCACTATGATAGCTCTAAGATGAGATGCTACTTTGCTATCTGTATCTTCCCTCGGAAATTCCTGAAGGCTTCTTGCCTTTCTTGTTGAATTCTTTACTGTAAAAATCTTAAGCTGGTAATGATCCCAATTTTATCTGAAAAAATAAGACTGCTATTCATTGAGATAGTCCTTACCCCAAATGTTAGCAAAATAAAGACGCTTTGTATTCAGCTTCACTGGTTTGAACATTTATTAGATGCACTATAATTGTTTCTTTGAAGTTAACAAAATGTTTAGTATAACTGTATCTATTTTTATTTTATGAAAACTTATACTACTTTAAAAAGTTCCATCCATCTGTCCTCGAATAAATATGCTATATCACTTTCAGAAATAATTCATTTTACATCTAAGGACTTATAGGTATATCCATGCTTCTTTTAATATAAGATCATACAAATAAGCTTTTCAGCATGTTTTCAAATTATTATTTCATTATTTTTATAGTTTTACAAAACTAAGATTCCAAGAAAAATAATAATAATGCTTTAAAATATAAATCTTTTTTTTTAAATGTATCTGGTACAGGCACTCGCTACACAGCTTGGACTCCTAGTGATACTTTTGTCTCAGCCTCCCCAGTGCTGGGATTACAGCCATGTGCCACCGCACCTAGTTTTGGTGACTGGCGCGGCGCATCTGGGATTCCAGTGCTGGCATGGCATGCTGTACAAGAATTTGATCGAACCCGGGTCCTTGTGCTTGCCATGAGATGCTCAGACTGCCAAACTTTCTTCCCAGACTGAATATTATAAATTTTAAATTTTAGTTTTCATATTGGAAACTGGACATAGTAATCATACAGACTTATTCATAGAGATGTTTTACTAATTGAATGAGATTATACTTGGAAATTGCTTAGTGTAACAAGTATGCAATATGTATTACAGTTCATGAATTCTCAGTGGGAATATATTGCCCCTGAGGGAACAAAAATACATTCTGGAAAGGTAACATTTAAATAAAATCTCACATTTTTATATTTAAATCATAAACATATATGACACATACAGACATGCGGTAAGTTTGTAGTACTAAAAAATCTCATATTGAGAAATGTATAATTTAGGAAATAATTTTTTCAAAGACTTCTTAGTGAAGAAATAATGAAACAAAGGTGAGAATCACTGAATAGTTCAACCCATTTATTTCATTAAAGCTTAGTTACAAAGAGATTTGTCCAGCTTATGCAGGTAGTACCATATTCTCTATTTCATTGCTTTGTTAATATTTTTACCAATTTATTTTTAATAATTATACTCTATAAATTGTTCGAAAGATTGAATTTCTGTCCTACTAATCATAAAGATTTTCATGAATCATAGGTTCCTTTTATGCACTCTGCCACTTCATTCCTAGTTCTGACCCAGTGCTCTAATATTGGTCTGTGTTAGGTTTCGTTGGTTTAGACCAGTTAGAAGCTACTAGTTTACAATATTAGACTTGACATATACAGGAGCTATACAAAATAGGACTTACATTAAATGAATAGACATGGGGTCCAGGAACTTTTGTAGTGCTTTGCAATCAAGGATTTTGGCTTGTGAGTTTTATAAAAATTATACACTATTTGATAACAACTTATTATGTAGTTCCTCATTCAAAGGAATGACTTATTTTACATTTAAAAATTACTATGTAAGGCTTGTTCGTGTTTCTACTACTGAATCCCATGAGACTTCCTTTGAAGTTGAATTAACTTGTTCAGTCTGAAATGATTTGCCAATTTGGAGTAACATATGCTAACAAGTACATCAAGTACAGTAAAGCCTTCATTTTTCCCTTTCTTTGAAAATAGGATAGCATGCATATTTACAGGCACAGACCATAGTTCTTTCCTTAACTTCTAAAATAATTATCCTGGGTACTCCCTCCCCTCGTTTTCATCCCTCAGTGCTACAAGCGTTGAGGAAAGGTGATATTTTCAAGTATGGACTTCCTCTTCTTGCTACCATTAGTAGTCATTCCCATTCAAACACTCTCAGACTGAGATACCGATGTTCTAACAACACAGGTAGAGCACTCTCTGGCTTTGTCTCCTTCAGTGAGTTAGTAGGTCATCTTGTGACCTGGACTCAAATCCGGGAGAAACCCTGCCCCTTGACTTTGTTCTTAACAAGATCTTTTATTTTCCTTCTCTGAGACTTTCTTATCTTAGCCATGTCTTTTGATTTGCTTTTCCTGACAGCCCTTCTTGCTTCCATGTCCTCCTGCCTTTTGGCCTGAGGGATGCGTTGCTGTCATCTCTGTCTTGCTTAGTCTGTGAGGTGGACTTGTCCCTGCCGGATGGTGTGCTTCCCATCTAGGAACTGCCACATGTCCAGCTTCAGAGCTACCTGAAGAGTGTATTTGGTCATTCTTTTTACATTAAGCCAAACTTAGGCAGGAAGGGGAAATGTATTCTTGTAATGTATTCCTTACACATCCTTAGGGATGGCCCGAAAGCTGAACTTTAAAAATGAAAATAATTATTAAAAACCAAATCTCATCCATTCTGTTAAACCTTTAGAAATAATCACAAGTACCTTTCAGAACCACTGCAATAATAACCACCTATTTCCTCCCTTTCCTTTAATAATATTTTCTTTGTCCTTTACTGTTGATATTTTTAAAACATATTTTTTTCTGTTTTATCTTGCTTGTTTGGAAGTAGACATAGCATTTACTTTTTTCCTAATCATTGCTATCACAGCATATTTTTGAAGTTAATTCATATTGCAATTAGAAAAAACATAGTGTCATGTAGTTAAAAGGATATGGCCATTTACAAGCCCTGGGCTTGGGTTTGTCACTTACTGCCTCTGTCATTTAAATAAATAAGTTACTTTCAGTTATTGCATCTGAACTTGGAACGATAATTGTACTTACCTTGGAGCGGTCATGGTGATTACATGAGAAATTGAATTGAAGTGCTTACCACACTACCTCCGCTGAGTTGGTTGCCAATGGGCATCAGCTATTATTAATAACATTAATCATTTCCATAGACATTTTGGTCATTCCTGGGATGACGTGCTCTCATTTAGCACTTGTCACTGTGATAAAAGATATACTCTCTGACATTGCATATTTCTGCCATGGACATCTCTGAAGATAACTTTGTGCTTTCAGCTACCTCTTTGCCTTTCTACCTTTTGCTTTGGCCTTTCCACTTTCCAATATCCATTATCATTTTCCCTTCTCTTTCATCAATCATGATATTTTTCCACAATGGAACATATAAAAGATCTCATTTAGCTCAACTTTCATTCTACCCTTTCTCCTCCTATCTTCCTTTAGTCCTTAGCTAAGTATCTAGGAAAGAATCAGAAAGAATTTCTCAAAAAGGACTAGAATGAAGAATATGTGAAAATAGAAATGGGCAAATATAGGACTTACTATTGCTATATTGTTTCCATGATTATGCAGTTGTTGATTGTTAATACTGATTGCTTTGTAAAATTGTACGTTTGCTTCAATTTATGGGACCTTTATATTCATTTGAAACATTGTTTTTCCATCTTTGCCTATGGTGGTGTTTCTCTGTATCATTGAGAAATTTACTAGCTGGTAGGCAGTTTTTAAATGGTTATATGAAATGAATAAAATTTGGAAACTTCTTGACTTATGTCCAAATTTTATATGATTATTTTAATTAAAGGAATTTTTTTATATTAAATCCTCTGTGCGGATACACATCCTTTTGTCAAATTGTTTCACGTGATTCTTTGCCAAGAGTCATAATGTGACTAAAATTAAGCTTCATTATGTATAACAGGATGAAGTGTGATTTTATTCTTTAATCTGACTAAGTAGTAGAAGACAGATTTGCTTTTATTCCGCCCACTAAGTTAAAAAACACGATAGATTATTTTGAAAATCTTAATAGCAAAATTCAATTGAAATGACACATGAAACTTCTTGAAGGAAAATAGCTTTACTGTTAAAATTGTGATATTATTTATCTTTCCCCCTCAACCATTCGACACCTTTCATTTGTAGAAAAGGCCGATTTATTTTAGCAGTAGGTGGATTGAATTTCTGCCAAGTCAGTGTGCTCCATAAATGGATATGTCAGAAGCAATATTGTTTCTCAAAAATCATTTAGAAAGCAGCATTTTTACATAAGTAGGATCTTTCATTAGTTTTGAATTAAATTCGAGCATTTGCCATTTCTTGGAGAGCCCATGGAATGCGGTGTCTTGAGTACTTGAGTGAGTGATTCCTTTGGGATTTGCAGTGCCGGGAATTTGATTTGGAAAATTGAAATGAATATAACGTCTTTGTCTAACTTCTTTGGGGAGGTTGATAATATTCCGAAAATCTAATATCACATATAAAATCAATTGAAGTCAAGAGGTTTTATTTGTGAGATTACTTGAGTGCCCTTAATGTGGGAGACAGGCAAACTAATTCAAGTTTTGGGGGTCCCAAGAAGTGGCAGCACTTTCAGTTTATTTTCATCTCTGCTGCTTTAAATTGCTAGGGAGAAAAAAATAAGTATCCTCTGACTTAATTCTACTCCTGTCTTGAAGATATTTTTCTCCTGAAGGGAATGTGAGATCCATTACACCGTGACAGAATTATACCCCTTTCTGAATTTGAAGTACTGACTTGATTTTTCATCCCATAGTTGATATATTAAAACCCATGAAAGTGCCATTGACACTGAAACTACTCTTTTTACTGTAAGAAAATTATTTATAAATTAAACAGGGATACATCTATATTAATTACCAGTAAGGAATATTATTGCCCACCTTTATTTAAATTTCTTTTTGAGGAAGTAGCATATAAAATTTGGATTTATAAATTTTCCATCAATAGAGGTAGGGATTATATACAATTAATGAATCTTAGGCAACTTAACTTGTTTGTATATTAATTCAAATTACTTTGACTTGAAACGTGCTTTCATTTCAAAGAATAAAACATGAAGGTACTTATTTTCCTTTACACTGGCAGTCACATACTACTGATCAAAAGGAATAGTTTTCTTCTTAATTATAATTCATTTCGTTTGAATTTTTATGCTTATCTGAAATCACACTGCTCTTAAGGAAAATTTTGCTCATTTCTAGAGTTAAGAACAGTGTATGTTTTAGCATCACCTTCACAGCATATTTTGCCCCTTGTTAATTAATATTCTGTTCATTGAGTCATTCATTATTTAGGGCAACTTTGTAATCATTAGTAGCAGATGTCCACATATCTTATAACACAGGTTAATTTAATCATTCATAGTGCAAATGAAAAATTCCAGGTTAGGCACCAAAATATCAAAAATTTTAATTGCTACTTCATATGGGCAGTCACATTATGTTATAATATATTCCTTACCATTTACAAAGATGCTGCCACAGAGTGATTTGTATAATCCAAGTTTAGGTTATTTGCTACTTTAATACTTTGTGGCTGTGAGAAGTCTCTAGGGGAATCTGACATTGCTGCCTACAAATCCTAAATAGCATGTAAGACCTTAAATAGTTACTTATGTGGCTGAGCAGCTAGTGGCTGCAGGAATGGCCAAAGTCTTCAAGGTGACATAGTCAGAAAATCAGCAGCTGGAAGGTGGATAAATCCAGATCTGCACTGAAGAGATGCACTGAGCAGAGCAAGATCCATCGCATTAGAAAAGGAATAAGAATCAATTCACAGGAAGGTAGCAGTGTTACAGAAGGAGCTGCAGGGTTATAGAAAATCAGCCATGCTCACTCCCAATATTATGGCTGGAACTTTTCCAAGAGAAAATGAAGGCTTACTAAACTGTAAACTATATAATTTTCCTACTTCAGGTAGCCCAAGGAATACCCCTGTCCTATCCACTCACTGAGATCATTTTATGAAAATATAAACAGCTAGGGGCTGGAGAGATGGCTCAGTGGTCTAAAGCACCTACTTGGAACAAGCTTGGCAAAGCAAAGGGACCACGGTTCGATCCCCCAGCACTACATGCCAGCCAGCTGCGCCCCCTGGTGGGCTGAGCTGGCCACACACACACACACACACACACACACACACACACACACACAATAAATAAATAAATGT
>NW_004524590.1:23584127-23592819 GCF_000260255.1 Octodon degus
CACACACACACACACACACACACACACACACACACACACAATAAATAAATAAATGTAAAAAAAAAAAAAGAAAATATAAACAGCTAGGAATAAAAGAAGCAAGTAGGGCTGGCCAAACAGCTCAGCAGATTAAAATGCCTGAAAGCAGGCACAGGGGTCTGGGGTTTGATTCTCCCCAGACCTGCTGTGCTGGCCCCGCCCCTGGGGCACATTGAGAAGGCAATTGAGACTAGTGGTGGTGTGTTCCTGTAATCCCAGCATTTGAGAGGCTGTAAACAGGAGGATCACTGTGAGTCTGATCTAGTAGTGAGACCCTGAACACCCCGTAGACCCTTCCCTAAAAACAAAACAAAACAAAACAAAACAACAAAACAAACAAAAAACAGGAAGTAAGTAGTTAGTCAATTAAGTGAAAAATTTTGATCTACTTTCTTGGTGGACAGATTCGGAGAAGATTGGAGTTTTGCTTTAGTTATAAAGGAGGGGAAGGATTTAGATTATGTTTCAATGATTAAAATTTGGCCTGCATGACTATAACTTTTGGTAACTTTTGGGACTGCTGTATAACAAGCTATCTCAGGATGTGTCCACATTGGTTCATAAGCAGAAATCTTTTTGGACCTCTTCTATTCTGTCTGATAACTTTATTTTATGGCTGAAAAGCCAAGAGATGCCTCAGGGCTTTTTCTGTTCTGAATATACAGAGTCAGCTTGGAAGAACTTCCTGAAGTCTTTGCAGCTTAGCTTTTTGGTAAAATTGATAAGATAAACTAATGGCTCTAAAGCTCCTTTTCAGTGCTAACAGTCAATAGTGTAGAAATATCCTGTGTTCATTCTTCTCAGGACAATTACTCCCTAAGTGTGTTAAAACTGGTAAGTGCTTTGTGACTGACAAATGATTTCTAGAGCAAATGCAGACTGAGATGAGAGTGGTGGGTTTGTAATAAAGATAGGTTGACCCAAATCCACTGATTCTGTATCTAAATGAAACATCTTAGATGGGTCACTTGGGACTGGAAGAATTTATTGATATGGATTAAGTTCCATTGTCTACCAAAACAGCAGGTGCTGAAAAGATATATCTACTTTAACAAATGGCCTCCCCACCATCCGAGGAACACCTCCCTGTTCTTTCCCGCATGTGGTGTCACTCCCTACTTTCAAATCTTATGAATAACGCTAGTTCTAGTGTCCAGCAGTGTACTAATTCATGGGTGTTTACCAATGGGGAATTTGAAAGACATTCCTTGCTTCATGGCTTCCAATATTACTTAACAGTCCACAAAAATAAGACAAGCATAATAACTGTACAGGGGCAATGTCCTAGAAAATGCAGCTTTTAGGATATGTGCCCACAACCTCTTTCCAGGTACACTGCCACCTGGAATCTTTCCTGCACACACATTCTTGAAACTTTAAAAGGAGTTTCACATGAGCCTACTATCTGTCTAGGTTGTGTTCTTTTGTGGATTGAATGGATTCACTTGTTGGGTCTGACCTGAAATGCAGACATCACGGCAGCCATTGTCTGCTGAGCCTTGGATCTGAGCTGTTTGGAAAATCTTTTTATGGTTGATTATTAGCCTTTGTCTAGTGTTGAAAAGAGAAAGCTTAACACAAGTGAATAAGGGACATCAGAGCAGCTTTTCCATCTTAGTGAGGTAAATGGACTCATATCTAATTAGCACTATCTCATACATAGGTATAGGTTCAACAAGGGAAGTTTTATTCACTCCTGACTGTTTTACTCACTAATGTGGCTTCAACAAGTAGTACGGTGCTAATGCATGATGTAAAACAGGTGATTGTACACTGGTTGCCAATCTGTATGGGTCCAGTGAGAGATCATTGATATACAACCTGCTATATGAAACACTTTTATTATTTACAGATAAACGGCAAGGACAAAAGTAGCTTAAGATTCATTGTGATCTAGTTACCCAAGTTTCAGAAAGCCACCCATATGGATGCATTCCTGACTGAGGGTACACTACACAGTAGCATGCAGACAAGGGTACCAGGAGATGGCTGCCCTGTGTTTTATAGCTTGGGTGGTATGAAACATGATGGGCTAAATTGTTGAACAGCATTATGTTCTAGGAGGAGTGAGATAGTGTCTGACCTGTTCCTTCCAGTTCTCTTTTATCTCAGGGTGCTGCATTTTTCATATTTTAGTTGAAGATACAGAAAAATTGCTTCTTGGTCTGTTGGCTAAGATCAAGTGTGGAGAATACAGAGAAATCTGGGTCACTCAGAAAACTGTCCTTCATATAGTAGGCATTGAAGCAATGTGGATTAACTGACCAATGGGGGAAAATATGTATATACACAAGATAGCTTGCTTAATTGTACTGCTGATTTCTACTTGTCTATTGCAAGGAATATATAATTCAAATTTATTTTTCTGGTAATCTTAGCAATTAATTTGAAGACACAATATAAGAACTGTGGTTGAATTACTGTTATTTTGTTTAGTGAAATTCTATATCATTTCTAATTATTAAAACTATTTTTATTTGAAAGAAAGGAAGGAAGGAAGGAAGAAAGAAAGAAAGAAAGAAAGAAAGAAAGAAGAAAGAAAGAAAGAAAGAAAGAAAGAAAGAAAGAAAGAAAGAAAGAAAGAAAGAAAGAAAGACCCGTAGTGAAGTAGTTAAGAGCACAGACCCTGAAGCCAGACTGCTTGTGTCCAAGTCCCAGCTCCACCGTTCACTAGCTGGATATGTGGACAAGCAAACTCCCATTTTTTGAGCTTCAGTTTCTTCATTTTAGAAGTAGACAAAACAATGCTTAACTCAAAGAGAGACTATGTACTTTAAATGAATTAGTGGCTTTAAGATAATTACGCCAGTGCCTAGCATGCATGACAAAAATAAGTACATTAAGCAACTTCCGCAGCTCGATACCTTTTCTGTCATCATCAAGATTTTGTTTTTGGAACACATGCTGGAGTTTGAAATGAACCCAACACACCTCCACTGTAAGGTATTCAGCTTTGCATCTTTCTGCTTATAGTATGCTCTGACATATTGCTCAAGAACACTGATATAGATCGTGTTTGGTGGTTTGAGGCAAGCATATGAATTACTCAACACATGACTGTATTGTTTGCTTATTTTCCTACACACTCTGCACCCTCTCTAAAATCCTTTACTCGTGGCTTTCAGTCTCCTACATACCTCCCAGCTATAGTCACTTCAGTTCTTGCATCCCATTATTCTTTTCAGCACAGTCTGCTTTATCACCTTCCCTGTGTCGCCCCTCCCCTTTTGCTTTGCCCTCCTGTCTGTTCTCTGTGCCTACTCTGTCCTCTTCCCAGGGCATGTAAACTTTAACATTTGCATTGGTAATCTTGCTTTGCCCTTGCATTCATTCTAAGCCAGATCAAATCCTTTAGGTAAACTGAAAAAGAATTAATTGCAAACAAAACAGTATTCTTCTTCTTCTTCACAATCTCTTTTTCCTCTCACTTTCATAAGCAATTCAAGCTGCCTCCTTGATCCTTAGAAACACCCTTCACCCTTTGGTGTGCAGCATTTTATGACAGTATTTTTTGAATTTGTTGTTTTGGCTCCCAGTGTTCTGTTGGTCAGAGCTGTGATTGATTACCACTTTTACCAGATTTGACACTTACACCACATGGAAAGTGGGAGGAAACAAAGTAGGTGGTATGATCCACCACCTGATCCTCTCACACCAATTTCCACTTCTGAGGCATTTCTAATCTGTCCAACTGGACAGAAATGCCATCTAAGAAACATTTAGACAATAGCAGAAGTCACCCCTTAAGATAAATCCTGAAAGCATTTGCTTAGAAAGTCTGGACTATTTTAGAATCTCCTTGGCATGGGGTCATTCTACAAGATTAATTAGTTATGCACTTGGCTGTTCTTTGAATGTGTCATTTGTAAGTATTGCCACCCCAGTCTCCTTTGTATTATAATGTCCACAAGGATCTGATTCTTCCTTTGTCCTTTATCTGTGTATTGTCAGGGTGCCCCAGGCAGGTCTACACATAGAAGATCTTGTGAACACCATTGAGAGACAGTTACTGCATTCTGAAGGAACCCAGCTCTGGCCTATGTGGGTGCACACGCACAGCTGAAAGGACTGAAAGCTCCTGGCTTTGTGCCTTTCCCTTCTTTGGTGGATCCCTGGGCCTCTATGTGACCTCAGTAGTGAAACTGATTTCCAGTAGCTTAGCCTGTATCAGAGAGCCTGATTTTTCTTCTTATTATAAGAACCATTTTTCTTTTGTGTCTTTGCCACCTCCACCCCTCTGGGGAGTCACAGCAGTAGATTGGTTATGCTAAACACTCCACCTCAGAGGTTTGATTTTGATTTTTTTCACAGCAACCTAATCATTTATATAGTCGAGATAGACTCATCTTGAAGTTTCACAAAGGCACTTAATTTTGTTGTAAATTATAGGTCTAGGTAAGTTGCACCTATGGTATTTTGAATTCTCTCTTGGAATTCCTGGGAACAGTCAGCAAAGTGGAGATCTCAAGTACATGTCCTTTGTCACTCTCTTCCTTTCCTCACCATAAATGCTAATTAATAATGTGGAACTAAGCAATGTGTATTGGAAGATGTTGATGTTTCATTTGCATATAATCCTCTCAACCCTGAAAATGCAGGTACATGTGCAGATAGAAACATTTCTAGGGATGTCAAGAGAATGTGACATGGGCCATTATTTTTTGTCCTTCAGTGTCTAGACCTGTGGAACATGCATTATGCTTGGGACTTGCCCCTGCGGCCTCTCAGCTCTGCAGTGTCCCTTGCTCCACGGACTGCATAGTATCTTCCTGGTCACCCTGGGGCCTGTGCATCCATGAAAACTGCCGGGATCCTCAGGGGAGGAAAGGTGAGTGCCTTGCTTGTGTGGGCTTCATTTACTTTCAGAGTATACACATTTATTCTGTCAGCTAAGTAGCTGATTAAGCCTGTCTAAGACAATATTTGTTTATAAAATTTAGATAATCAGCTCAAGCCTGACAGCATTCAGTTGTTAGGGAGGCAAGTGGGGACCTTTCAGTGGAGCACAGAATCTGACCTTGATTGACTTTCCCGTTAGGCTTATCATGGATGAAGTGACTGTAATTCAATTTGATATAACTTAATGTTTTTATGTAAAGAGAATGGTTATAGAGAAAATTAGACATGGTTTCTGTAATTACATTCAAAACTGTTCTCATGATTGATTTCTCTCATTTTTAGATTTCCACAATGAATGTTTGGATGTTGTGTTCCCTTGAATGCTAGTGCTAAGAAGACATTTTCCCCACAGTAGGAGAAGTGAGAGTCAAGGACATTCCCTAATATGGTTAGCTGTTAGCCTGTACTTGCTGGGCTGTACTCCTACTAATTATTTGGCATGAAAGATGAATGTGTGTGAGTGGTTAGTGCTGCTGCCCTGATGGCCCTTCTTCCTGCACACAGCTCAGTGCCACCTCAGAGTACTTTCTGCCATCACTGGAGTGGTCACAGGCACACTTGTATTCCAAGGTTCATAGCCCACATCCCTAAGCTTTTCCTTTTATTCTGACTCATAGTGCTTTAAGGCAAAGACAGATGATGAAACTTGAATCTTGAGCAAGAAGAAGCTTACTCTCATTCTTTATCAAACCATAAAAATTGCCAGTGGTATCTGGTGGAGTGGTGGTGGAGTTCTTCCTGGTCCTTTATTTGGCACATAACAAAAATGTTCGCCAGGCCACCTCAGTTTATGGGTACAGAAAAATCCCCACTGATTCTCATAGTGGATTTGTGATGCACACATATATAACATGCTCTTGTAAGTCTCTTGGAGGTGCTTGTGAGATGTCCCAGGGTTTCTTACATGTTCCAGAACTCATCTCCCAGGGTTTGTCTGTGCTGCACCTGTTTCAGGTCACTGTCCAGAAAACCATGCAAGGTCAGACCAAGCCCCTCAGCCGCTTTGGCCATGGCTATCCAAGGAGGTACAACTTTGCTTCATTGCATCCTGCTTTCCATGCTTCCAGAGTTGTAGAACCAACGGTGGTCAATTGGGCCTTCTGTTTTTTTTGGACATTTAGATATCAGTGATAAGAAACTCAATCAATTCTGGTTTAAACTGAAAGAACAGAGTTTATTAGTTCTCCTAACTGAAAATAGAGGGGAAACCAGGGCTAACTCTAATTGTATAATCAAGGCCAATAGGTCTGAGTTTTTTCTGTCTGTACAGTTCTCCACTCTGTTTTTCCTTATAATAGGCTGAATTTGCAGCAGGCCCTCTTCATAGAGCGAAGACTTATGGGAATTTCCATTGTATGTAACAAGTTGTACAAAATGTACACTGTCCTCAGTGCTAGTTCCAGGAAGAGTTCTCTGGAATTCAAGCTGCTTGGTGACATATGCACATCCCTGAATCAGCCACTGTGACCAAGTCCTAGGCATGTCACTCTGCTGAGGTACAGAGAAGTATAGCTACACATAGCCTGGCAGACTGAGAAGGACAGGAGCTTCCTTAAGAATGCTAGGAGAATGTGGTGGCAGTCCTGAAGGCCAGACTTAGTTAATAGTGTTTATTAAATACTTTTCCCATTTGTTCTGATCCATAGGTTCCCTACAGCAATTCAATGAATGCTCCTTATTTTGTTCATTTTTTTATTTTATTTTATTTTATTTTATTTTATTTTATTTTGTATTTTAGGACAGGGTCTACAGGCTCTCACTGTATAGATCAGACTCATAGTGATCCTCCTGTTCACAGCCTCCCAAGTGCTGAGATTACAGGTGTGCTCCACCACACCCAGTCTTAATCTCCATTACAGTATGCCCCAGGGGTGGGGCCAGCATGGCAGGCCTGGGGATCGAACTCCTGGCCCTGTGTCTGCCTAAGCATGTTCTTTAATCTGCTGAGCTGTTTGGTCACCTCTATCTTGTTTCTGTGCGTTGTTTTGACCCCTTGTGCCAATTTTTTTTTTCAAAATGGTGAAAAATTGTACTTCTGACTTCTACCTGACTCTTGCTTTTCCACATAACTCAGTCTGGTCCCTGGAAGTCAGAATAAAGTCAACTTTGTGATGCATTTCATCATTTACTAGTCTCACAGGGTGCTTAATGCCAAACTTTTTCTTCATTGGTGCTTAATCCCCTAGTGTATCTGAACTCCTGAAAACACACTCTTACCCATCATTTCATAGAACCTCGTATGATCATAGATGGGGCTTTTAGGAGGTGGCTGGACCGAGTGTGTACAGAGGTGGATTAGGGGTTTGTGGGTACTAAATTCGTCCACTGATCAGTTTAGCACAGTCATAGCTGTGCTTCGTAAGAGGGCCTGGCCTCGGCATGTATGGCACCAACCTGGAGGCTTGAAGCCTGGATAGATTACAAAGGGAGAGATGAGGCACAAAGGCAAAGACACTGCTTCCTGCCTGCCTTGCCACTCGTTGTTTCTGCCTTGTGTGTCTCTCTGCCATGTGGCCCTGCCTTGAAGCCAGCAGACCACAGATGAAGCTTCTACAAGTGGGCCAAAATAAATCGGTCCTAATTTAACTCATAGATTTTGTCCAATAAATAAAAAAATACTCAAGACACTCCTCATTTTTCAAAGCTCCACATTTTCTGTAAGCTCTTCCCCCCCCCCCCAGCTCTATGCTTTCGTATCAGCAATGAGAAAAGCGAGATGATTGTTATTCAGGTCTAGGAGTTACTGATTTTAAAATGCTTCCCTAAAGCAGGGAGAATTTTAGTTCTTAAGGTCTTGTTAAACCTGGAAGCACCACCTGCCTGTAATCTCTCCTGGGACTAATAAAAGTAGAGTTTTCCCTCTCGGGAAAGGATTCTGTGCCTACAAGGAGCCTAAGCATGTTCTGAAGATGGTGAGCAATCCTCCTGTTATTTCTACTGACTTGTGAGCATGAGGCCTGAGACCTCCTCCTTTTCTGTTTCTGCCCATGACACTGCCCTGAGTTTTGCCAGAATCACTGAGCAAGGCAAGCTCAATATAGTTTAGAATACCATTGTGGCTGGAGTACACAGTGCCAGACGCTGGAACACCAACAGTGTTTAGCTTCACATTTGGAGTCTCCACTCTTATGATGTGAGCATACTAGCAGTACTCTAAGACATTGAGACATTCCTCATATTTTATAGTCTTGTGCATATATATATATATATATATATATGTATATGAATGGGAGAGAGAAAATTATTACTGAAGCTAGACCTAGTGGAAAAATCCTTTACCAAAAGGGGATGAGAAATTTCAAATTTCAATAGCTGTTATGTGTGTATTCTTTTTGCTCATTAAACAATGCACATCTAATAGCTTAAAGTGTAAGTCCCAGCTCTCGTGATTGCTGACTTTTTCACACTATCAGGTTACAAAGCGTATTTATCTCTTTCAATTCAGAAGTCAGGTTAGGACTCTCTAGCAGAAGGCTATATTATTCTTCAGCGCTGTCACTTTGAATAGCATTTTTTAGCTGCATTTTCTACAAATAAAGGAGGGTCGCTACGTGATGCTTTAGACACAGAGGGGTGATGAGACAGCATGGATCTTTATTCTGAAGAAAGAGCCATCAGCAGGCCTAACACCACGATGCCCTTTATAAGTGTGTAGGGAAGCAGGAGAAGTTTTTAGAGAACACCCTCCGATTAGGTCTCTTCTCTCCCTAAAAAGATCGCAGGGGTTCGTGTTGCTCATATCAGAGTTTCACCA
>NW_004524590.1:23593901-23595521 GCF_000260255.1 Octodon degus
CATCAGTTTTATTTATTTATTTATTTATTTATTTATTTATTTATTTATTTTTGCGGAACCAGGGTTTGAACTCAGGCCCTTGTGCTTGCCAGGGAAACACTTATTCTGCTGAGCCATCTCCCCGGGCCCAGTTATTTTCATTTTAAAGAAAAAAAAATAAAAACAATGGTACAAAATCTCAAAACAAGATTTTAGGAGAGTAACAATGATTAGTAAATGCTGTATTGTTATTGCCAAAGTAGTTTCTTATATTACAAGATATAGGCAAGAAATAATAAGCAAACAACATAGATACAAACCTCTGTTTTTTGGATTTTTTTAAGTCAACAGAAAATGGAAATATACTTTTTAAAGTTGCTAATACTAGGAGAAGATATCATACAATGACTTTTAAATAAATTGTAAGTCAAATATACAGTATAAATCTTAGAACAAAAATTAAGATTAAGCAATATTCAGATATTAAATGTTTCAAAACAATTGAACTAAGAAAAGTTTTCATGATAGCAAAGAAGTACTAAGAGTAAAACATAAGATAAATACTGGAATGTCAAGTAAATGACCAGCATGTCTAACAGGTTGAGGATAGGATATCACACAAAGTTCTAGTGTGTTGTGGACATGCATAATGACCGTGACAGTTACTGGTGGCTAGGCGTCACTTGTGGAACTGAGCTACAGCTATTTCTTGCAAATCAACACTGTAGACTCAAGTGGAATCATGACCCATAGGGTGGAAGAGAAGTCCATTTGTAGAGTGTGCTGATGGAAATATTTTGCTGCTGAACACAAAAGAATAACTGAAAGACTACTATTGTATACTTCTTAGTCTCCTCTGTTTAATTGTTTGCCCTATCTGGTGGGTTCTTTCCATTCTCATTCATGGGGCTGTGATTATTTTGATCCCTCTCTAGAATATCATTTGGTAGTCTGTGTAGGCTTGGCTTTGTCATCATGAAATTCTTTAGTTGTTCTTTGTCATGAAAATATTTCACTGCTTCATTATATTTGAAAGATAATTTTGCAGGACAGATCAGTCTGTGTTGGAATTTGTTTCCTTGCAAGACTTGAAGTACTTTGCTCCATGCTCTTCTTGACTTGATGGTTTGTGAAGAAAACTTTGCCGTTATTCTGATGGGTTTTCCTTTAAATGTGGTCTGTTTCTTTTCTTTAGCGGCTTTTAGTATACTGTTCCTATGCTGAATTTTTGGAATCTTGATTATTATGTGTATGGGTGTGGTTTTCATTGGATTGATATTATTTGGAGTTCTATATCCTTCGGTTACAGGAATGTCAGATTGTTGCCCCATATTTGGGAAGTTTTCTGCTATTACTTCTGCCCATATTCTTTTTATATCGTTTGTATTGACTCTTTCCTTCTCATTGATGCCTATTAGTCTCACATTGTTCATCTTTGCATCGTCTTTGCACGTATTGAATTATTTTTTCCTGCATTCTAGTTGTTTTAAACAGATCTTTTCTTACTTTTTCAGTAGCTGCAATGGTGTCTTTCAGGTCAGAAAGTCTATTTTCACTTTCACGCAAACGGTTTTGCCAGCTTGTGATTGAGGTTTTAATTTCCTGTATATCACTTTGAATCTGTTTCATACATTCTATTTC
>NW_004524590.1:23595621-23606641 GCF_000260255.1 Octodon degus
AATGGCAGAAAGGGACATAAACACATGTGCAAATACACATGCACAGCGAGGTCTCCTCTCTGGTATTTTTCTAGTCATCATATTATTTCTTCAGTATATTCTCTTTATTTAAAAAAAATGTAGCAGAAAGAATGGGGCAGTAGGAAATAGTTCTTACCTAATAGAAGCAATTAGTTATAACAGCATTGGTCTTTCTGTGACTATTATTCCTAGTCAAACCCCCTTAAAGCAGCCATCATCTGGGGTATGTGGCTGTCCCCTACTCAGAGTACATTAGAAAGTAAGCCAGTGTTCAAGGCTTCGAGCCCTCCCTTCACATCCATGACAGGCCAACACAAGGAGCAGTGCTTGGCAGACTGCTGCTTATAAAATGAAGCTCAGATACCTTTCAGAGGGATTTAAATTGGATTAGGTTTTATCATTTATTATTACCTTTGAGATATTCACAGAGGGTTGTAATTAATGAAATATGGAAAAGAATTAGTTAGAAAATGCTGATGGATGAAGTCGATACATAGATGTGAGGCATTAAAAATTCTTCTTGATACTTTGACATAGTTTTATCAAAAACACCTTGTCCCTGTTACAGAAAATTCTAAAAAAGCAAGAAATTCAAAAAGGAATTTTGTAGTGCTTTTCATGTGGTATCATATTAGCTAATTCACTACATGATAGAACTTCAGGGATTCCTTCTACACCGCTTGGCTTTCCATTGCTTGTGACAGAATGCCTGAGAAAATTACCTCAGAGGAGGAAAGGCTTATTGTGCCTCACAGGTTCATAAATTTCCATCCCCAGATGGCTCCATTGCATTTGGCCCGTTTCAAGTCAGAGCATCAAAATAAGATTACGTGGGGCAAAGATGATGGCCAGCAAGTATGTGGAGGGAGCTAGGACCAGGTATGCATCTCAAGGATATGCCCAGTTTCCCATATCCTTCCACTATATCCCACCTCCTAAGTTTCTATTACTTCCCAACAAGTGCCATCAACTTATTCATTCATCAGTGGGTTAATCGCCAGATAATCAGAGACTTGATGTTCTAGTCACCTTCCAAACTCCTGCCTCTCAAAAACGCTGTTTTAGAAACCATGTTTGTAACACATGAGCTTTTGTGGGACATTTCAGTTCTAAATCATATTTTTTTCCTCCAATGCAATGTCTCCTCAATCATAGCACCAGAGAGATACTAAAGATCCCCACAGGGCAAAAGATATTTTGAAACTTTGAAGTCATGACTACTTTTGAAGACAATCTTTCATGTTCTCCAACAAATTAATTTTGATAATTCTAATGTGAGGCAATGTTGATATGTCTAGATCTTATATGATAAAATCCTAAACATTTACATCTTCTCTCCTTGTGTGCATGACTCCACTTTAATGAGAAGCCTATAAAATCATTTAACATTATCTTAGATAATATGTACACTGAGAGAAAATCTATTTTTTTCGGTGTGGGTACATATTGGAGCTGATCGCAGATAGTGCCTGTTTCCTACAGTAAGCCTCGAACCTATTCATGCTGACATCACCCGATGATCCTTATTGTCTATGCTCACAACAGGCTGATAGCAGTGTGACACTTTAAGATGCTACCCTGCAGGAATGGTGTTTGATATCTAAAGAGTTGGAATCCAAGATTTAGTCTACTTAGGTTCTTGACTCAGAGCTGTTATCCAACCTCCAAATCCTCCAGAGACCAAAAGCAGATAGAATAAAGTGGAATAAGCTTCTTCTTTGTTTAATCTGTTGGTTATTTCTTCAAGTCTGTCCCATTATAGCCAGTGCAAGGACACAGCATTGCTCATGACCAACCCATCAGAAGCTCCCATTGACACTCCTAGTCCAGTGACACAGAAGAAACGCAGCACACAGCCTGGATTTTCCCACTCAAGCCTCCTTTAACTGATCCTTGGCTTCATTTAAAAAACATTGACCCCTTTCCTGCCATCTGCTCGATTTCTCTTTTCTCTCCCCAAACCATTATTCACTTCTTCCTAATTATCTCCAATAGAATTATATCCTAAACCACAAATCTTGGAGTTATACAGAGAAACAAAATTCTATGAGCACTAGTTTCTCAAGTAAGGAAGTGGTTATTATAACTCTCTACTACTCACTCACTACTCCATTATCCCTTCTTCTCTGCTTCCCTGCAAGGGAGTGATCCATGCATGGTACCTTTTGAATTCACTTCATGAAGGAAGTACTAGAACATAGCCTACACAGGAGGTGGCTCTGATCCTGTTTTATGAGAAGCACCTCTGCTGCATTTCATACCCAGTGTGTCATCAGTGATGTGACTTTGGAGAAGTGATAAAGTGCAGGGCAGCCCCAATTTTCTCACATTAAAAATGGGAATGTAACTTATAAAATCATTTCAAAACCTATTACTTGAAAGGAATATATGCAAGTGGCTGCCCCAGTTTTGGTATGGGGTAAATACTTAAAAGGCTTTTCCTTTTCCCATGTTGGATTAGGAAATGCTCTGTGGAGAATAGATATGTATTTTTTCATGTCCTCCCTATGGCTTCCACACTATAGGACATATGGAAGCTATTGTTTGTGGAACGATATTTATTAAAGTATAATCAGGGAATGAAGAGAATATATTCCTGGCTCAAGCATAGTTTATTTTGTTGTATATCTTTGAGAAAAGAACACCTGGGGAAGCCTATTGCCTATTATAGGAATGAATACCAATGTGTGGTTAAAGTTGAATATTAGAGAGAGAACCCAAGGTATCTGTTTTATGCTGAGCTTGTGCTATGATTTGACCCTACTTAGAGTCAGGACAAAGGCAACACAAATGAAAGAGTGAAATAATTTATTAACTGAGGAGGAGATGTAATCTATAGATTTATGACAGGATGAATGCAGCATGATTTATAAAGGAAAACTGCACATGCCCCTCAATGACATTAAGTTTCAGGAATTGGATGTCCAGATTCCCTCAGTAGAGACTGCTAAATTTCTATGCTCAAATCAACTCTGAGCTGGATGTCAAACAATGTAAATCATGAGATCCCATGCTATACCTTGCTCAAAACAAAAACTGCATGAGCAGAAATGTAAGACAGTAAATAAGCAACATGCAGTGCATGTGAAAATGGAGGTCATTAAGGTGTGTGGCAAGAAGAGCTTGGAGGTCATGGCAGTTTTACATTCACTGCGTTTGTTCAGAGGCAAGTATTTTCCCTGTACATCTTCTGAAGGAGGAATAAGAAGGTAGCTGGGCCTTTCTATAAGTTTTATTCTGTCCAACTAATAGTGTAGACTTGGAGATAGGAAACAGTGAAGTAGCTACTTTTCTTTTCAGTTGCCCTGAGCTTAACATTTTCAATGCCTTAAAAATTCAGTCATGTTTTGCTGAATGATGCCTGTATATACATACTTGGTGCTTAAAGGAAGAATCTAAACATCTCTTTTAAAGAGAAGCACTGGGTTATGCTGGGATCACAAACACTCAAATGAAGTGCTTTTGACTTTATCAATAATTCCTACCTATCTCTACTATTCCAGGCAAGCTCAGCTCCCTCTTGAGTCTTGAAACCGTATGTCCATGACACTCTAGCCCCCAGTATTGCTCTCGGCCACTTGGAGCTTTGCAGGTTCTCTAATAGTA
The DNA here is from genome assembly GCF_000260255.1 of Octodon degus. Taxonomy (NCBI): domain Eukaryota; kingdom Metazoa; phylum Chordata; class Mammalia; order Rodentia; family Octodontidae; genus Octodon; species Octodon degus. The sequence continues at coordinate 23,599,249 of NW_004524590.1, forward strand.
TGACAACATTCAGAGAGATGAGCTTGGCTTTGTTGCCTTTCATATTCATTCACTTTTCCTTCTTGCTGCCTCATGAGAAGGGTGACAGTATATCTAACTCTCTTTCTATGAATTGAATGTTCTCTATATTCCTGATAAAGTAGTTTTTAGCTAACCAAAAGAATAAATGACAGCTCCTTAAAATGTTATTATGCAATAGCTTGAATTTGTTTAAAAATAGAAATAGAAGGAATTAAATTGGTGGTTCAATTTGATGGATAAATAATAGAAGGTAAGACAAGAGATCAGTGGAAGTTGTACATACATAGCTTTTAAAGTAGATAGGACACATGAGAGCCAAAAACTAAAGAAATGAAGACTAAAGAATTTTATCCGGTTCTCAGTCATTCTTTCTTTTTTAGGATAACTTTGATTTGACATACGTCAGTTAGTCTGGTACTACTTATGAACAGATTCTATTTATTATTAAAACATACATTTCTTGTGTGTAAGACAAAACTGGAAGATCTATTAATAGAGGATACACATTCTCTCATGAAAACAGAGAACAGAAACTGAAAATTAGCCAAGCAATTTAGAGCATACTTACACAATGCACTTTCCAGAAAGCCCTGTCACTCTCCATACCTCTATGGTTGATCCATTTTTCTCAATGTATAACTGCTTAGCTTCTATCAATGTTGAGTTTCTGACTCCACAGGCCCATAGTTTTCTGGCTTGTAGAAACTTTCCCTTGTCTCATTGTAGGTTGTTTTAAAATTTTAATAATAGTTCTGGTCCCCATGTTTAGCCAGGGTAGAAAATGTAGTCTAAGTAGATACCACCTTACTCAGCCGGTTGATGTAGGTATCAATGAAGCAATTCAGAGGAAGCCCAAAGGAGGAAGCTCTGAATGGTTAGGCAACAAGAATAGGCTGAATGATAGATATATTTCAGCTTGGTGCAGAGTAACAAGACTGTCTTCAACAACAAAGAGTTAGACATGGTTATGCACACCTGTAATCCCAGCGCATGGGAAGGATGATGCAAGAGACTTGGTGTGAGTTGGAGGCAAGCCTGGGTTACAAAGTGAGTTCAAAGCCAATCTGAAGTGCACAGTAAGACTTTGTCTCAAAAACATCCAAATACCTCAAAAAGCAAAATATAAAACAACAAAATCAAATTGAAATAGCAAAAAGACAATATAGAATTTTCTGTAATAAGACCATTTCTGTGAGTTTTCATGCATTTTACTGGTATTTAAATTGAAATATCTTAGAAGACAAGAGTTTATGTTCTCATTCTTTTCAATTTTTGTTTTTTCTCTCCACTTCTTAAAAACTAGAATAAATGAAGATAATGTATATTTTGGAGTTGTGAGTATTCATAAAAGGTTTCATTTCTCACATAGTAGCTGACTCCTTGCCTTGGCCAGATAAGAGTGGAATCCTGTGAAACGTTTGTTTTATCCTATTTTTAGGATTTAGAACGAGGCAGCGCCACATCCTTATGGAGTCCACGGGGCCTGCGGGCCACTGCCCTCATTTGGTGGAATCTGTCCCTTGTGAGGACCCAATGTGCTATCGGTGGTGGGCATCGGAAGGCATCTGTATCCCTGATCATGGCAAATGTGGCATGGGGCACCGCATCCTGAAGGCCGTCTGTCAGGATGAGAAAGGTATGACCCATGACAAACCAGAGATACTGTATTATTTGGCTGAAAGACACATTGTCCTTGCCAGAAGGTAATTTTCTAGAGGGACAGAATGGCCTCCTTTTCCTTCAATAGTTACAGTGCAGTCAGGGGACGCCTTGCAGAGCGATCTGTAGTCACTTCATGTGGGACCAGGCACTCTGTAGTATAAGAAAACTATGTGATTATTCACTTAATGCAGTGGGCTGAACCTGGAGACTTTTCTAGAGTCTTTTTTTTAACTTGTCAAGACAAATAGACAAAAATTTCTGGACAATCTTAGATTTATCAATACAAACTAAGTTTTATTTGTTTGTTCTGAGATCAATATATAACATGTGTTTATATATTATTAACAAATGCTACTGATTGAGATACCAAGGTTAAAAAAGATTTTAAAAATGCACTAAATGAAATGTTTTTGTTTTTATAGTGCTAAACTAAAATGAATTCTAGATACAATTCTAACATTTCCAAAGAGCCATAAGTTGTCAAGATTTACAAGACTTAACAATGATGTCTTTCCTTGCTTACTGAGTTTCTGATACAGTGGTAGCTGCAAATGAAGGGTGAATTATAAAACATGTGAGGCACATGGCATGAGAAAAGTGACATTAAAATCTTTCTCCTAGAGGTTGAAATGAACTCAATCTCTTGGCAGAATATCCAGAATATCTCCTGATCTGCTCTGCGGTGAGAAGCCCTGTTTATAATACTCTTGGTGTGTGGGATGAAATGTTTTGACTTGCAGTGTTAAGTAATCTGTTGCACAGAAGGAAATTGGAAAGTGTATTCAGGATGGATATTGGCATCCACACAGGCTGCCATTCAGTATAATTCCTTCCTTTTTTCGCTCTCTTTACCTTTCCTTCTTCCATTAACATTTCCTTTCTTTCTCTTAAAGCACTGCTGTTTATGTTAGGAAAATGTAAATTTTCATTAAATGATTAACTGATTACAATTAGAAAGCAGATGGTTATATAATTAAATGGAGCTTGGTAACAGTACAGAGAGGAGCAGTAAATATTGAAATCTAATAGTGACTACTCATATTATCAAGTAATATTTTTTTGGATTTTCTTTTTTGTTCTTCTTTAAATTTATTTTAAGGAGAATAAACAAAAACAAAGGCAAAACAAAGCAACAAAAAACAAACAACACAGAATTTGAATTGTGATAACATGTTTGCTCCATTCCCCTCCCTCCCTCCCTCAATCCCTCCTTCCCTCTCCCTCCCTCTCTCCTTTCTTTCTTTCTTTCTTTCTTTCTTTCTTTCTTTCTTTCTTTCTTTCTTTCTTTCCTTCCTTCCTTCCTTCCTTCCTTCCTTCCTTCCTTCCTTCCTTCTTCTTTCCTTCTTTCCTTCAGACAGTGTCTCACTATGTATTTTCAGTATCTCACTATGTATTGAGTTCACTACATGGTCCAGGTTAGCCTCAAGCTCATGGCAATCCTCTTGTCTCAGCCTCGAAAGTGCTGAGATTATAGGCGTGTTCTACCACACCTGGCCTGCATAATTTATTAACACAGGAAAATAAGAGTATTTTTATTATATTGTGGATGATAATAAGAAATATAGGGCTGGGGATATATCTCAGCAGCTTAAGTGCCTGCCTGGAAAGTGCAAGGTCCTGAGTTCGATCCCTGGTAAAATAATAATAAGGAGAAGGAGAAGGAGAAGGAGAAGGAGAAGGAGAAGGAGAAGGAGAAGGAGAAGGAGAAGGTGAAGGTCATTCCAAACTTTTGGCACAATCGTTCAGAAATCATTGCGATTTTCCCAGGTACTGGGGTATGAGGAGAGCCTTCTCGTCACACATGCACTCTTTGTTCCTGGCTTCTCCTATAGAGCTCCCAAATGACTTGGAATTTCCTTGAGTGTAAAGAATGGCTTTTGTTCTGATTAGCTGACTCTCTTTCACTCTTCCAAAGGTGTTGGTTCTCAGAAAGACCAAACTTTGACTAAAAGCTTGAAACATTCAGTTTTTCCCTGCATCCACTGGGAAATGGGGAGTGGCAGGAGATTAAGTTACAGATCAATCCCATTTACGTGCTGAAGCTTCTATAAAAGTCTCTGGAATACAGGGCTTAGAGGTCTTTCAAATTGTGGAACACATGGCGCTATAGGGAAGGTTGTATGCTCAGAGAAGATATGGAAGCTTGTTGTGTGCCTCTCTTCCATTTGAGTAGCCATCTGGATCCTTTGTAATATCCTTTATAATAAACTGTAAATAGGAGTGGAATATTTCCCTGAGTTTTATGAGCCATCTGGGGTAATTGTGGAACCTAAGGATTTGTGAGAATCCTCACTTATAGCTGACCTGTCAGAAACATAGGTGACAGCCTAAAACTTATGATTGTCTCACCTGCTGCCAGGCGCAGGGCCCAAGGGGTTCAATCCACGGGGCTGCCGTGCCTGCTGGCCCCGCTCCCAGGACACACTGAGATAGCAATTGAGACTGGGTGTGGTGGCATGTACCTATAACCTCAGCTCTTAGGAGGCTGTAAACAGGTGGATCAGTGTGAGTCTGATCTAGTAGTGAGATTCTGAACACCCTGTAGACCCTTCCCTAAAATACAATAAATAAATAAATAAAATTAAAACTTATGATTGTCATCTTCACTGGCAGGGGCTGGACCCTAACTTGGATTTGATACCAACCACAAGCAAGTAATGTAAAACAAGTTGAATTGCATGTCATCCAATTAGTGTTGCAAAATTATTTAGGATGGAGAAAAATTGCACTGATAGAAGTATTCTGAGTATGGTAATAGAAGTAATTTGCAGTCATTTAAAACCTGGGCTCAGAGAGTCCTACAACTTAAAATATTAACTTTAAAACTTGCTGGCTAAATGGTCTCAGGGAAACTGTTTAATTTGTGGAACTATCCTTTCCTGAAACTATCAAATAGAAGTTACCTCTTACTGTCAGGATTCTGAGAGCTAAATTAGTTACATGAAGGTGAATCAGTGATGTGTCTGGCACATAACCTTTCAAAATAGTCTATAGTCTTATTTTATTTATCATACTACGTAGAAATCATGCGAAGAATATTTTGTTTTGTTTTGTTTTGAATTACTGAGGGTTGAACTCAGGATCTTCACATTGACCTGCAGTCAGTGTACTTATATTGCTTGTTTGTTTTTGAGGCAGAGTCTCACAAAGTTTACGCAGTGCAGACACTTGCTGTCATCCTGCCTCAACCTTCCTGAATGCTCTGATGGCAGTGCTGTGCAGCCATGCCTGGCTAACAGTATTCACTTATAAAGTGAAAATGACAATGAAAATTAGAATAAACATTGCTTACTTCTTCCTCCTGTCCTCTAAGTGAAGAAACAGAAATATAATTGGTTAGGTTAGGACCCAAGGACAACTATCATCCTTTGTCATCTCATAGCAGCTACTAAATGCTATCATAGCCAGGAATATAATGCTAATTTTTTTTTTACTTTGATCAATTTTCTATGCCAGTATCTATAATCTGAGCAATTACATAAAAAACAGCAATGTGCAATATAACAATCACTGTTGAATACCTATCATCTTATTTTTTATTGTATGTCACTTCTAATGTCTTATCTATTATTTTTCTATTCTCCTTAAAATAAAAAATATAGAGATATTTGCTAAAAGATATAAACTTTTATTTTTTTTTTTTTTGGAACCAGGGATTGAACTCAGGCCCTTGCGCTTGCCAGGGAAGCGCTTATTCCACTGAGCCATATCCCTGGCCCCCTATATAAACTTTTTTAAGGAAGTCTACTTGCTAAATGATGGAATGAAGCAGGTGCACCCCCAGGATGTGAAGGGGCCACCAAGAAATTACTCAAGGACCACGTGAGGACATCTGCCTACTGTGTGAAATAGAAACATGGAAGAGGGCAAACAGTAGTCATTTGGTAGGTTCTGAGAACACTGTCCTTTTCCCTGCATTGCAGAAATTTGCCTAATTGGCTCTGTGAAGATGTCACACAGTGGTCAACTTTCATCAGTCTCCAAGGACATGGTAACAGTGAAAAGCGATACACTGGAGCATCAAAGTTTTAAATATCACAAATAAGTTCAACAATGTATGGGAAATATGTTGATCTTATAATTATGGATCATATTCCATTTATATTTTAAATGCTTCCTTCAAAAGGAAGAAATGTATTCTTCAATGGAACAAACATAACTTATATATTCTAAACTCAGTACACTTCAATTGACTCACGTTAAAGATAAGAGGAGACAAATAAAATCAGTTTCACCAACAAAAGACACAGAACTCCTGTTATATAGATCTAGCAATTCACAGATGACTACTTGCATTATAGTCCAAAATAAGTCACAGTCTTTTATTTTGTGTGTGTATGTGTTTTAGGCAGGGGTCTACAGGGTGTTCAGGGTCTCACTATGGATTGGACTTGTAGTGATCCACCTGTTTATAGCCTCCCAAGTGCTGGGATTACAAGCGTGCACCACCAGGCCCAGTCTCAATTGCTATCTTAGTGTGCTCCAGGGGCGGGGCTGGCATAGCAGGTCCAGGAATTGAAGCCTAGGCCCCTGGGCCTGCTTGCAGGCATTTAATCCACTGAGTTATTTGGCTGGCCACTTGTCACAGTCTTAAAGTAACCGATAAGGCTTAAGGATATAAAATGTATGTTTTCCAGTTACTTTTTGATTTCGGTGTGACACAGATTTTTTTTTTTTTTAAGTTTCCAAGGTAATCAACAATCTTGTGGGATAAACAAATGCCAATGAAACACTGGCAAAAGCCATACAAGAGTCATGCTGATCATGCTTGTGTAGAAATTTCTTGGCTTGATATTTGAATGAGACATTCATATTTTGTGCAAATGTCGAATGCTTCTTTCTGTATACCTTTCTATGTAGGGGATATGGAAATGGCTAAAAGTTGAAGACAAACCAAATCACATTTGCAAATTCTAGTAGACCTCAATCTGCCTACATTGATTATAATTTATTGAGCTTATTTTAATCAAATATAATAATATTTCTTTAGGTTTCACCCACTTAGTTCTCAATAAATTCTGAAATAAAAGACCTATGAAACAATTCAAAATAAGAATGATGAAAACTACCAAGTGCTGCAAGAAAAAAAATCTGTAGATTGTGTTCAAGTTTCTTTTTTTTTTCCTTAAGCATTTGAATGAGTATCAACAGTGAAGTAAATTCTTATAGTTGAGGAAATTTCAATTCCCCCAATAATATCTGGAGCACCAGACAGAAACACTTCTCTGCCAAACCTCCATGATCAATCATCCATGATCACACAGAAGCTAAATAACAAATGTGCAGACTACATTTTCAAATTACCACTGGACATAAGACTACTTCAGCTATGAAGAGGTCAGTATATTCTCATCCGATGACTGTGACTGTTAGCCCACAAAGAATGAAGATGTTCATCTAGGGACTTAAAAACCTCAAAGACTTCAGGGAGCTAATATAAATAAACATTAATTCCTACTTCTCTCCATTGGACATTGAGAGTACAGGTCAAAAGCTAAAAATTAGTTCTTTTGCATGAATAAGCAACAAAGCTCTAAAACAACTGTACCATGGTAGAGTTAATACCTACACAGCTACTGAAAAAAACACAGCATCTCTGGTGATAGAAATTCCTAGATATAAAGACATATGATAGTCTTTCTTTCTTTCTTTCTTTCTTTCTTTCTTTCTTTCTTTCTTTCTTTCTTTCTTTCTTTCTTTCTTTCTTTCT
>NW_004524590.1:23611006-23620046 GCF_000260255.1 Octodon degus
ACCACTGTCTTCTGACCTTTGGTGTAGAGCTTAGATAGAGTTATTACCTTAGCACCAGGTCCGGATCTATGAAGTTCAGATTCCTCCAGGTGGGTTTTGTTTGGATCTGGCTGCTGTGCTCCACTTCTTTCTGCTGCAGGCTTTAGAGTTGAACCCTTTGTGTCTTTCTGGCAAGATGCTCTGCTCCTGAATCAGCTGGGTAGGTCTTGCCTCTAGCCTCTTTGCAGGGAGTTCTGCTGAAGGGTTCCATGCTGGGCCTGCAGCCTGGGTGGAATGAGGATCTTCGGGCCCCGGGTGGTCTCACTCACTCACAGGACCTGCGCTCTGATTCTGTTCAGGGTCCCACAGCCCCGGGGTTGTCTCACTCACTCGCTGGGACTGCTCTCTGGCTGTTTTTACTTTGCTAGGGCTGGCCAAATAGCTCAGTGGATTTCAGCACCTCTCTGCTACTACTTCTGCAAATATCTTTTTATGTCATTTGTTTTGACTCCTTCTTTTTCATTGTAACCTATCAGTCCTATGTTGTTCATCTTTGTGTCATCTTTTAAATGTTTAATTACTATTTTTTGGTTCCTTGTTACTTTTAAGAGATACTTCCTTTCCTGATCACTAGCTGCAATGATGTCTTCAAGGTCTAAAATCTATGCTCAATTTCATTCTAATAGTTTTGCCAGCTTTTAATGGAATTTTTAATTTACTGGGTATTTCTTTAGATCTGTTTCATACATTCTATTTCCTTCCTACATTATCCATTCAAGGTTTCCATCCTTTTTCTTTTTCTTTTTTTGTAATGTATTCAGACAGGGCCTGTAGGATCTCACTACATATATCAGACTTGTAGTGATTCTCCTGTTTTAAGCCTCCCAAGTGCCAAGATTATAAGCATGTACCTGTATCCTTTTCCTGTGCTCTTTTTTTTTTAATCATTGTCTTCTTAGGTACATTTAGCAATTCCTTCATGATAGTTATCATTTCATTTTTTTTTACCTGAGAGATTATTTCTGATCTGATTTCCTCTGTATCCATCTGGAATTTTATTTTTTTTCTTTATTTCAGTTGCAATCATTTCAGAGATTTTAGATGTATGGCTTTTAATTTCTTCTATGCTGATGTCTCCTGGACTTATTCTTGGTGGTCTGAGGGCCTGAGATTGCATTTTCTGCCTTCATCTCATTATTTTCTATTTCCTAAAAAACTCTATTTTGCTTTCTATGATAATCTTTATGATATTTTTATAGTAGATAGCTGAATCACTACTATCAAAGCCACTCCAGGAAGTCTGTTCTTAAGGGATATTTTCTCTGTGTTGGGAATTCCCGCTTTGAGTCTGTCCCAAAATTCTTCTTTCCCAATTAATTGAGAGTGGGATATTGATTTCCATTTGGCACTGTCCTCTATCTTTAGATGTAGAGTTGTATTACCTCATTGTTTCCCAATATTGTTATCCAAGGGAAAACAAGTGGTTAAAATGGTATGATATTATAGCTATAGTGGTATGATTATCAGTAATAATAACATCAAGCAACATGTAGAAATTGACCAACTTTGGTAAGCATTGGTTTTGTACTTTAGACCATAGAGGCAAAGTCTATAGTTATATAACCAAACAAATCATAAATGGAGAGTTTATATTCACAATATTTCCTCTGTTATGGTGGATATACCCTGTATTCTTCTGGACAGGCCAAATGCCAGGTTCCAGGTGCTTTACTTCATGGGCCAGGCCCCTGGATTCTTCTGGTCAAGCTAGTTACCTAAATTTCTGAGCACCTCTGCACTGGTCCCCATTCCTCTGGCTAATCTAGTTTTCCAGAGTTTCTTCAACAAACATCTGCAATCAGAAATGTTTAAATAGATGTTCTTCACTTGAAGAAGGCAAATACCAGCACTGAAAAAATGTGATGATCAATAAGAACAAAGCTCACAGGTTTGGAAATACATAGATTCAGGATTACTTGTTAATATAAAGTTTCTTATTTTCATGTTTGCACTAGAATATTCCAGTACAAATAATTTCCTAAAGTATTATACAAACAAAATAAATTATTTCCCACCATTGAAAGATAACCTGATTCAGCACAGTGTTCATTTTCTTGTGTTTTAGCAAGTAAAAAGAATAGGCTTGTTCTTCATGTATCATGTCTTTGATCATAAGATGTCCTTCAGTGACCAACCTATTAAAAGACATTGTGAAATTAGAGACAACACGGAGGATGTAGAGTTTTTAAAACAAATTTCAAATATGAATTTTCTAAATCTCAGTACTGGTATTTTGATTAAAAAGAGTTTGATAGGATCTATAGGGTCTCACTACACAGATCAGACCTATAGTGATCCTCCTTTTTTCAGCTTCCCAAGTGCTGGGATTTCAGATGTGCATCATCATGCCCAGTCTCAATTGCTTCTCAGTGTACCCCAGGGGTTGGGCTGGATCAAACCCCAGTACCTGCAACTGCCTAAGTAGGCTCTTTAGTCTGTTGTTCTATCTGGCCTGCCTAAGTCTGCAGTATATTAAGACATACATTTTTGAAAAGTATAACTTTCTTTAAAAATGATTTATTTTCCTATATTATTCTTTTTATCCATTTTTTGGGGAAAAATCCACTTCCTTTGCATGCAGATGAAATATAAAACTATATTGCCAGATATGTGAGGGATTAAAGAAGGACTAAATAACTGGAGGTGGTGATGGATGCCTATAATCCCAGCACTCTGGAAGCTGAGACAGGGAGAGTGCCACGCATTTGTGGCCAGCTTGAGTTACATAGCGATTTGAAGACCAACTTAGATTGAACAAGAAAGATCCTGTCTCAAAGGGTGTGGATTAAATAAATATGTACATGCATTTTATATAAGCAATTCAAGTTTAGTGAAATGCACTCTGTAATACTCAGTAGATTGTAGCTCATCTTTAGGCTTCTGCCCCACATCCTTTCCCCTTCTATTTACATTTTCTGAAATTATAACTGACACCAACTGAATGACTTTACTTGAACAATTTTGGTGACCAGTGGAATCTCACCGGTGCATTGCCAATCAAGGTAGGTGGCTGCAGCCATGGTTGAGAGCTAGTAAGAATATCAAGCTCTTTGCTTGTCAGCTTGAGTAACGTAGAGGTATATATTTCACATTGTTTCCCTCCCAGGTGAGGTAAATCCTCACAATTACATACCATTTATTTTCCTTTCACTTCATGTTTTCCTTGCTTGCTGGTTATCCTGGAATCTTCACCATAGAGTTTCATATTGTGGAGCTCAGATTGTGACAAGTATGCATGGATAAACTATCTAGAAAATCCAATCCTATAAGAGGAGATACAACTTTCAAGTCAATCAAACCACTTTGATAATAATTTTTAAAGAAATCATTGCTAAAGGAGAAAATAAGAGAGCACGGGAGGTATTTGGTAATTTAAACAACATTACTTACCAATTATTTGGTTGTACCCAAAGAACATCAATATATTCCTTCTGGAATTCCTTTGAAGACAATAACAGAAAAATGTCTTGAGACCCTTTTATTTCTCAAGATATTTGGGTAAATTTACCATCACCCTAAGTCTTATTTTTCAACAATTGGCTCTATATGACTTTTTGAGGCAGAACTAGTTTCTTTATATTTTCATTTTATAGTAGATTTTAAAGTTCTTTGGAATGGTCCCGAAGAAGAATGAGAGAAATGGAGTTCTTTGGGTTTCATGATTAATTGTATTGAATAATTAGGACTGAGACATTTGGGAAACATGTTGTATCATATCCTTTGTTCTGCACTTATGATTTTATTTATTTATTTGTACTTTAGTAAGGGTCTACTGGGTCTCACTACATAGATCGGACTCATAGTGATTCTCCTGTGTTCAGCCTCCTAAAGAGCTGGGATTACAGGCATGCACCACCATGTCCAGCCTCAATTGCCATCTCAGTGTACCCTGAGGGCAGGGCCAGCAGGGCAGGCCAGAAATCGAATGCCAGCTGCTGCAACACTAATGATTTTAAAACTAATACATCTCAGAATCATCAGTAGTGGTAGAAACACAGATTTTGACTGCCTTCTCAGAGTTGAAGATTGATGGGTCTGGATTGGGCTCACAAATTTCTCTTTCTAACAAAATCTCAAATGTGCAGATGATGCAGGTTCAGGGAACATAGTTTAAGAAATACTCTTCTGGGCTGAATGCCTGATGTGCAGGCATGTGATGTTAGGGTGCAACAGAATCAGTCTAGAAGGTCACAAAGCATGTCTTACACTTACAGTCAACAATTGTATTGATTGTAATCTGTTGTTTTTTTGTTTCCTGCTGGGAAAGTTATTATTTGAAATTCATGAAATATGTTACTGTCTTTCCAGAAGCAAGCAGTGAGTAAATATTACTTTATTTCTTTATTGTTACCTAGATGGATTACTAAAAAATCAAATGGTGGAAAGCAATTGTGTTCACCGGCAGAAACAGAAGATACATAATATGTGAAATGAATTCTTTAGGTTTGGCAGACAGAGTTCTCATTTTCAGCAAGCTGTCTTTTCAGACCACCAACTGGTAGCCATTTGGTATCAGTGTCCTCTGAAGGAAGCAGGGTGATGACAAGTACACTGTATTACACTCTGAAATAAACCTGACACTGCGGTTGAAAGTGCCAGTAAGAGCAGACTGTGCTACTTACTCTACAGGAATCAGACTGCAAAGGAGATCATATTTGCGGCATCCTTTACCCAAATTTGCCATCCCCTTTGATTTAGATTTTTTACAGTGAAATTAAAGATCAAACTGAGATATAATGTTTCCAGCGAGGTAGTCCAAAAGAGATAATAAAACTCCAGCTCATCATAGTCACCTCCTCCATATTTGATAGGAATTTAGGGATAGATTATAAACTGTGAATCAATTTAAATGCTAAAGAGAGAAAAACCATAATGCAGATTTAAATACATTTCCTGTGTGTTGTCTGTTGATAAAGAGGCATTGTTTTTCTTTTGAATTATTTCTTATTTATTCCCTGTCACATATCTGAACATTTTCAAGATAGCATTCATTTTTTTCCTCATTTGCCAAAGTTTCTAAATAAATGCTGCATTCCCATCTTTACTCCACCAGTAAGTCACAATCAGACTAAATATTCTGATTTTTCCAGGTTATAATGTTTAGAAATAGCCTAGAATTAGAATATATTGCTTTCTTATTGTTGCATGTTTATCTCATAGAAAGGTTGTCTCAGCTTTCTATCTGTCCTGAAATTCTTATTTGATAGTTGATTTTCTGTACTCATTCTATATGATTCAAGAAAAAATGAGTATAGATTTTGAAGGGTACTTCAAACTGTAGTTCACTTGAAATGGTCAAGCCAAAGTTTCAGTAGAAATTAATGTAAGATTGTCGCCTTTTCCATTATTGTCAACTTCCTCTCTGGAATTGTTCTGTGTTTACCTAATCTATTGCTTATCTCATTCTTGTGTTAATAACTGGGATAAGATATAACATTAATCACAATTTTATTTTTCTTTTAAAAAAGGCATTTGAAGTTGTCATTTGGCTTCTTCATACAGAATCACCCATAACTGATCATTTTTGTCATGCCAACCATTTTTCTCTTTATGTAATCATATTTTACCAGAGTATGAGGTAACCCTATAGACAAGTTTCTTTCTTTCTTTCTTTCTTTCTTTCTTTCTTTCTTTCTTTCTTTCTTTCTTTCTTTTTTCTTTCTTTCTTTCTTTCTTTCTTTCTTTCTTTCTTTCTTTCTTTTATTTTTTGTGGTACTGGGGATTGAACTAGACATAGGTAATTTAAAGAACATGTGTGAAAACATATTTCCAGTACAATGAAGTATTTTGGAATAAGAGTATTACTAATGTGACCCCATAAGAAAATGTAGTCATATATATAATATATATACCTGTGGTACATACCTATTAGAGTGTTTTTTGGAAAACGTAATGGAAAGAATCTATAAAATACCACCCTTCCCACACAATATCAATTAGAGGATAATATGCTGAATACTATAGTTAAAAACTTTTGATTTATTAAATTAAAATAAAGCATACAGTAAGAGATTTCTATAGGCAATATATTCTAAGACTCAGTGGATGCCTTAACTATAGTTAGTACTAACCCCTATGCATACCAGTACTGTGTGTTTTTCTACATACATACCTATGATAAAGTTTAATTTATAAATTAGTCACAGGAACAGATTGACAATGGAAACTGATAATAAAACAGAATAATGTTACCAATTTACTATAGTTAATTAATGTGAATATAGTGTCCCTCATTTCCTCTGAGGAAAAAGCACACTACTGTACTGTATCATATTTTTTAGTGGAACTAGGGATTGAACTCAGGCCCTTAGCGCTTGCCAGGCAAGTGCTTATTCTACTGAGCCATCTCCCTGGCCCCTGTACGGTATTGTAATGCCTTGCACTCACTATCATGCGGATATGAGATGATACAATTCCTACATGATGCGATGAAGTGAAGTGAATTTGTTAGCCATGCTGATGTAGTGTTAGGGTACCATGTAAGGACTACTTGAACCCTGAAGCATTATAATACTGTGACAGTGGACTTCATAGCTGAGAGGGATTGTAAATAACTAACATGCAGATAACATGTATAGCAGGGGTATGCTGGGCAGTGGAAGGATACATGGCCTGTGTGTGTGGAGCTCCCAGGAGGCAGGAGATTTCACTACACTACTAAGACCAGCACAAAATTTAAAACTTATTACTTAGTTTTCAATTTTCCTTTTAGTGTTTTTGGACCATAGCTAATCCAAAGTAGAAAGCGATGGCCAATTAAACTGCACATAATAGAGTCATGCTGTCCAGATACTTTAACTGATTAATGAATAAAATTGATCATGCCTTTAAAGAGAACATGAATTAGTGGGAGAAAGACATGTTGAAAGTAAATTTAGAAGTATTTTAAGACTTCGTTTCTCTTTCTTCATAGGTAGATTTCAGTCAGAAACATGCATCTAGCAATGTCTGACAATAAATCCTCCATCTGCCTCTGTTACCTCTATGGTCATTCACCTCCACTGTTACAGTTGTGCTGTTCTGCATGCCTGAGATACTCATTCTCCTTTTCCTTTGACTAATCTTTAACCTTTAAAACTTGACCCGGTGTCTTTCAGGAAATAGCCCTTCTACTCCCACCCTGACTTTTTTCCCCCACTGCCTTGTAGTCTCAGGTAAATATTGTATTCATCACTCACCACAAGCTGTCCCAGTCAATTGTGGTAATTCCATTTGTTTTATAGGTTATTAGTGCAGCGATGTATAGGATTAGATCTAATTGAATCAACAAGTTTTGAGAGGAACTTGAAAAAGAAAGATGTATTTTTATTGTGGCTGTGAACATACATAAGATTATATGTGGCTCTAAGATGGAAATCTTTCTCACTATGTAAAGCAGGGATGAGATAGAAAGACACGCTGGGCTCCAAAGACATTGTTGAGCTTCAGAGCAGCAATCTAATTGGATGTAACGTTTAGGCAATGCATTTTCCTTTTTCTTTTTTTTTTTCATTTATGTATTTGATACAGAGTCGCACTACACAGCTTGAGTTCCTCGTGATCCTCCTGTTTTCAGCTTCCCCAGAGCTGGGATTATAGGCACGTGCCACCATGCCTGGACTTGGTCGCTGGCTCAGAGTGCCTCAGGGGTGGGACCAGTGCAGCATGCAGGACCAGGGATCAAACCCTGGTCCCCGTGCTTGCTAAAGCAGGCTCTTAGCTACTGAGCTATCTCACTGGCACTAGTGCATTTTCTTCTTAAAGCCACTTTCTGAGTTTATATCAGCTATCAGCTGCTTTAGGAATCATCTTAGTTGATAGCATGCCCGTCTTTCTGTTTTTATTACACCTTTGATTCATTTACGCACGTCTTTACTGCATTATGTTAAAATTGCTGTCTCACTTGTCTGCTTCTCCTATTTGAATCTTAGCTTCTCAAGGGTAGAACATTGGAATCATTCATTTTTTTATTTGTATTTTAAGAAATACTCAATACATGTTTAGAGAATGTAAAAGATTTTCTTTTCAGTTTACTTATATAGGAGCCCAATTGGGCAAATTATTGTAAAAGTTATTCCACTTTTACTAACGGACAAGTTACAACCCAGAGATGTTGATAGTTGTGATCACTAATTAGTACTGTCTGTCAACAGAACTTTGAAGTCGAGCACTGGGACTGTAGACTTGTACTCATTCTATGATTTTGGTGTCAGCGAATGTCTTATGTCAGCAACACTTCTGTTAGCCTGTGCCAGACCCATGCACTTGCTCTCATTAGTTAAGATGCCTTTTTTTTTTTTTCCTGTAGTCAAGCTAGACTTGGTTTGAGTGTTTCTTTAAATGCCTTGAAGGCCAGTATGTCCACTCAATTACAGAAGACTATGAAACCTATTTTAAGAGTCCATTAAATACATCATCTCTCTTTTCATTATTGTGAGCTGAAAGCAATGAAGAGATCATCTGGTACCCCACAATGAAAACATAAAGCCCCCACGCTCTCTTCCAGCACAAAGTGTCTTTGCGTTATAGAGATATAGTAGCTAGTTATCTCGTTTTCCCTGGCAACTGTGGTTCTCACCTTGATTGTATTCAGACAGGTAAGCAATGGAGAGGTTATCCAGTACACAAGATTGAACTAGAGAGAGAAGCAGATTCACTGGAGAAAGAGATATGAGAGACCACAGAGGAGAATGTCAGGGGCAGCTATTTAGGGACAAACGGGTTTCATTCCTTTCTGTAATCTACGTCTTCCCGGAGAGAGGTTGGAGAACTGCTCCATAATAATTTATCACTAATTTTGAGGCATCCTGTTAAAATGTAAATACAATTCTTTTTTTTTTATTTTCCCACAGAATCTTTTTTAATATAAAACAAAGATAAAACACATTTGAACCCTGCAATCTGCCAGCATGCCTCGTTTCTACAAGATGCATGCCAGACTATGGGACTACATAGCAAAGAGTCTTTAAGAGCATCTGGCTGGGAGAAATAGAAAATGCAGACCTCAGGGAAGACCTCAAGC
>NW_004524590.1:23620146-23622540 GCF_000260255.1 Octodon degus
CTCTCTCTCTCTCTCTCTCTCTCTCTCTCTCTCTCTCTCTCTCTCTCTCTCTGTCTGTCTTTCTTTATTCTTTCTTTTTTATACTGGGTACCAATCTCAGGACTTTACACTTGCCAGTCAGGTTCTTGTACCACTGAGCTATATTCTTGGCTATGATACCATTTTAATACCTGCTATTTGGTAACCATGGAAGATAGCATGTATCTAGGAATCTGTCTATTTCTTCTGTGTTTTCCATCCTATGAGAATAAAGATTTTCAAAGTAAGTACTGATGATCTGAATTTCCTCTGAATCTGTAGTAATTTCACCATTGTTATTCCTTATTGCTTGAATTTGTGTTTTTTTCTTTCCTTTATTTGTGGAGATTGGCTAGGAGTTTATCGCTTTTATTTAATCTTTCAACATACCAACTCTTTAGTTGTCTAATTCTTTGTATTTTTTGTCTCAATTTCATTAATTTCTGCTGTGATCTTTATAATTTCCTCCCTTCCTTGTGCTGTGGGCTTGACTTTCTCTTCTTTATCTAGAAGACTGAGGTACAGAATCAAGATATTTATTTATTCTCCTTCTGTTTTCCTCATGTGTGAGTTCACCACTATAAATTTCCTTCCTAGAACTTTCATTGCATCCCACAAATTCTGGTAAGTTGTGTTTGAAGTTTTGTTTGATTATATATATTGCTTAATTTCTTCTTGGATTTCATCTGTGACCCTTTAGTTGGTGAGGAGGTTGTCACTTAATTTCCATGTGTTTGTGGGGTTTTTGCAGTTTCTTTTGTCATTAATTTCCTGTTCCATTGTACTATAGTAAGATAAGATGAAGGGGATAATTTCAATTCTCTTGTATTTATTTAAGCATATTCTATAGCATGTAGTCTATTTCAGAGAATGTTACATGTGCTGCTGAAATGAATGTGTATTCAGATATTTTTGGGTGGACCACTCTGTAAATGCCTACTAAGTCCATACTTTTCAAAGGCTTGGTTCAGTTCTGCTACCTCTTTGCTAAATTTTTGACTACTTGATCTATCTCTTTGAAATAATGGGATGTTCAGGTCCCCTGTTAAGACTGGAATATTGGTTATTTGATTTTTCATGTCCTTTAAAGTTTGTTGTATGTAGTTGGTTGCTTTTATGTTTTGTGTTATCATAAATATTTATGATTATTATCTCTTCCTCTTGACATTTGCCTCTAACAAGGACATAGTGAGACCTTTTTTTAATCTCATTTGGTCATTACTGGTTTGTAGTTCACATTGCCTATGAACAGAATATCTGCCTCTGCTTTTTTTCTGAGTACTTGGCCTTGGAGTACTGTTCTCCATCCTTTAACTCTCAGCCTGTGAATTTCCTTTTGACTTAAATGTGTTTCTTTTCTACAGCATTTTCCTGGATTTTGTTTCTTGGTCTACTCTTCTCATTTATTTCTTTAAAATGGTTAACTAAAGCAATTTACATTGGTGGTTATAACTGGCATGTATTGGCTTAACTTTGTTATCCTCTTTTCCAGCCGTTGGTCCCCAATTACTCCATTTTTCATTGTTTACCCTGTTTGGTGGTTTTCTGTTGTTGTTCTTGAAGGTGTGAATTTCATCTTTTTTTAGCATATCTTTCATTACTGTTTGTAGGGTTGGTTTGGAGTTCACGAATTTCTTTAGTTGCTCTTTGTCATGGAAGTACTTTACTTCTCCTTTAATTTTGAAAGACAGTTTTGCAAGGAACATCAATCTGGATGTGAAGTTGTTTTCCTTTAGGACTTGAAATATTTCAATCCAAGCTGTTCTTGACTTAATGGATTGTGCTGCGAAATCTTCTGTGATTCTGATGAGCTTTCCTTTAAAGATGATCTTTTTGTTTTCTTGAACAGCTTTTAATATTTTGTTCTTGTGCTGAATTTCTGGGATCTTGATTATTACACGTGTATATATAAATTTATTTTGTTTGATACTATTTGGTTTTCTGTATGCCTCATTAACTACATGTCAGATTCTTTCCCCATGGTGAGGAACTTTTCTGCTACTACTTCTTTTTTTTTAATGTTTATTAAAAGCAAGTTTTAATGTTTAATTAGTTGGCCAATCTTGCATATCTATATGTTAATCTGAGCAATAGATTTAATGATAAAAATACATAATATAACAACCACTGTGAATTTTTTATTCTTGTTTTGAAATTCTGTACCATATATATTGTTGTATGTTACTCTGTCTATCTCTGTTTTTGCTATTTGTTTTTGTTTTTACTCTTTATTTTTTTCTTTATTTTATTTTGACATCAGTTTTATTTATTTATTTATTTTTTTATTTATTTATTTATTTATTTTTGCGGAACCAGGGTTTGAACTCAGGCC
This sequence comes from Octodon degus, assembly GCF_000260255.1. Classification (NCBI taxonomy): domain Eukaryota; kingdom Metazoa; phylum Chordata; class Mammalia; order Rodentia; family Octodontidae; genus Octodon; species Octodon degus. The sequence continues at coordinate 23,622,497 of NW_004524590.1, forward strand.
CTTGTGCTTGCCAGGGAAACACTTATTCTGCTGAGCCATCTCCC
>NW_004524590.1:23622644-23626987 GCF_000260255.1 Octodon degus
TAACCCATCCTTGTCATCATACAAATCCCTCAGGTTCCCACTGACCTCCATGTACCTATCTTGCATGGCGCGAGTGCGATGGTCGGAATTGATCTGGTCCCGGAGCGTAGACTTCTTAGTGAGCATCTCTTTAGCCATTACGTCCATAAGCCGTTCCTTCTCCTCATGGTAAAGCCGCTGCTGCTCGAGAATTGTCTCCATAGTTCCTTGGCGGAGGCACAATTCAGGCCTAAAATGTAAATACAATTCTACAAAGGAAAGTGATCCCTCATATTAGGATTTACTAATTCACTGAGAAGATGGGGTGATATTTCTGTTTTTATCCAAAAGACACACAGGTAGAAATCAAAAGATGACAAATATTGTATTTTGTTTTTCTTTTTATTTCATGTATTTGTAAAGGGTCTCACTACGCAGCTCAGACTCATAGTGATCCTCCTGTTTTCAGCCTCCCTAACACTGGGATTACAGGTATGCACCACCACGCCTGGACTCGGTCATCAGCACAGCGTGCCCCAGGGGTGGGGCCAGTGAGGCATGTGGGACTGGGAATCAAACCCTGGACCCTGTGCTTGCCAAAGCGGGTGTTTAGTCTGCTGAGCTATATTGTGGACCCAAGATAACAAGTGTTGGCCTAGCTTAAAAATGAATTTTCTCTTATAGCTGTGCCACCACATGAATAGCAAGCTCGGTGTCCCTGGAAGCATTTGCACACAGGCTGTGTTCTGTTCTCAAGGTTGCTTTTGTATCTTTGCACTGTTCTGTAAGTGAGTATAGTTTTGGACTGTCTGTTGCCTTTTTGGATAGGATAAAATTCTCTAAGTGGGGATATTAGTATCTGTCGCTCTCTACCATTAATTGCTTATTCACTTGTGTGTCTTTTATTTATAATGTCATGAAAATGATCCCACATATTACTAATTATCACTAGAAATGGTAATGCTCTTGATGGAAAACACAGGTAAAGAGATGACTAGATTTTTTTTCCATTTTCATTTTTTTTTCGAATTTTTTTTTTTTTTTTTTTTTGTTTTGGTGGAACTGGAGATTGAACTCAGACCCTGGCGCTTTCCAGGCAAACACTTATTCTGCTGAGCTATCTCCCTGTCCCCCATCCCATTTTCGATAAAATCTTATGTTTAATTATATAATTGTCTTAATTTTAACTAAAATTATTCTGTGAAGAATCTGAGACATCTGGTGAATAAAAAACTCACTTATGAGAAAAGCCAGTCAGTATTCAGACTAACAAATAAAGTTGTTTCCTTCATAACATGTCTTGGAGTCTATCGAGAATTATGTGAAAGAGGAAATATAGCTTTCTCTTTGGATAGCTATTAAGGAAAACAGGCCTTTGTTTATCAAAGTAGAGCCCTATGTTTAGGAATTTGTCAGATATCACTGTTGCAAAATAATTTCTGTCGGGGCTGGTGAGATGGCTCAGTGGTCTAAAGCACCTACTTAGAACAAGCTTAGCAAAGCACAGGGACCGCGGTTCAGTCCCCCAGCACCACGTGCCAGCCACCCCAACCCCTGGTGGGCTGAGCTGGCCACACACATACACACACAAATAAATAAATTAAAAAAAATAATAATAATTTCTGTCCAGTATCTCTCACAAGCTCAACTGATATCCAGATATCCTCAAATCTTTTCCTGAATTAAGTCAGAGCAGAGAAAGTATTTGTCTGTAGGATAATATCAACAACCCACAAAGTTGTTTTTATAAAATTATTTATTGCTGCATGAAATGATACCACTCTTTACTGTGAAACTTATTCCCATTTCCTTGAAAGATATGGACTGTGTTAGTCATGTTTCTGTGACAAAATATAGAGCAAAACAACTAAAGAAGGACATGTTTATTTTGCCTCTCAGTTGCAGCAGTTTTAGTTCTTGGTGGCCAGCTCCATTGCCACAGGTCTGAGATGGTGCAAAATCATCATGGTGGATGGATATGGCCAAGGAAGGCTGCCAGGCTCCTAATAGTCTAGAAGCAGAGAGGACTGAGAGCTGGGTCTTACTAAGTTCCTAGGTGCTTCTTGGTCCATCATGGTATCAATGTCACATTGTTGTTTTTCTGCAACCTGGAAGCCAAGTCCTTCAGATAATTTCTAATATATGATTCCTATTGCAAAACAATATTAGCTGCTTTTTCCTTAATGTACTTATCTTTTATTGTGTGTGTTTTACTTAAATGCTTTAAAAATGCCCTAGTAGTAATTGTAACTGCAAAAGGTGTAGTTACTCTGCTATCCTATGAAGCCAATACTAGAGTCACACAGTAGTGGAGAAAGAAAGGGCTTTATTGATAATAACTCAGAATATTGGAAAATGATGACTGTAGTCCTCATTTAAAAAAGCCATTATGCTTAGGAGTTGCAGATAGGTTTGTAGAGAGGTTTGGGTAAAACCTATACTTGGTCCCTGACAGAGAGGTTGCGAGGGGGATCCTGAATGCCATGGTGGTCTGCTTTCATAATACACATGCTGCTATTATCTGAAGGCCACTCAGTGATGCTCTGGGTTCTGTAACTCTAGAAACTAAATTTCTAGATTTCTAATTATTACATCGATTCAATCTTGGGAAAATTTTAATTTTCCCTTTAACCTTTCTTTTCTAAAAGTCTTAGGCTTTTAGAATAATTAGAGGCACTCACACAAAAAAGACTTCCTTTATTTCTTTTACCCACTTACCCAGTATTAGCATGTCAAATCACCTCCATTGCCATGGACAAGAAATTAATATTGATACAGAATAGCTTGTTTGGAGGTCAAATAAAGAAATATAAAAGCTTATGTAAACATGTGGCAGTGATTTTGATTATCCTGGAAGTTGCTCTTTGTGCAAGAGCAAAGAGCCTAGAAGGTTTCAGTCAGTTTAGAGGTTTGAAAGCATTGCTTACAAATAATCATTGTAAAGTGTAAGGTTGATGTCTAGCCCAAACTTTAGGCTTAGATTACCTACTTCTTCATAAAGGGCTTTCACTTTTAATTAATGAAAGAAAATGCCTTGGAAAGGACTATTGACTATCAATCCTGCCATATTCCCCTGGTAATAGGGAGGAAACTTAGTGGGCCTACGGCTCTGATAATAAAGTGGCCAAGCAGCTCTGTGATGGTCCATAATTATACCCAGTGTCAAAACAGGTGCCTCAGGAATTGATGGATATAAGTTTTTACCTGCAACAGGAAAGAACATCTATGGAAAATCAATTTTTTTCTTGTGAAAAATGACTCACTGTCATTCTTAACATTTTACTTTGGGCTGATTTCATTTTTAGAGTTCCAATTTGTTTATGCTATGCAATAAGGATGAAAAATGCCTATTGTGTCTTGTGGTTTTGATTAAAGATAATGGAAGCTTCCATTTATATACTAATTTACCTCTTAAATACACTTACATTCACTTGCATTATTTCCTTTTACTTTCCATAACAGCCTTGACTGGTAGTCAGGAATTGATGGCTCTCATAGTTGTGAAGGCTGAGGGGCCCAGATCAAGGTGCTGGCTGTGTGATATTTGGTCAGGCCCGGTCTCCAGTTCCTAGTGGCACTGTGTTTCCATTCCTGCCATAGCAGAGGAACACATGGCTAAAGAGTAGAGTTAAAAAAGAAAGAAAGTTCTCTTTTATAGAGGTCTTAATCTCTGTCATAAGGTAGGGTGCTGGTATTTTAGTCACCTTTAAAGTCCTTAGCTCTTAAGGGCTGGCCAAATAGCTCAGCAGATTATACTACCTGCAAGCAGGTGCAGCAGCCAGGGGTTCAATCCCCAGGCCTGCTGTGCCACCCCACCCCCCACCCAGGGTGCACTGAGATGGCAATTGGGACTGAGTGTGGTGGTGCATGCCTGTAATCCCAGCATTACAGAGACTGTAAACAGGTGGATCACTACGAGACCAATCTAGTAGTGAGACCCTGAACACCCTGTAGACCTTTCTCTAAAATACAAAAATAAAAATAAAAAATAAAAGTCCTTACTTTTTAATATTATCATATTGGCCATTATATTTCAAAACTGAATTTTTGAGGTGACACTTTCAAATGCTAGCAGTGGCTTAAACCTGTATTAGAATGGGTAAGAGTGAATACAAGAGAAATTATACACTTGCCTGTGGTTATGAAGCAAGTACGCATGCTGTCTTCTTATCACTGAGCCAATATATTTCCAACATGTTAGCTACTGAATCCAGGGATTCTGCATAAGAACATAGCTAGGGGGGCCTGGCCCTAGCTCAGGCCTTTAAGTGGCTGCTTCCACAAAGCTGTCAGCCTCAGGTTGCTGGAGTTCAAACCTCACAATTCTCCTGCTGGCCAAAAGTGCCCTGAAGGTGTTCGAGGAA
>NW_004524590.1:23628464-23659504 GCF_000260255.1 Octodon degus
AAAAATAAAAAAAATAAATAAAAAAGAACATAGCTAGTATTTATTAATGAAAAGTGAAATTTACCTGAAAAATTGACTATTTTATTCTTTATGTAATTTAGGGGAACATTTTAAAATTCACATCTATATTTATGACTTTTTCATTTGGAGCTATATCTCTTTGTGTGTCTATTCTGCATTTAGCTAATTCTAAAACTTTGATTGGCTAGACAAGTTAATATCCTTGGAAAGAGAGTTAGGGATCCATAAACAAGGCAAAAATAATATATTGTCCACAGTTCCTGGAAAGTATAAGGTATAAATGGGACAAAACTAATTTACAATTTACTTGTAGGTGATGATAGGGATCTAGGGAGATAAAGTTTCCTTCTCATTTCCACAAATGAAAATATTGGAAAGCACTCTTTATTCTTTTTAAATTATATGTATATATAGTCACAGATAAGCAGCTTTTAGCTTTTAATTTTGCCTTCTTGTTCCCCCTTGACTTAAGTATTACTATGAGATAGAATATGGAAGACAAAGCAAATGCAGTGGTTCGTGAACTTAATTATGTCCAGGACTCTGATCCCACACATGTTTGCAATTTGGTTACAGTGAGAATCACAGAACAGACTAAGTTCGTGAACCAGGGAACTACTGTGGTTTAGGTATCGCAGAGAATGTCCAAAACCTACTCAGAAAAAATAACAGCCCTTATATTACAATCAATGTGTGCATATTTCTGTGTGTGCATTAAAGGAGAAAAATCTAGGTGATTTTGTAGAAATGGTGCTGGCCATTAATTTTTATATCTTGTGTTTTTACAAATTGTATTCAGCAAACCAGGTAGCCTGTGCACAGAATCAAGTACAGACATGTTTCCATGTGGCATTCTCCTATTCTTTCACTTAGAGATGATATTTGAATTATTTTAGAGTCTGAAAGTAGAGTTCATTGGCAAGACTTTGGCCCTGGGCAGCTAATTGCTCTTCACAGTCTATCTGTGCAGGGCAAGGCTGGCCTGGGAAACAGGGGCGTGGCTTCCGGAGCACTGTGGTGAATGGGCGATATGCGTCAGCCAGAGTGTGGCTGAGTGTCCGGGGGAAAAAAAAGGCCTGTTATTCCTCCCAGGAGATTTCTGTGTCCTACATAGTGACCTAAAAAAACAGACCATGTTATGTCGGAATTATACAAGCCTGGACAACAGCACTTCGTGTCTATGTTTTAGAAAGCAAGTCGTCTTTTAAATTCTCAATTAGTTCTTTTTTGCTGACATTTTCTGGCTCAAATAAGTATTAACAATTTTGAATAAATATATTAATTAGTACAACATGGGTTCCCTGATTCAGAGACTTGCATCATTAATCCCTCTGATTATAAGAGGATAGAACACTGAGCTTTCAGGGTGTGATTTGGGAAGCCTGAGGAGAACACTAGAGTAACTATAGTTAGTACTCTCACCACCCAAGCAAGATATGAAAGTCCTAAGCAAAGAAGTCATAGGTGTGGTGAAGGAAGCAGAGTATTATTTTTCATTTTACATATATATATATATATATATATATATGTGTGTGTGTGTGTGTGTGTGTGTGTGTGTGTGTCCAGATAATACCTTGTGTTGATTTAATTAGAATGTTCATTCACTATTTTCTTGGTTTCCTAAGTTTGTCCAATGATTTTAATTATCTTTAGCTTTCTTCTGCCTATTTCCATTCATATTCTCTCCTAGCAACAAATATATTCCTGACCTGAGGTTTTAGTAGCAAATTGGAAAAGAAATTCATGTGCTTTCAATGGGAATTTCTTTAAGAATAAAGATATCAGTTATTGACACCACAAAATAGGTTTTTATTACCCTTCTGTAGCCTTAAAACTCAGCACAGTGCTTGACAGATGGCAGGCACTGGGTATTTGTTTGATGAATTAAAGGAATGGAGGATCTGCATAACAGTCAAGCAGGTATGATACGATTTAAGGATTGAATGACTCAGACTTTGAGTTCAACTGTGTCATTATTTTGAGTGTCAAAGGGGTTTGCTTTTCTAAAGAGAAGGACTGTAGGTCTGAGAAGAGAATCTAGTCACCTTGCGGCCTGTCAAGTACTCTTTCTGCCATTCTATTTATCAGCAAATGGATATTGTATTTCTTAGAGCAGCACTACCTTTGATGTTCTTGTTTTTATGAATTGCAGCACTGTGAGCAATCTGGAAATATTCAAACCCATCATCTTAACAGAACATTTCCCAAATCATATTCCATGGGACATTAGTTCTGGAGATTCCTCACACATAACCTAGAAAATAGATTCTCTGGTTAAATAAAAGTAGAAAATGCTGCATATTTTATCTGTATTATAAAAATCATGATATTTATTAGCACAGAAAGGGCTATGATAATTCCTGTGAAGAAATTTACTTGTTTTTCCTTGTGAATGTCCTAAAATTGTGCACTGAACATTTAATTTTTAATGTACCTGTTAACCCTTTAAACAGTACTCTTAAAGATGAAATTGTGAGGGCTGCTTTCATCTACCTTCTAGGTTTTACGCAAGCTTCTGCAGTCCTTAAGGTCAATCTCTCCTTTTCTGTGCTGTAATGACTTCAAAGCAGAGGTGGTCATCATTTTTAAATTACTGTAAAAATATCATGCACATGAAATTTGCTAGGAGTGGAATATTATACTGAAGATTTCATGGGGCAAGAGAGAAGTAAATTTATCTGATTTCCATTGCCAACTTGTAATTATAAATGCTACCCATTTCAATCACAGAATATCATAGATTAGACACATAGGAATCCTCAAGCCCGGTTCTGCTGTTAGCCATCATTTCTCTTCAGCTCATTCTGTAGTTTGGCAGCTGCTTCTCAGATTTTCCCGTTCTTTCTCCAAAGCACATCCAGTCTCTACTTCTCCTGTTGCTACTTCATTTTGCAGGATCAACCTTTAGGTAGGTAAAGGCATCTTCTTTTCTCTAGAAGCGAAATTTAAAATTCTTGGAAGGAAACTGGTTTCACCCTCCCAGAGAGTTTTCAGATTATTGCTGTAAGGTAAATCCTCAGAGTTTAAGAAACAAGCAGGCAACAACAGCAATCTTTCTCTACATGCCCTGTAGCCCTGTCCCCATAGCGCCCATACTGGTGCACCCATCATGACACTCACTCTGGGGCTGGGTGCTGTTTGTTCTCACTTTGCCTATAAGGTTACAATGTAGGAGGAGTCAACGCTGATGTTGTCGGTGGCCTACATGCTTCAGAGCTTGAGTTCCAGTCTACTCCATCTCCAAGTCTTTGGGATTCTTCAATTTGATCTTGTTATTTCATTCCTTTTGTCTTCTGTTTGCTTGATCACTAGCTCTGCGTTGTGGGCAGAGCCTTCTCTACATTGCCATAATTGATTGATCCTCTTATGTTATCCTAGTTCATATCTAGTTTTTACTACATGGCTTTATATATATTTGCTCAACTGCATTTTTAATTGAGCCTCTTCCTTATAATATATCATCTTTGGAAATACAAAACTCTAAATCATTCTAAATTACTTCCCATGACTAACATATTGCAAGATATAAATAGATAAGTGAGTTTTAAGCATAGAAGGAATGTTAAACATCATCTAATCCATACCTTAAATATTTTCAGTGACTTTTTTTAAGGTCTTCCATTTATGGAAGTCAATCTAGCTTGCCAAGTATAATTGCTGATTAACAAGAAGGTGGTAGCCCACAATTAAGGCTATAATTCTCCAGATTGCTAGAGCCTTGTACTGGGTTTGGCTGCTGAGGGAATTTCTTCCCTTATTGTCATTCAATCTTTCCTATGAGCAACAGCATGGGGATGGTTTTATGAACTCTGCAGCCTTGAAGTGTGGATTACATGAGACAGTTTTATGTTGTGTGCTATTCTGAGTTGAGAATACATTGGGCAGTTTTTTATGGTTAATATCAGTTGTTTGGTTGTTGGTTTTAATTTTTCTCTGTGTCCAAATGCTTTGAAGAATTGAAGCAAGTTGCTTGACATCGGGCAGCACCTTCGGCAGAACTGGCAGCACTGCATCTGCCCCCAGCTGTCTCTGAGGAGAGCTGGGAATGTAGGATCGCCATAGCGATGGGGATTCTGTTAGCCCTGCCTGTAGCACAGAAGCTTGCTCTTTTTCTGAACCCACTAACTTCGATGACACTAGGCGAAGGTATCCTCAGGTGTCTGTGGCCTTGGTGTCTGTGCTGCATGCCCCTTTTGGTTGCCCTTCTCTGAGATTTTTATGTTAGAATGACAACTTCAGGGCGGACTCCCTGGGGATTGGTTCAAGTGCCTGTGCATATTTACCACTTTAATTCAGAGAGGAAACAATTTGCAGTTCACACTCTCAGCTAAGCACATTGCTGACAGGTGTTGTTTTTTCCAGGGCTGTAGAGGATTGTAGCTTTTCCCTCATGTAGAGAGTTACGGGGCTCCCCCTGTCAGCTGTCACCGCTGCTCTGGGAGAAGGCTGCCCACTGACAGCCTGGTGGCTGTTCACTCACACTGGCAGCGGATTGCTGTATGTCTCCTTGGGGCAGACCATTTATCATGGAGTTAAGCCAGCACTGAGAGATGCTGCAGTTTCACAGCTTCCCTGCTGCTGACAGGCAATCACTAAGCCAAGCCACCCACTGAAGTGGGCCTTGGCCCTCACCAAAGGTTTTGGACCCTGATGGGGCTTCTTATATGATGTGCCTCCTGCAGGGTTTGCTGTCTGTGGAGGTGCTGATTGTAATCCCAGCAGATGATATCACTCATCCCAGGAATAACAATCTGGTGTAACAGTACAAATACTGTTGCCCTGGTTCCTTTTCCAAGTATTTATTCAACAAAGCATTAATTGTCCTGTAGTGGTAAGATTTATGATTCATGGCTTGACTTTATCCTCCCCACTTAATTCGTTTTTATGAGATGTTACCACATTTCTTTTTAATAATTATTCCTGTTTAATTTTATTTGCAAGCATTTATGTAAATTTCCTAATCATTATTTGTGTGTCTATTTTTGTCTGCTGCACCTTCAAATTTGGGATGGGAACAAAATATGGTACCCTTGCTGGAATGGGGTAGCCTTTCTACTTTGTGACAGCCTGTACAAGAACAAAGAACTTGATGTTTGCCCAGTTATGTTGCCTTTCTTACTGTTATCTGGCATAAGGTATAACAAGTAATTCGAAGTTCTTTGAACTGTTGCTTCCTCTTTTCTCTGAGATTTTTTTTGAATTTTATTTTTTTATTAAATTTATTGAGAAATAAATACCAATGAGACAAATTGAAAACTGATTAATAGGACAGTTTCAATAATTAATGCATTGTCTCTCGAGTAGATAATTGTTCAAAAAGAAGGAGGTGGTGAATGAAGGCAGGAGACAGAAAAAAGAAAGGTTGTGGGACTGTCCTGCTTCAAGGTTATATATGGTTAGATTTTTGGACTTATGTGTAAACATAAGAATTATATAATTCTTTATGCATAGTTTTAAAATATATTCTAATTTTGAAATGTTTTTTCATCATATTCTGTAGTGACTTAAAGTTCAACATATCAATACTTGATGAAAAATACCTGTTCCCTGTTATGCCTAAGATGTTTGATATTCAGACAGATAGTGAGGTTAAGCTTAACAGCCTAGGTTTTATGGTAATAACAATAAGCTTCTCTTCTGGAGGGTTAGCAACCTAAGTTTGCAGACCAAAATTAGAGAAAAAGGAGGGATGCAAGGAAAGCCAACATTTTGGCCCTAGCCTTCCAAGGTCAATTAAGACTCAGGACATATGAGAACTTGTATTGTAATGACACGTAACTCAGTAGTGTCCCAAACTTTCTGATCGAGGAGATTATGGGGCCAAAGAAGAAAGTAAACGATGATGTAGAGTGTGCCTAAGGAGAGTCACATGGAGAGAAAACATTCTCTCAGTCTTTCACAGAGAGCAAATTGGCCAAGCAATGGCTGTGACTCATCCACACGGCTGACACTGACAAAGGTTCTACAATTTGAGGTACAGGATCTCAGGATAAATCCTGAGGGGATTTCACTGACCTTATCCAACCCAAAAGCTACAAATCTTGTTGCATAGGTCTTTTTTTTTTTTTTTTTTTTTTTGATGTTGCATAGGTCTTGCTTTATCTTGGTCTTAACCTTCCAGCAGAAAAATATATAAACGAAGTATAAGAAGTAAAGACATGCTGTTATGTTGAGCTGTAGGGGACTCAGGTCAACATTTTCTGACATTGCCAGTGAAGCAGAAGACCAAATACTATTATGGACTACTGAACTCTTTTAGAATATTTTGCTGAGTTAACACACCTATAATAGTCAAATAATAGAACTAAACAAAAAAAAAGGGATACAGATGAATGTCCATTTTGTATCTGTATATTCAAAATGGTTAGGATAGATATATAGTTACATTCTCTTAATGAATAGAGGGATTTGTTCTAATAGTGTTTGAAAATAGGATATCATGTCCGCGTCTTGGCGAGCAATTAACCTCTAGGAAGAATGTATGCAATATGTTAATTATTGAAACTGTCCTACCAACTTGGTTTGAAACTGTCTCATTGCTGTTTGTTTCTCAATAAAATTATGGGGAAAAAATCTATGAACTGGAAGTGTCCGCTAAATTAAAAAAATAACAATCATAATTAATACATTGCATATTGTTGTCTTTGTAGTGGTTATTCATAGTACAAGATGCAGACATGATATCCTGTCCAAACACTATTATTACAAATCTTCTCATTGTGTTAAGAGAAAGTAGCTGTATATCTATCCTAAGTATTTTTTATATACAGATACAAAATGGTCTTTCATTTGTGTTCCCTTTCTTTGCTTAGTTTTGTCAGAGATGGTTATTCCGTTGCTGTTTAAATATTGTAGGTATGTGAATTAACCAAAAGTAATCCAATATAGTCCAGTAGTCCATAATAATAGTGGGTTATCCATAGGACTGACAATGTCAGAAGTTGTTGACTTGAGCCTTTTACAGCTCAAAATATTAATATACCTTTACTTTTTATACCTCGTTTTGATACTTTTCTGCTGCATGGTTAAGACCAAGATAAATCAAGACCTATATAACAAGAGATGTAACTTTTGTATTTGACAAGGTCAGTCAAATCCCCTAGGGATTTACCCTGAGACCCTGTACCACAGTTTGTAAATCCTTTGTCTGTGTTGGCCATGTGGATGTATCACGGCCATTGGTTTACCAATTTTCTTCTGTGAAAGCCTGAGAGAATGTCTTCTGTCCATGTGACTCTCCTTGGGCACACTATACATTGTCAATTACTTTCCATCGTGGCCCCATAATCTCTTTGATCAGAAAATTTGGGACACAACTGAGTTACATATTGTTATAGTACAGATTCTTTTATGTCCTGAGTCTTCACTGACCTTGAAAGGCTAGGGCCAAAATGTTGGCTGTCCTTGCAGCCCTTCTTTTTCTCTAATTTTTGGTTTCTGCAAAGTTGTTAACCCTCCAGAAGAGAATCTTAATGATATTATTACCCTATAGCATAGGCACTTGAGCTTAACCTCACTGTCTGTCTGAATATCACATATTTAGACATAACATGGAAAAGGTATTTTCCATCAAGTATTGATATGTTCAACTTTAAATCACTGTAGAATGTGAGGAGAAAAATAAAAAAAATATTTAAAAAATAGGAATGAACAATTACATATTTTTATGCAAAGATTTAGAAATCTAACCATGTATAGCATTGTAGCAGGAGAGTCCTATGACATTTTTTTTCCTTGTCTCTTGTTTTCATTTAGTATCTTTTTTTAAAAAAAAAAACCAAACATTTACTTGAAAGACAGTATGGCCATAATTGGTATGATATGACAAGCTGTATGTATTTAGAAGTCCAGAATGACAGGCATTCCAAGCATGACCCTAGTATTACACATAGCTATCTTCAGTGCAGTTGCTTAGTTCACAGGTATCAGCATATATAGTTAGTCAGGGTGAGGATCTTACCAATTAACTGCTAGTTTCAAAAACCTGCTAGAGATTCTCAGGATCATTCCCTCACCCATCTTGTGCATATAAATGTATGGCTTTGCCCCGTCATGTTTCCTAGCTTTTATCCTTGCCTTTTCTTTGTTGTTTAATCCTTAAGTTCTCACTTTCCTTTTAATTGTTTTATACCTTTCTATTTTTATATCTTCTTGTGAGTTCTTACACTATATGATACACATGTGTATTTGTTTTATTTCGCTTATGAGTATATCTTCAGGTGGGATCTACTTAATCCCCTTTATTCATTTATTTATTTCTTTGTGGAACCGGTGATTGAACTCAGGCCCTTGTGCTTGCCAGGGAAGCACTTATTCCACTGAGCCATCTTCCCAGCCCCATCTTGAGATTTTAAACAAGATCCTGATGCCTGGAGGATCCTCTGTGTTACACACTCATGACTGCCTTCTGACTTTCACTCAACCACCCAGCTCACTTTAGGATTATCTCCTTAAGAAAAATTTCTCTGATTTCCCTTTGCCTGGATATCCCTACCTACTCCTCCATTACGGACTTTGAATAATCTTACATAGACCTACTTATTCTTATATGAATTATACTTTTATGTGTGCTATATCATAACCTTTCCCTTCATTAAGGATGTTTTACATATCATTTTTATGTTTTTCTATATTGTTATTCAATGGCTTCATAATACAACATAGTGCATCATGATTTATTCAAGGAATCATCTGCTGTTAGATAATTGGTGTGTTTTAATATTTTAAATAATATTAAATTATTCTAAGTGATACTAAGATGAATATGCCAGTGATTGCACCATGAGGCATTTTAAGGAACTATTAGAAAAAAAAGACACTGGTGTTATCATTTGTGTTTGTGGGTTTGGAGATTTTAAACTATTATTTGTATTAGAGATTTAACTATGAGTGAAACAAACAACTAAGAGCAAGAAAGTCCTAATGATTTGTTTTATCTTAGTTTTATCATGGGTTTATCATAAGTAGTATATTAACATAGCATGCGTTTTTCAACAAAATAAAACATATGTTCTAGGTTATGGCAAAAGAAATAAAGTACCTTTTCAGAATTTTTATTTTTTTTTATTTTTTAATTTATTTTTCTTGGAAGAACTGGGAATTGAACTCAGGTCCTTGTGCTTGCCAGGCAAGTACTTATTCTACTGAGCCATCTCTCCAGCCCCTAGAATTTTTAGTACAGGATATAAACGTGATACATAAAGAAATTCTGTACACAGGGACAACTTCATGGGGATAATAGTAAAATAATGTTGATGATTTATGAATTTCTTCTGTAGACAAAGTAACTAAAGGCCAGGGAAACTGAATTCAGTGGCACCTGAAAAGCAAATCAAAGCATTGGTGTTATTTATATATTGGAGAGGAGAGATAGTATTGTAGTTGGAAAGAAAGTACTAAGTAGAACGAATTATGAAAATAAAATATGAAAGCAGGAAAGCCATGAACATTTTGCTAGAACAGTAATGGCTTCCAATTTTCCATGAGTAAGAAATATAGGATTGCTTTTCTGTTGGTTTATTTTAACACCTACCATTTTTCACATTAAGTTGAAAATTCTTGCTTTAATTGCATGTTGTTATTCCTATCATGTGTGTATACATACTGAACAAATATTTTAAAATTGCATATATATATGAAAATTATTTCACATCAAAAAGAAAGTCAGTATTTATTTATTTATTTATTTATTTATTTATTGAGTGATATTTTTAAATAAAGCCAAGTATTTGACATGATATCTTTAAGTCTATTCATAACATCTTTTTTTCCACAGCTTAGAAAGTGAAATAGAGTCAGGGAGATAGCTCAGTGGCACAGTGCCTGCCTGGCAAGAGCAAGGTCCTGAGTTTTATTCTGAATACAAAAAAGCAAAAACAAACAAACAAACAAACAAACAAGCATGTATCTGTTCTTGTATGTGTGTGTGTTTATATGGATGATATTCAAAGACTGAGTACCGATTGTGAAACTATGAAAATAGTTTAGCCTGTGCTAGAAAAGTTACATTCACTAATCTTTGTGCTCCTTGAATCTAGCCCCACTCCAAGGAATTGCCAGACTTCTTTACAGTTTAGCTATCTGATGCATCCCAAAGTCACACCAGTGGGTAAATATTTTGAATATAACACACTCTTGTGTGTAAGCAAGAAAGAACATACAACTCTGGGTGTGTTACGTAAGCTAGATTTTATGGGAATGTGTGGAGGTACTTTAATAGAGTACTGAGAAAGCTGTGAGGTGGGAAAAAGAAGTGACAGGACAAATTTGATGGATAAGGAAGCATCTAAGGTAGTAGACAGGATTTGGAAGGTCAAAAAAGGCTGTGGGTACTCTTGGCAAGAAGTATCATTCCTTGTTGATGCCATGCTAAGCATGCTGTTGGACTGACCTTCTATAAACAGAGCAGATGATTGTAAAACCAGGAATTCAGCATTTCAAGAGATGTTAATTATATGGAATGTACTATAAAAGTCATTGTTTGGGAAATTAGGGGATTCATACAAAACTTGTGACCTGCATGTCTTGAAAATCAGTCTTTTGTTTCTTTGGCTTTGTCTCCTCTAGACTCAAAGCTATATGTCTACCCAAGAGAAAACTGCCTGTCATCTATCGAGGGCCTTTAGCTAAAACCTCTGAAGAATATATCTGACTGCCAGTCAACAACAACGACCCATTTCAGCGTGAAGAAGCCAGAGCGGTCTTCGCCCATATTTCCCTTCATGGCAGTTCAGGTTACTTCTTCAGAGGGGGAATATTGTAGGCAGCCGAGTGAGATAAAAATATTATAGGCAGTCAGACAGAGCTAGGCCCTCAAAGGAGACAGCACACAAGATGAGATGCCTTACAACTGTGGGAGGGGTGGATGCTCCTGCTGTGAACCAGACCTAAAGACCTAAAGGCCAAACAAATGCTAAACAAGTGGCACCTGGGATTGATATTCTAAATAGGTATCAATCACCTGGAAAGACCCAAGTGAGTCACTAGCCCAACCCCCAAGAGAAAGAGACCCTAACTCGCATTGCAACCCCCAACAGGAAAAGACCCTGTCCCATATGTAATCCCATTGGTTAACCATAGTTTTGTCCCACCTCCTGCCCACCTAAGCGAGTTCCCATTCTCTCCACCTTTGCCCCACATGGCTTTACACTATAAAAGTCCCTGGAAGAGACAGCTTCCCAGGGAACTACCCTCTCAGGCCCCTCTCCTGTCCCTCTCTTGGACAGGAGCTTTCTTTCTCTCAATAAATATATTCTGCTCATAAAAAAAAAAGAAAAAGAAAATCAGTCTTTTCTTAGACCTAGAGAGAAAATCATAGAATGAACTCACAGATCCTAAATAATTTTCCTGATTATAGATATTTTATCTTTCTTTTCTTTCTTTTTTTTTTTTTTTTTTTTTGTATTTTAGGGCAGGGTCTACAGGGTGTTGAGGGTCTCACTACTAGATTGGACTTGTAATGATCCTTCTGTTTACAGCCTCCCAAGTTCTGGGATTACAGGCATGCACCACCACACCCAGTCTCAATTGCTATCTCAGTGTGCCCCGGGGGCTAGAAATTTTCACTACTTTCTCTATTACTGTTTGAAATTAAAGTCTGAATTTTTAGTTTTAATTTTCTTCTCCGTAAACTGCATTAATGATCTCATCTAATGGGATTTTTTGTAAGGACTAGGAGAGGAGGTAGTTAAGGCAGGGCAAGCCATTTAAAATTGATAATCTTAATTTCTCTTCCCCAAACAATAATGAACATGAATAATAAAAAAAGGACTGCAAAAAAAAAACTCAGCATAATTTTAAGAGAGAGAAGACACAAATTCCAAGTGCATTAAGTAGTAAAGAGAAGGGCATCCCATGAGCGATCTTTGTACTTCTTTGTCTTCAGAGTTCAGGGTGTGTGAGGATGTGGAGGGCCTTGTGCCTTAGGAGTGGCTGATCATGGAAGCCAGAGACTGAACACTGGCTTTCTGTTTGTATCCTTTTATTAACTATTTTATTTTTAAATACACAGCTTCATATGCTAAATTATAACTTGTTATTTTATGGAATTATTTTACAATTTAAGTTAACTTTACCACTGATTCTCAGTATACAGTCATATCATCTTCATAAAGTTTTTGCATTATTTTTTTATTCAGTTAATTATTTTCTCTTGCTTAAGTGTAGTATTGGATAGTAGTCATAGAAATGATGGAAAACTTGTCTTTACCTAATTTTATCAGCATATGATGCTGAGACTGATTCATGGTGTAATTCTAGGATTAAGACTGCCTAACCCTGAGTGTGAGTGGTACCTTTCCTAAGGATGTGTAGCTTGCATAAGATAGAAAGTGTAGAAAGTGTAGGAAGAGGTTATTACTTGTCCCTTGGCACTTGCTGCTTGCTGCTTTGTTCTTCACTACTTTGCTGTCTTCTGCCTATCATGAACTGTTTCTACTTTACAATGCCACCCTTCCTTGGATCCAGCTAACTATTAACTGAAAACTCTACTGACCGTGAACTAAATAAACCTTTTCTCCTTTAAGTATGGTTGTAGGGTATTTTGCCTCAGCAACAAGGGAAATAACTAAAGCAACATAAACATATTGTTGTAATATATAAAACAGTCACTATCAGGTTTATTTACCACAGTTCTATTCTATAATGTTTATGCACATGGTTCTGTCTGGTCTTTGAGGATTTGTAAGAATTTCTCTCAAGAACTATATGACCTAGTACATGTGGTATAGTTCCATGATAAATTCCCCTCTTCTTCTAAAAATATTGATTTATCTAAGGTTTCTACTTCTGATTGAGTTATGTTGAGGAATTGTTTTTCCCTAGGAAATTATCCATTTCATTTTAGGTTTTTAAATTTGTTTGCATAGAGGCTTTTCAAATACTTCTCTGTAATAAGAGTCAGTGTCTCAAAAAACTCATTAGGAGGGTCAGGAGGAATCTGTACTTGTAACTTCATCATCCCTTTTGATTGGAGAGATATGCCTCTGTCATCTTTGCCTATCACAGCTAAAAGTTTAGGATTTTCAATATACAAAGTCTCCAACACAGGTGGCGGGGTTCAATCCCCAGTGTGCAGTGCCGGCCCTACCCCTGGAGAATGCTGAGATGGTGGGTGAAACTGGGTGTCATGGTACATGCCTGTAATCCCAGAGGTTGGGAGGGAGGCTGAAAACAGGAGCATCATTATGATGTGTAGTGAGACCCTGTACTAAATACTTAAAAAAAAGACTAACTCTGGTAGGCTAAGGAATTTAAGCTCAGCCTGGGTAATTTAGTGATTCAATAAAATCTCATCTCAAAATAAAAAGCTAGGAATGTATCTTAGTGAGAAGGTCCTGGGCTCAATCCTGAGAACTGAAAAAAAATTTTAAAATGAAGGATAAGAAAAAGATATGGCCCGCAGATTTTTATTTTGGTTTGATACCCCTACTTAGCAGTCTTTACTCAGAAGAGATATATTCAACTATACAAAAACGGCATAAGCACAGGGTTACTTTGTGGCATTGTTTCTGATTATAAAACACAGATACATGCTTTCTCATATAAAGGAAAATAGTTGAAAGAGAATGACTGAATAAAGGTTGATACACCCACACAATGAAGTGCTTTGACCAACTGATATATATTCATTTTCAGGATATAGTAGTCAATGAAAAACTGAAAGTTCAAAAAGTACTGTATGATGTTACCTTTTGTGTAAGACAATTTAAAAGAAAATAGAGAAAAACAGATAATCAAGAGTGTGGCCTTGTAGTGTAAGACTAGGAATTAGATGGAAAAGATAAAGAGAATTAGAGGCTGGGGCTCTTTTGGGAAAGGGCTCTGGAATATTAGTCTGTAGACCCGATTCTTAGAGTGATGTGAATGTTTCACATGTTCAAAAACAAAATAAATAAAATTTGTAAAGATGTGGGTAGGGATATAAAAGCAAAGATAAGTGGAAAATGAATCTAAATGCATTTACAATAAATAGACATAATCACGGTGGGTAGGAAACAGAAAACTAAGCCACATTACTTATCAATAGCATCTAGATTCTTTGTCCTCAAGGAGCACACTTGCAGGAATATTGACTTCTGATTCTCTAATCAGAAACATTTGTTACTAAGGCCAAGTTGAACAATTCTAGAGCTACTTTTGAGTTTCATCTACAGAAAAGATTATTCATAGAACAACACTGTGGTTTTACTTTAGGACTGCTGGTATTTGTGTAATAATGCTGACCAGCAAACAAGATATCTATATCTATATCTATATCTATATCTATAACTATATCTATATCTATATCTATATCTATCTATCTATCTATCTATCTATCTATCTATCTATATATCTGCATCTCGTAAAAGAGGTCTAGAAGTCTTCATTTCCATATTTACAACAAAGAAATCTGGAAAACCTACTGAATTTTCCTGTGTCTATGAGAGAACTAAGGTCAGAAAGTGAGTTATTATCATTACGCTGGAAGAGACAGGTGAATGCCCAGAAACACAACATCTGAGACCTGTGTGCATTAAGCAGAAACAACTAGAGCTATTAATAAGTAGAAATATTAAATAGTAAATTAGACAAACTGCTGGAGGGAGAATGGAGAGTACATGGAGAGTGAGAAACTTCTAGGAGCTATAGTGTCTGTCCTTGTTACGTGTACACACCTAGCCTTTCCTTTAAGGAGCCACACACATTCTTCCGGTGAGGATCCAGGAAGGTTCCTCTCCTGGTTTTGCCAGTGGGCAGTGTGAGTAACAATTACGCAATAGGCCTGTAGGGCAGATCTCCAGCACAAAGTTTATTCTCCCTCGCTGCCAAAAGGACTTTTCCACAACTCAGCTTTTAAATCCATTCCAAATAAACAAGGGGCATTCCTTTCCTATTCCAGTGTCTTCTTTCACCTAAATGAGAAAGGTGGTGTAGATGGGTGAGCCCAGTCTACAGAGCTCAGGGATTATGTTCTAATTCAAAGTGTGAAAGGACAACTTCACAGATGATCAGAATTAGTAAATAATCACTTTACCTAAGAGCTGAATATCAGTAGTAATGGTAGAAGCCCAGCATGCACCCCCTGCTGTGATGACCTCAGAAGTTAGCATTGTCTCTGTCCTTGCCTAAGGTGTTTGGCCTGGGTGTAATCATGGGGAAAACAGTTAATGTAATTATAAAGAAACTCTGGACAAATAAAAATTAAGAACATTGGTAAAATAGCTTCAAAAATACCTATCATGAAATGCAGAGAAAGGCTGGCTTTCCAATTAAAGGAGAATGATGAGTGAATATACAATTCTGAATTTTATATAGTGATCATGTTTAAGATAACTGACAAAATTTAAAGTCTGTAAATTGGAAGATAATAATGTTTTAATATCAAATTATGTTGCTGATGGAGAAAGAGACAGGAGAAGAAGGAGGAGATAAAAAAGGAAGATGAGAGAGAGAAAAGGAAAAAGGAACAGAATAGGAAGAAGAAACAAGGCAAGGAAGAAGAAGATGAATGAAGAAGAAGAAAAAGAAGAGGAAGAAAAGGAAGGTGGTGAGGGGAAGGTGGGAGAGAAAGAGCAAGGGAAGATGGGTGAAAGTGGAGAAAGATGACGAAGTAGGAAGAGACTCAAAAAGATCCAATTTATTGTGAAGTAAAATATAACTTTCAAGCAATGTTATTGAATAGCATTCAGGAATATTTTGTTTAATTCCTGTAACTTTTAGGTAAAGGTGGTATTTGTAGATTTTCTTGAAGTAATTAAAATACAGTTAAATGAGCAAATCATTACCCAAAGATTAAGATATATGCAGCAGAGTTATTTCTCTGATAAGAAGTTCAGCACACTTTAAAGAAAGAAGTTACCACAGTGAAATGGGAAACTACTGAAGCTAGAGGTGAAGATGTGTGTACGTTGTAAGTTCGATGAAGATACAGTTGGCATTTCAGAAATGCTCCAGTCAGAAGGGCCAAGAACAACCTGTATTTGGATTCTGGTTGCATAGGCAGGTCACTACAATAGCACTGGGCTTCTTTTTTTCCTAAACTTAGGGCAGCATATGAATTTGTTCACAAAGCTAGTTACAAAGTTAGTGTACATTGTTTATGAAGCATAAAATTGTATGGATAACTTAAGTGTAAGAAACAACGCTTATGCTACTGAGAATAAGACTAATTCTCCATGGCCATTGAATCCCTTATCAAGCAGATGGACAAAGCTATTTGTTACGTAACTCAAACTGTTATACAATTTCATGCACATGTGTATACATATTTGTGCAGAGAATGGCTAGATTCAATTTGTGTTTAGGAGGAGCAGCTATTTATGCTGTCTTATGCCTGCTCTCCAGTTACATAGATCCATCTCTTCACTACTTATGCACCAAAGGGGGAAAAAGAGAAAAGAAAATATTAATGAATCAATGTAGTCCTTTATCACAAAATCTTCCGACATATTATTGGTCCAGAAATCAATTGCTTAGTGGCTTTCTTCAGTCTTTCTTCACTTTCTCTTGCTCTCTCTGCTGCCCTGCCACCTCTTCAAAGTCTTCTTAATCATTTTTAAAATTTGGTACAAGGTCTTGCTGTGCACCTTGGATTCATAGCGATCTTCCTGTCTCAGCACCCCAGCACTAGGATTACAGGCATTCCCTTCCACACCTACTTTCGGTGGCTGGTGTGACATGTGGTACCTGGGCTCTAACCTGGGTCCTTGTGCTTGCCAAGCAGGAACTTAGAAGTTCAAGCTACCTCTCCCGTCCCACAACTTTAAATTTAAATAGAAAACGGAATCCTATTTTCTTTTTATCTTTCAAGGGTATAAACATAGATGAAGACAGTTAGCTAGAATTACTTTTGTTTAACTAAAATCTGCATACTGAGAGTAAACAGAAAAGAAGTTTCCTATGCAGTGGTTCTCATTTTCCCCTCAGCTCCATTCCAGCTTAGAAGCTGCCCTGGAAAGACAATTCTGCTGACACTGTTAACCTTTTTGACTTCCCAGAAAGGGAATCAGCTATTAGTTTTTAAGGGCTTGAATGATGACCAGATAATACCTCCTTCCATGCCACCACTCATAGGCCACTTCACTGGTGAAAATGTGTTTAGGAAAAGGATGAGGATGTGAGTTCTGTATGTGTAAATTCTGATGTGTAAATTCTGATGTGTATCCTGATTAACTTCTAACTTCTATAGCTTAACAATATATACCTATAGCTCTGCACACAAATCTTATTGTCAGACATAATAGCGTCAGTTACATATGAAGAACTTTGGAAAATCTCCAGATTTTTTTAAACTAAGACTTTATTTTTTATTTTTTTAAAGGAGTACAAATGAGGATTAAAACAGAAAAAAATTACTAGCAATACAGAATTTCACTTAACAAGCAAATATGAATTTCACGGTATTTGCTACAATACATAATTTTATCTTCCAACCAATTATTCATAGTACCAGTTATATGCATGTAAAATTAGAGAAGAATGAAAGAAAGAATTATATAAGGAATTAAGAAAAAAAGTATAAACAATTGAAAAAGAAGACAAGACAAATTAAGTATTATCTGTGCCTTTTGATATACCCGCAGAAATGCACAGTACAGTTGTCCAAAGCACCCTGTTTACATGTCTAGATAAATCCCTTTCCCCGACTCCCTCTCCTGTCCTCCTCAACTCAGTAACTCTTTCCTTTTGAACAAGTTAATTCCCTTTTCCCAGTATCTATTGTACCATTGAGATTCCATTCTTCCCTTTCAGGTTCTCACACTAAGGAGACAATATGATGTTTGTACATGCGGGTCTAATTTATTTCACTTAAGAGTATGTCCTATAGTTGCATCCACTTACTGTCAAAAGACTGAAATTTATCCTGCTTTATAGCTGAATAATACTCCATTGTGTAAAAATATCACACTTCTTTATCCATTCTTCGGTTGATGGGCGTTTGGGTTGTTTCCAGGATTTAGCTATGACAAATTGTAATACTACAGACATAGTACACATACATCACTGCAATATGAGGTTTTCAGTTTTTCTGCAAAAATACCCAAGTGGGGGGTAGTGGACTTGAATGGGGTCTCCAATCCTAACTTTTGAAGGAATCTCCATGCTTATTTCTATAGGGGCACCATCAGTGAAGAAGGGTACCTTTTTCTCCACATCCTCTCCAGCATTTGTTATTGACTGGCTTCTTTTTTTTTTTTTTTTTTTATTTTTTTTTAAACATTTATTTTTTTTGGTGGAACTGGGTATTGAACTCAGGCCCTGGCACTTGCCAGGCAAGCGCTTATTCTACTGAGCCATCTCCCCAGCCCTCGGCTTACTTCTTGATGTTAACCATTCTTTCTGTGGTGAGATGGATTCTCAATATTGTTTTAATTTGCATTTCTCAACTGACTAATGATGTTGAACATTTTTTCATATATTTTCTTGTCATCTATATTTCTTCCTCTGAGCAGTGTACATTCGTCTCAGATGCCCATTTTTGGATTGTGTCTTTGAATTTGGGGGCCCTAATTTTTTAATTCTTTATAAGTGCTAGATAGAAGGCTTTTGTTGGTGGGACAGTTGGCTCTATTTTTTTTCTCAGTTTATGGGCTTTCTTTTTACTCTTCTAGAGATATGCTTTGAAGTGCAGAAACTTTTCAAAAAGATCAGATCTCTGTTGTTGATTCTTTGAAGTATTTCCCATGCAGTTTGGTTTTGGTTCATGAACTCTCTACCTATCCCTTTGTCCTTAAGATTTCTATATAATTTTCCTCCAGAAGATTTACTATTTCTAAGGGCTGGCCAGATGGCTCAGGGGACTAAAGTGTCTGTTTAGGCAGTTGCTGGGACCTGGGTTTGATCCCCTGGCCTGCTGTGCTGGCCTCGCCCCTGGGGCATGCTGACACAGTGACTGAGACTGGGTGGTGGTGTGTCCCTGTCATCCTAGTTCTTGGGAGGCTGAAAGCAGGAGGCTTACTACAAGTCAGATCTGTGTTGAGACCCTGTAGACCCTTTACTAAAATATATATATATATATATATATATATATATATATTTAGTGTTTCTGTTTTAAAATTTAAATCTTTGATCAATTTTGACCATATCTTTCTGTATGGTGATAAGCATGGGTCTAGTTTTAGTCTATGGCATGTGGAAAGCTAGTTTTTCCAAACCACTTATTAAAGAGCAGTGTATTATTTGTTGAAACTGTACTTCCGATTTGATTTGAAACTGTCTCATTGCTATCTGTTTATCAATAAAACTTTGAAAAAAATAAAAAAAATTAAAAAAGAGGCAATCTCTCTTTCAGTGAACATGTTTGCCCCATTTATCAAAGATAAGGTGGCTGAGTGTGTTTGCAGTTCTGTTTACATCTACTAATCTGTTCCACTGATCCTCAGTTTGTCTGTCAGTACCATGTTGGTTTTTTTAGCATAGTAACTTCATAGGGTAGCTTCAGGTCAGGGATTGTGATAATTCCTGCCTTTTTTTTCTTTTCCAGGATTGCTTTTGATATTCTGGGTCTCTTGTGGTTCCAAATGAATTTGAAAAATGTTTTCTCTAGCTCTAGGAGGTATACTAGTGGTATTTGGGTTTGCATTGAATCTGTATAACAATTTTGGGAGTGTGGCCATTTTTACAATGTTGATACTTGATTAAAGAGATTGAAGAGGATTTGAGAAAACGGAAAAATATTAACTAAGAATTTACATTGCCTTGGTGTTATTATGTTACCTTTATTACTTGAGTCTTATGCCTTAGGGGAATATTGTTGGTTGTATCTAAGGTCTTTCATTTAGCCAATTTGAACATTCAGGGATTAGCATTTTTATATGGAACTGGTAATCAGAATGGATTCCATTGTGGCTGTTTTGCACAAAGACCGTGGTCAGAGCTGTTAAGTGGTATGTCAGCGAAGTCTTTGTGTGTGATCTACTGTTTAACTGGATAAGAACTGCTATACTTCTTATCATACAAATTAATTACATTAAAAAAATTTGTTGTCATTTTTCCTTGACTGTGGTGGACACAATTTAATGCAACATATTTTAAGAACAGTGTATTGTGAGGTTTTATTTTATTTTATTTTATTTTATTTATAAATTATGCTGCAGGATAAAATGATATGGCTAGTATTTTATAAGTTTATAATTATGGAATATTGAAATATATGTACATTGTGAGTACTCAAAAATATTTATAGAAAAAACAGAATTAATTTTCTTTCTCAAAGCTATCTCACATTTACTGTCTCCAATCTTGATAAATAACAAAGATTGGTGTATTAACTTGATATTTAAGGGGATTTTTTTAATATATAGATAGAAGTATGTAGTTGTATTTGTCAATATTGTATTGGAATGTACACATAATTACCATATTCTTTAGTTTCTCTTTAGAAACATGATATATTTGGTTTTCACAGTGTTTATCCTGAAATGACAGTGAGTGATAATTCAACTCTTATTTGATAAAGTGGGGGAAAATTTTATGCTATAATGAATATCTCTAAAATTATTTTGATAATAAATTTCCTATCCTGTATCTTTGCTTTGATAAGTGAAGATAAATTGTTTTTCCTATCTTGTACCATTGTAAATTACTTTGTTGGGCTTGGCTAAAAAAATATTCAAATATGAGCATTTTACATTACATTTTAGAAATTTACTTAGAAACAAGATTAAGGGAAAATATGAAATGTATGCAAATGGTGAAAAATGTTTTCTAAAGATGAAATATCTAGAATGATTTCTACAGAAAGTGTTGGTTACCAAATATTTTGATAGACACACTCGGTCTTGGGAGCAAATAGTCTCAGAAGCTGACTATGTTGCCAATTCTTCATATTATCATATTATCACTCTTTTAAATGCTGAAGGGATGGTAGAGAATTAAGTTATTACAGTATTTTATGCTTTTTCCATTATTCAAATCTGTAAATGTGCACTATTGCTTTCTTCATTAAATAATCTGCACACATATCTTTTCTCTATGAAAAAATATTCAAGAGCATGGGGTTTCATTTTTATCTTTGATATTTCTGCATATCCTACTCACTCTTACACCAATCTGAGTGTGGTTGTCATCTGGATGCATTTTTAAATAAAGAGATATGTATCATCAATTTAAAGTTTAAAACTCTGTTGTAATCCAAAGTATACATAAATACTATACATTCAATGTTTAATTCCTAAAATTCTTCTGGAAGCATAAGTGACCAAGAATAGCAAAAGTAACCCTGGGCAACAAAAGTAAGGCAAGAGATATCACAGTTCCTGAGATGAAATTATAATGCAAAGCTGCTGTGATAAAATCATCATGATAAACGCAAAACAAACAAACACACAAACAAAACCCCACTGATCTGAGGATCAATGGAATAGATTAGAAAATGCAGAGGCAAGTACAAACACAGTCGTCCACCATACCTTTGACAAAGGGCCCATCCATATTCACTGCAAGAGAGATAGATAGCCACATTAACAAATGGTGCTGGAAAAACTGGCTTTCCACATGCCGAAGGCTAAAATTAAACCCATGCTTATCACCATGCACAGCATGCAGTCAAAATGGACTTAATATTTAAATATTAAAATATAACCACTAAATATACTGTAGGAGGATGTAGATAGAAATTTTGAAGATGTCGGGGCAGGCTCAGAGTTCATGAACAAAAACCAAACTGCATGGGAAGTACTTCAAAGAATCAACCACCAAGATCTCATTTTATAAAAAAAAATGTTTTCACATCAAAGAAAATATCCAACAGAGTTGTTATGGTCCGTATCTTTATATACCCCCAATGACTTCATGCAGTCATGGGGTGGGCTTTATGATTGCTTTGTGATCTAATACTGGGATTATGGGTGTGAGTGTTATACACACTCCAGGGTAGGCAGTCTGCATTCAGTATTAGGCAGGGAAATAAACTTGTTCTCTGTTGCTCCTCTGTTTTTGCTCTTTTTTTTTTTTTTGATGTCTTTTATTTTTTCCTATTAACTATTTTTTCCATAATTTTATTGAGAAATAAATATCAATGAGACAGTTTCAAATCGAATTGGTAGGACAGTTCCAATAATTAACACATTGCATATGGCCTTCCTAGTGGTTATTTGTTGTACAAGATGCAGACATGATATCCTATTTACAAACACTACTAGAACAAATGCTTCTTTCTATTCCTCGAATTAAGAGATAGTAGCTATATATCTATCCCAACTATTTTGAATACATAGATACAAAATGGTCATTCATCTATATACCCATTTTTTGTTTAGTTCCATCATTTAAATATTATAGGTGTGTGAACTCAGCAAAATATTCCAAAATAGTCCAGTAGTCCATAATAGCATTGGGTCTTCCGCTTGACTGGCAATGTCAGAAATTGTTGACCTAAGTCCCCTACAGCTCAACATAACAACATGGCTTTATTTCTTGTACTTCATTTTTATACTTTTCTGCTGGATGATTAAGACCAAGATAAAGCAAGACCTATGTAACAAGAATTATAGCTTTTGGATCTGATAGGGTCAGTCAAATTCCCTCAAGATTTATCCTGAGATCCTGTACCTCAGCTTGTAGATCCTTTGTCAGTGTCAGCCATGTGGCTGAGTCATGGCCATCGCTTGGCCAATTTGCTCTCTGTGAAAGCCTGAGAGAATATTTTCTCCCTAGGTGACTCTCCTTAGGCAGACTTTACATCATTGATCACTTTCCTCTTTGGCACCATAATCTCCTTGATCAGAAAATTTGGGACACAACTGAGGTACATGATGTTACAGTACAAGTTCTCCTCTGTCCTGAATCTTAATTGACCTTGGAAGGCTAAGGCCAAAATGTTGTCTTTCCTTGCGGCCCTCTTTTTTCTCTAATTTTGCTCTGCAAACTTAGGTTGTTAACCATCCAGAAGAGAAGCTTATTGTTATTACCATACAACCTAGGCTGTTAAGCTTAACCTCACCATCTGTCTGAATATCAAACATCTTAGGCATAACATGGAAGAGGTATTTGTGGACTTATGTGTAAATATATATAATTCTTTATTCCTATTTTTAAAATATATTTTAATTTTTAAAATTTTTGTCATATTCTATAGGGACTTAAAGTTTAACATATCAATACTGTATGAAAAATACTTGTTTACTGTTTTTTGCTTCCACAACCTGTTGCCCTCTGCCATGTGCCCTTGCTTTGGAGCCAGCCAAATATGGACTGAAATCTCCATAAACTGTGAGCACATAAATCTTGCCATCATTAATTTGGATGTTGCATATTTTATCTCAGCAAAGAGAGAAAGGTAACCAAGACAAAACTGAGAAGAAAATCCACAAACTGGCAAAATATTAGTCAATAGTCCCTTAAAATAAGGACTTCTATCTAGAACATATAAAGAATATTTGAAAAATTAGACTCTGAAAAAGCAAAAAAAATAAAAAATGAGCATCTGAGATGAATATACACTGTTCAGAGGAAGAATTACAAATAGCAAATAAGTATTTATGTATTTTTTGAAGAACCGGGGATTGAACTCAGGCCCTTGTGCTTGCCAGAGAAGCACTTATTCCACTGAGCCATCTCCCCGGCCCCGCAAATAAGTATATTAAAAAATGCTCAAAAATCAGTGGTCATCCAAGAAATGCAAATTAAAACTATACAGAGATCTCCCTGCAGAAAGAATGTCTATCATAAAATTCAACCAATAAAAAATGCTAGCACAGCTGTGAAGTAAAATGAATGTTGGTGGGAGAGTAGACTGCCACAACCACTAGGGAAATCTGTGGGGATTTCTCTAAAAACTAGGATTAGAGGTCCCATTCAACCCCAGTGTCCCCCTTCTAGGTATTTTCCCAGAAAAACTAAACCCATCATACCACAGCTGTATATGTGCATACTGTTCATAGCAGCACAATTTTTCATAGCTAAATCTTGGAAACAACCCAAATGCATATCAACTGAGTAATGGCTAAAAAATATGTGGTGTTTTTATACAATGGAGTATTCAGCTATAAAGAAAGATAAATTTGATGCATCTATAGGCAAATACCACACTCATAAGTGAAACAACTCCAACTCATATGTATAAACAACATATTTTCTCCCCAGTGTAAGACACTGAAAGAGTAAATAAAATCTGAAATGTATAATAAATATAGTGAAAGGGAAAGAAACTACTCAAAGGGAAAGAATAGCTAGGATGGGAGAAAGAAGAAAAGAATACTCATACACGAACACACACACATGCACACACACAAACACACACACATGAAAAAGATGGCTAAAATAATTGTACTACTAATTTCTATTAGTTCATTGAAAGGAACATTTAGTGTTTATATTGTTTGATCAATCTTACATGCCTATATCTAGTCATCTAAGCAACTACTTTGAAGATAACAATATGTAATATAATAACCATTGTTACATTTGTATTATCTTGTTTTCAAATTCTGTATCTTTTTTGAGTTATGTTTAAACTTTAAAAAATGAATTTTTAAATTGTCTTAGACCAATTTTCTCAATTTGTTTTTTCTTGGTTTCTCAGAAGCTTAATTTTTAAAAATGAATCATCTTGTTTATTTTTAAAGAACATTTTATACATATAACATACAAATATGACTGTACATTGATCATAGTATTTCCTCAGAAATTTTGTTGACTTTTAGCTTTAATGGACAGGGTCTTATGGTGCAGGTCAGCACTGGCCTTGAACTCACTAAGGTTCAAGGTTGATAAGGTTGGCCTTGATTGCACAAGGATCCTCCTGCTTTGCCTCATGAGTGTTGAGATTATTATATTAGCATGTTTCAAATTAATTATTAAAATTTGAACATACATATACCCAGTGCATATAAAAAATAGATTTTTCCTAATTCTGAGCAATTCATCCTTATGAACTATGTCAGTTACTCACCTTGTCCAAGATTTCCACTACAATGATTTGTAACATCAGAGCATGACTCTTTGTTTTTATAGTTTATATAGACAGTGGCTATTTTCATGCTATGTTTCCATGATTAATCCATATTGATAAGCTATAGATGTACATATAGTTTACTGGTTTTTATTCTAAAAGCATCCCATTATTTGATAATAAAAAAGTATCTGTTCTATTTCAATGGTCATTCCTATTTTGCTGCATTTAATCCTTAATGAAGATGATAGAATTTTCTTCTGTGGCAGCTACTTTATTTAAGTGTTACTTTAATTAGAAAAAAGTACTTTCAGGCATGATTATGAAGGATTTGAAATGAAGAAATTGTTCTTAGATATCTAAGTGAGCCCAAACTGAATATAAGAGAAGACACTCAGAGCAGATAAAGATAGGAGAAGGCACCATAAAAGGACAAACAGATCAGATGTGTGTGCCCACTGCCAGGCAGTGCAGATGGCAGCAGTAGCTGAAGAGACAGGGAAAAGCTTCCCTTGGGCACTTCAGCATCCTCTGATGTTATGACTAAACCTCAGTCTCAGTCTCTGGGGCTGGGGAGATAGTTTAGTAGAATAAGTGCTTCCCCGGCAAGTGCAAGGGCCTGAGTTCAATCCCCGGTTCTGCAAACAACAACAACAACAACAACAACAACAACAACAACAACAACAACAACAACAAAAACCCCTCAGTCTCTGTTCCAGAAACCTGTGAGAAAGCACATTTCTGTTGTTTTAATTTTTTCTTCATCACCAAATTTATAGCAATTTGTTATAATACCCTTTACAAATTCATACTGATTTCAGGGTTTTTTTAAATTTTCATTTTCTTTAAGATTGTGATTGCATGAGTTTGGCCTATGCTCAAGTCAGAAATTATCTCTGAAGACAGAGAAGGGCCAATTGTAGGCAAGATTCTACAAATCTATCTCTCAGGAATGGGCCCTCAGGTTCTAATTTACTCAGCAGGTCTCCTGTGGCTTCAGCTAGGGGGATAGACAGAGAAAAAGCAGATAATAGGAGATGCATGAATATATCCATGATGCATGTCTGATAGATAAAAAATACATGTACAACTAGATGAAGAGTTAAATATGCTGTATTTCATTTGGCTTTGTAGTTGTAATTAGTGGTATTATTGCTATTTCAAACTATTCTATCATGACCAAAATTCTGATATAAAATTTGTTTTAAAAATTGAGAATTTTTCCATTTTTCTATACATTTACTTTGTTCTCCAGAAAGATGAATGAACAGTGTTCTTAATTCTTAGATAAAGTACTTTTTGGTTTAGGATTTGAAGCAGTGAACAGAGCAGGAACTCCTTTCTTTCTTTGATATTCCAGATGCCAAAAAACTTTTTTGGTATGTGTTTTCCTGGATAAAACAATAATACCTGTGTTAGGCTTCCTGGCATTAACATTGTTTAAGGGATTCAAGACAACTAATTCTGATTTTAAAAAGTTACATTTGTATAGTTCTTAATGGTAGAAAGTAAATAGACTGGCAATAGAAAACATGCCTGTGGTTAACCATAGGGCTGAGTTAGGAGGATTGCTTGATTCCGGGAGTTCTAGACCAACCTGGGTAACCTAGTAAGATAGTAAGATCTTGTCTCAAAAAGCAAACAAGGCTTTTCTGACACAACACATGATTTATTCATGTATTTATTTGTTCACATATGTATTTGTTTATATGTTGATTAGATTTTGGTCATTTCTTACAGTTAAAATTCACTGGTCATCTGAAAGATAAGAAAATATTTGATTTTTCATTATTGTATTAATAGTTCAAAAGGTAATTTCTTCATTGCTGTAAGGATGGCTTAAAGCACTTGAGAACAGAGCTGACTGGTGCTGCCCTTAGGGCCTTTATATCATGATGTAAACACTGTGTGTGTGTGTGTGTGTGTGTGTGTGTGTGTGTGGTCTTTGGGAATGAATTAGGTTCTTCACACTGAGCTATAGTCCCAGACCCTGTGAATTTATTTTTATGTTTTTATTTTGAGGCCGAATTTCCATGTTTCTTCTAAGTTGCCCAGGCTGGGCTTAGACATGACATATTTCTCTCTCAGCTTTCCGCTGTGCCAGGAGTATAGTTGTACACTCCCATGATTGACTAAAAATGAAATCTGAATATCAGAAAAAAAGATTTGCATAATGTATATTGCATCTTGAATGACTGTAATTTTAGCTATGTTAAAATTATTAAATTATTTAATTTTAGTTTAGGAGCTTAAAAATGTATTATCACCACTTACATACCTTACATTTTCTGTCCAGAGAATTAGGAGATAAAACACTATGTTACCCTTCTCTCAGAGGCAACCTGGTCAAATTATGGTATGCAGACCACTTAGAACTACAAGTGTTGATCAACGTATAGAGTGAATATTAAATAGACAGTAAAATTCACATTGATCCATGTCAAAGACCCCTTGATTTTAACATACCCCATCATTCTTGCCACTGTCTGAAGCATATCTGGGCATCCTTTTCTTGTTTTTTGCTAGTGTCTCTGTAAGGTATGAAAACATACATTGAATGATGCAGCGTGTACCATCCCACAGAAAGGCAGCCCCCTAAAAGTATCCTGTAGCCTCATTCACTTTATTTAACAGATCTGGCACTGTGCAAAGTTAAAATGCCTATGAAAGATAAACATGTTAAATTAATTCAACACATTAATTCAGGACAACCTGCCCCTGCAAATCATTCATGAAAAAGGACTCCTATTATTGCTTTAGAAAGTGGTAAGATCCAGAAATAACAGACATTATCAAGAAATCAACCAATACAAATGCTGAAGGGGATGCTGGGGGTGGGGAAAGGAACCCTTCTCCACTGTTGGTGGGAGTGTAGACTCATGTAATCAGTGTTGAAATCTGTGGCAATACCTCAAAATACTAAGACTAGAAATTCCATTTGACCCAGATACTCACCTTCTTAGTATCTTCCCAAAATAAGTAAAAGTATCTTACCACAGTGCTATACATGCACCAATGTTTATAGTGGCACAGTTTTTAATAGCTAAAACTTGGAAACACCCCAAATGTCCATCAACTGGTAAATGGATAAAAAAGATATGGGGTTTTTTCATACAATAGAGCTCTACTAAGCTGTAAATAAGGTTATACTTAAGACATTTCTAGCCCTGGATGGACCTTGAGGCCATACTTTTTAGTGAAATGAATGGGGAATACATGTGTAAATATCATATTGTTTCTCTGGTGTGAGAAACTGGAAGTGTAAATAAGAACCAAAATGTATAATAGATATTAAGAAATAGGAAGAAATTGTTCAAAAGGAAAGGGAAACTAGGGAGAGAGGAGGTGAGGGGAGAGAAAAAAATAAGAAAAGGAGGAAAAAATGGAACAAAGCTTTGTAAATAAGAAGAGGGATTGAAGGAAGGGGAAAGGGCAGGGAGAAAAAGAGGTACCAAGATCTATCAGGTACAGGTACAAATTCCCTGTGATGAATGTGATTGATATGCATGTCTAAATTGTACCAATAAACTCAAATATTTAAAAAGAAAAATGAAAGAAAGTGGTAAGAATGATGGCATAAGTGTGTTTGAATCAAAGAGAAATATTTGGAGGAAGATCAATGCCCATATGTCTTTTATTATTACAGAATTTTAAAAATTGAATGTTCACCATATTTTTCTATCATACCTGGGATGAGTATAAGAAAGAAATATAAACACAGACAATCTCAAGTGAAAAGGGAAAGTTTAGGACAGTAAAGTAATTGACAGAAAATACTTCTCAGCTTGGTGACATGATTGTAATTGGAACAGAAGTGTAATATCCGGTCTTTTGGGTTTCTATATGAATACCATGCTACTGTGTGACACTTGTGGTGTGCAGATGGAAATAAATTATGAAACTGCTAGAGTGACTCTTTAAAAACACAAATAGGCTGTTTGAGTATTCCTCTGAATTAAAAAATTAATGCACCAAAGTCTTAATGAGGGACTTACAGAGAAGCATTCGGTGATAATCTCAAGACTTATTTATCTTCCATTTGAAAATGCTTGGCTGTGATAAGTAGAAGAGAGTACACATTATTTTTACCTGGTGTCAATTCCTCAGATTTGTTTTCCATGCCGCCTCACAAAAAATGGGTTTTTATTAGATATCTTTTTTTGTGTTACTTTCTAATGATGAGTTCTTCTAGTATGATTTTCAGAGGTTATAAAACAAAGCTTTTTGAGAGAAAAGCTTTTTTTAAGGAAACTTTAATTTTTTTTTTTGTTTGTTTTGGACAGGGTCTCAGTACACAACTCGGAGCATAGTGATCTTCATGTTTTCAGCCTCCCTAGTGCTGTGATTACAGGCGTGCACCATTATACCCAGGCTCCACTGCTGGCTCAGCATGCCCAGGGGCGGCGCTAGCATGACATGCAGCGCCAGGGATCCAACCCTGGCCCCTGCACTTACCTAAGCAAGCACTTAGTCCACTGAACTCCCTTGCCTGCCCTAGGAAACTATTTTGAAATGAGATTTTTCTTTAATTCCAAAATACTCCCCTCTATGCATAAGTCGCATATATGTGGCCCTATGCTGGCATATGGCCCTTGTGAAATACATAACGATGTTAGGAATCAACTAAACATCTCTTTTTACAACGTGTATTTAGTACGGGGTCTACTAAGGGTCTCACTATACAGATCAGACTCATAGTGAGTGTCTTGTTTTCAGCCTCCCAAAGAGCTGGGATTACAGGCATGTGCCACCATGCCCAGTCTCAATCACCATCTCAGAGTGCCCTGGGGGTGGGGCCTACATGGCACACAACAGATCGAACATCGGCCACTTTGCTCTGCCGAAGCAGGCGGTTTGGTCTACTGAGCTATCTGGCCAGCCCTCTTTTTATTTTATTTTATTTCTTTTTAAATTTTTAAACAACTAAATATCTTTATAAAGTACACATTAAATGTGTGAGTCGTGATGAGTATCATTTTCATAGGTCTTGATATAGTAATTTCATATGGAAATTTAAATTATTTACTTTCTACATTTTTATTATTATAAATTTTTTTAAGAGAAAAAAGGCTCACCAAATAGTTTAGTGAATTGAAGTGTCTGCTTAGGTAGACACAGGGACTGGGGCTTGATCCCTAGAATGCTGTGCTGGCTCCACCCCTGGGGCATGTTCAGATGGTGACTGAGACTGGGTATGGTGGCATGCTCCTGTAATCCTAGAGCTTGGGAGGCTGAAAACAGAATCACTACAAGTCAGTCTGTGAAGTGAGGCCCTGTAGACCCTGTACTAAATATAAAAAGTAAAAAAAGAGAAAAAAAATAAGCAGATTATTTACTGAAAGGAAAAACAATACCAAAACACATTCACGTTTTCACTACTGTAAACTGATTGAACAAAAATTGGAGTCGAGAGCTGTTAATGATGTATGACAAAAGCTTTCATTGTGATGGAATGTTGGATTTGAGTATATTATTCAGTAACTATTTGAGAGACTTAGATTGTGTATAAATGTTCGAACAGATTCTTTGATCTACCACACCATCTATTTTTATAGTTTGAGTAAATCCCAACAAAATTCACCTGCTATAGGCCAAAAGTCTATGAGAGAAGTAGAGCAAAGTGCTGCTAGATACCAGACTCTAACACCAGATTTAATCTGGAATCTGTGTCAGAGAAGGCAGAAGACTATAACTTACTTAGAGAAGATTCTTGCAGAATTAAAAGTTGTCATTAAGGAACTAAAAAGTAGTAAATTTGTTCTGTCACATCCCAGAATGACACTTTAAAATGCTATAGATTCTACTACTATAAGTTAATGAGATTTTTAAGAAATCTTTCAGGTCAATGTCATTAACGTGTAAGTTTATCACCAATGAGTAAGTGTAAGAAAAAGACCACTTGCAGGGATGTCACCAGGAAATTAGTGAAATGGATGATTAGATTCAATTTTAAATTGAATTACATGGTTTTTGTTTTCCTTTTGGAAGAGTTCAGGCCCATGTCACTGATTTAGTAGACATGAGACCTTTACAATCTTTGATTTTAAATTGCTTTGAAGATTACTCTACTTTATTTTATTTATTTATTTTTTTATTTATTTACGAGAGAGAGAGAGAGAGAGAGAGAGAGAGAGAGAGAGAGAGAGAG
>NW_004524590.1:23660710-23673614 GCF_000260255.1 Octodon degus
TTATTCTGATGGGTTTTCCTTTAAATGTGATCTGTTTCTTTCCTTTAGTGGCTTTTAGTATACTGTTCCTATGCTGAATTTCTGGAATCTTGATTATTATGTGTCTGGGTGTGACTTTCATTGGATTGATACTATTTGAAGTTCCATATGCTTCGGTTACAGGAATGTCAGATTGTTGCCCCATATTTGGGAAGTTTTCTGCTATTACTTCTGCCCATATTCTTTTTATATCATTTGTATTGACTCCTTCCTTCTCATTGGTGCCTATTAGTCTCACATTTTTCATCTTTGCATCATCTTGCAGGTATTGAATTATTTTTTCCTGCATCCTAGTTGTTTTTAAGAGATCTTTTCTTACTTTTTCACTAGCTGCAATGGTGTCTTTCAGGTCAGAAAGTCTATTTTCACTTTCACGCAAATGGATTTGCCAGCTTGTGATTGAGGTTTTAATTTCCTATATATCACTTTGAACCTGTTTCATAGATTCTATTTCTTTCCTAAATTGTTTGTTCAGGGGTTCCATCATTTTTATATTCTCTTCTATTTTTTTATCAGTGTATTCTTTAGAAGCACTTAGTACTTCTTTGATTATAGTTACCACTACATTTTTTAGCTCCAAAATTATTTCTGATCTCATTTCTTCTATACCTTTCTGCAGTTGATTCTTTACTGTCAACTCTATTATTTCAGAGATATCTGGTGTGTGATTTCCAGTCTCCTCAGTGCTAGTGTCTTCTGCATTTGTGCTGGGTGGACTCAGGGCCTGAGATTGCATTTTGTTCCTTCTCTTTGTCATTTTGTGTACCACTGTTTTCTGACCTTTGGTGTAGACCTTGGATAGAGTTATTACCTTAGCACAAGGTCTGGATCTATGAAGTTCAGATTCCTCCAGGTGGGTGTTGCTTGGATCTTGCTGCTGTGCTCCACTTCTTTCTGCTGCAGGCGTTAGAGTTGCACCATTTGTGGCTCTCTGGCAAGATGTTCTGCTCCTGAATCAGCTGGGTGGGTCTTGCCTCTAGCTTCTTTGCAGGGAGTTCTGCTGAAGGGTTCCGTGCTGGGCCTGCGCTCTGGGTCTATTCAGGATGCAGAGGACCCCAGGTCATCTCATTCACTTGCCGGGCCTGCCCTCTGGGTCTGTTCAGGATCCTGTGTCCCTCGGTCTTCTCACTCACTGCCGGGCCTGCGCTCTGGGTCTATTCAGGATCCCGTGGCCTGGGTTGTCTCACTCACTGCCGGGCCTGTGCTCTGGGTCTGTTCAGGATCTCACGGGCCCGGTCGTCTCACTCACTCCCCGGGCCTGAGCTCTGGGTCTGTTCAGGATCCCGCGGTCTGGGTCATCTCCTAGAGAGCCTTATTTTTAATTTCAATATTTTTACTTTTATTATTATATGTATCTTCAATCCCAGGGAAAGAATTCTACAACAGCTGAACATATATGTTACAGCAGTTTGTATTATTTCAGGCCATACTTGCTTTTCTAATGTATTATTTATTCTTATGTTAAGAATAAGAATAATGCCAGTGATATTTTGTGGTAGATTGAGCAGCATATTTCTACATATTAACATCATCTACTAATATTTCTTTATATTATTAAAGAAATAATGTGGTTTTGCCTCTTTTCACAAATATAATGGTTTATATTTCCAGCAAATATTCTCCTTTTGTTTTCTGATCTACATACATTTTTTCTATTCCTTTATTTCTTTAAAGAAAAAGTTATGTGGCTGGTGATTTCAGAGGCAGGACGTCCTTTCTTATTAGATGATTCCTAAGTAGCTATTGACTCCTAATGTAGGCTTCTGCTATCTGCATTAGTTAATTCTTAACAGTGATTTCAGAAATAGGAGGGCTCATTAATGACTTGCATCTAGTATCTGGCAAAAACTAAATAAAAGAATGATAGTGACTTTCAACAGTGTAATTAATGAAGAAACAATGCACATAAGTGAATACATTTTATGCACTAAACACAATCACATGTATGAAATTGACACTCAAAGATTCTCAGTGCTGAATGCATATCATAATCACCTGTTGAGCTTTGAAAATATACATGGAATTCATCATCTGGCACCACTAGTTAGCATTTAAATCCTACAATCATACTTCCTAAAGATTCCTAGGTAATCGTTACAGTCATGGCTGAGAACCTCTGTTCTCCCTGTGTGAATGGAGTAATACATGGAGCATTTTTCTTAATGAGATATAGTGAAAAATTATGGATATTTTTCTGACAAGGAAACAAGAATGTTTCCTTCAAATTTATTAGATAGTTACTATTCACAGACATGTTGTTTGCTGAGACCTAGTACTTGAAGTTAAGCAAATGCAAACAGAATATGTGATACATTTTCATGGTTAGAGCTGTGAATATAAATTAATATATTGAGAGAAATGAAAGCAATTAGATTAAGAAATTTTGCGTCTAACTGGATCAAGAAAGTGCTTTCCAAAAAGAGACTATGAGGCCAGAGGACAGTTATCACTGCTTTTGTAGAATGGGAAGCTCAGAGGAAAAAAAGGAAGCTAGTTTTAGAAGTAAATGGTGTAAAACAGGCGATTTAGGACTCTGTCTGAAGGAATGCAAACATATGAATTGTAAAATTAGGAAGAGGAGAGTACATCTACTATTCAGCATCTCTTCTGTCCTATATGCTGTTAGCTGTTAAAACCTCAAGCAAATAGAATTTATGAGGAACATTTTATTATAGAAGGGGAAACAGATTCAAAAAGTTTAAATTATATTCAAAAGACAATTGGAAATAGGTAATGTTACCACTCAAATCTAGTTCCTTCTGTCCCAAAGATTGGTTAAATTCATGACATCAATTTTCTGTTGAGCCCAAAAGCCATGTAAATGACTCTTACTGCTGTGGTTTAGACCTTAAATGTTTTTTTCAAAGGTTCATATGTTCAGAGGTGGCACTTGTAGATGGTTTTTAAGTCATAGAGGTGTTATACTCATCAGTAGATTAATCCATTGATGACCTAATGAGCTGCTAGGATACAGGGCCTGCGTGGAGTCTGGTCACTGGAGCAAACTCAGAATGCTACATTCTTGTGCTTCCTTGTCTTTTTCTGCGCTTGCTAGCTGCCATGAGGTGAGCAGATTTGGCATTATTCCTTCTATTATGTTACTTTTGACTGAAAATTGCTTTACATGGACTGAATCCTCTGAAAATCATGAGCCAAACATAAACCTCTACTCCTTTAACTTGTAGTGTTCAGTATTTTGTCCCAAAGATGGGAAAGTAAGTGATATAGGAAATTGGTGTTGAAATACCTAGGATCATTGCTCTGATTTTTACCTGCCTTTGTGGGTTAGAAGATTTTGAAACTCTTAAAGAAGTACATTGAAAGTCTTGAAGATACAGGTAGAGAATAGTAGAATGCTCTAAGAATACCCTGATGGGTTATTCTGCTCAGCGCTCAGAAAATCAACACGTGGAAAATGCATAGCATAAAGGCTAAGCTTGTGAAGTTTCAGTGGGAAATAAGACAGCTTTTGGCAAGTGGACTAGAGGCCATATGTGTTACTGGTAAAAAGTTTGTTCACATTTTGCCATGTTCTGAGACTTTGCTGGAAACAGATTAAGGGTGGTAGACTAATTGCTCTGTCAGAGAGGATTTTAAGGCAACCTAACTTTCAGGTTGTGGCATGACTATTTCTGACTACTTTTAGACATATTTACAATAAGAATCAGGACCAAATTATGCTACATGATATGGGACACTTGTAGTTTCACCAAAAGAGAAACATTTGTAGAGTTGGAGTCAAGGGATATGTAGTTGCTGAAATATGAGCACTATAAGGAAACAGAATATTTTGGATTAGGATAATAGAAAAATGACTTGAAAGTTCTCTGTAATTGTCCAGACCCAAGTTTCATAGGTCTAAGATGTTTAATTTTTTTTTGATAAAACCCTAAGGAATTCTGTTCATTCATCAGCCATCTTTGCATTCAGAGACTATTGCAACTTTGATCCAAAGGGGCCAGTCTACTGCTCAAGACTGGTGGCAGAGTATAACATCATCTACATGGTTATAGTTTCCCAGCCATGTATGAAGGAGAGTGATGGGGTCATATAGGCTTCTTTACAGACTTCATAATGTCTGGGAGGCCAAGAAGAAAAATGTGAGTTTCATAGTCCCTCGAAGGAGCCCATGAAAGAGTAACACTAAAGCTATGATAGTAAAGCCAAACAAGTAGTAAAAATGCCAAGAGGCTGAAGATCTAAGAAATATATAATATCTACTAAGGAAAACCACAAGCAATGAATTAAACCAGACCAACAGAGAGACTGTGTTGACTGCATGAAATAAAGTCAAAGGATGGGGCTAAAGAAGCTCTCTAAAACACGTAAATCACCACATGCCCTAGGTGCTGGACATGAAGCTGTAAGATTTCACATCTGTCTTCAGAATTTAAATCTTACTTTGATTTCATTCCTTCCTGTCTCCCTATTTCTGTTTTAAGAAGGGATTGTTTATCTAGTGTCATTGCATTTTGGAAGCATGTAACTTTCTTTTTTGATTTTTTTACAGGAGCTCATAGCCAACAGTTAGTTTGCCTTGTATCTCAGAGACTTTGGGCTTGGGTTTTCAGCAGTTGTGGAACTGCTAAGAGTTTGATACTTGTTATGCATGGACTAAGTACATTTTGAATAATGAGATGGATGTGAGCCTTTTGGGGATAAGGAGCAGAATGCAGTGTCCAGAGTCATAGAAAGAATTAAGTTTGTGAACTGGGAGATATCACTGCTCTATGGTTTAAATCTAAAGTAGCCCAAGATAAGCTCATATTTTCAGAAGTTGGGTTTTTCGTATGTGCTTTTATTATTGGTGCATTCTCCTCACCAATAGAGTCATCTATTAGTGGTTTAATATGCTGCAAGGAGCAACAGATGGTTGGAGATTGATTATCTGGGCCTTGACTGGGAAAGTATGTTTGTGCCTAGCTCTTCTCCTCGGTCTTTGATTGCTCGCTGACATGAGTTGAGCTGCTTCCCTCAGCTAGGCCCATCCGCCATGCTGCTTCTGTCTCTAAGCCATCTGAACACAGACAATTCTCTGAAAACTGTGAGCCAAAATATACCTCTAGTTCTTTAAGTTGGGAGTGTGTGGTATTTGTCCCAGCAACTGTAGAGATGTACTCATTTATAAAGAATCACCACTTAAACAAGAACTGTTGAAATAACTTATATGAGGCAACAAGTGGTGATGAATTTCTGGATGCTGCTTTGCTATTAATCTTTTAACCACAGAACATAAAGCAAATAGTTTGCAGGAGGAAGACCATATCAATAAAGCATATAGCATGAAAGCAAGTGGAAAGGGAAATGAAGTGAGGTGTAATGCTGGGCATCCAGATGTATTTAGTAAAGTTTCTAAGAGATGGCATTGTATTGAATTTTTGTAGACAGCTAGGGAAGAGATTCATAAAATAAGTGATGCATCAAAACCACAAGGACAGAA
Organism: Octodon degus; assembly: GCF_000260255.1. Lineage (NCBI taxonomy): Eukaryota > Metazoa > Chordata > Mammalia > Rodentia > Octodontidae > Octodon > Octodon degus. The sequence continues at coordinate 23,666,190 of NW_004524590.1, forward strand.
AGCTATACTGTGCTTCTTCCTGGATTTCCATGAGTTCCTGCTCACTCAAACCTTAGTTCTTTTCCATAGCTTCTGCAAATCCTTTCCTGATCACTGTACACATTGCTTACCTCTTGCTTCTTGTGCCATCATTGCTAGTCAAATACCTACATTATAACACTGATCTAATAGGTCTTTCCTTATAGAGCTGAATCCATTGCTTGATAGTCTTTTTAAAGTTAGAAATTATATTATAATTTTCTTTGAGTCAAAACTGATGACATGGTATGTGTCTTTCCATTAAATTTAGCAGATTAAAATAAATTAATAGGGGCTGGGGTAATGGCTCAATAGAATAAGTGCTTTACTGGCAAGGGTGAGGGCCTGAGTTCAATCCCTGGTTCTGCAAAAAATAAAATAAAATAAAATAATAGATAAATGAGTGAACAATTAGAGTTCTTTTTCCACTAGTGACAAATACTACCAGGCCCTACAGTACAGTGGACTTGTCAAAAAAAAGTTACTTTTGTTACCTGTAAATAATGTAATTACTGTTATACCTATGAATATTTTAAAAGCTCTGGATATACTTGTAACTTCTCATATAATTCAAGCTTAATTGTCTGAATGAGGGTTTGTTGGATCCTGCAACTGATCAACTGCTATAATAATATTTATACAATTACTTAACTGACCTAAGACTCTTAACTGCATGGAAGGCAGAAAAATAGAAACTTTCAAGCACTATCTAAATTTAAGAAATTCCACATTTAGAGTAACTTGACATTTGTCATGGGCTAAACTATGTCTTTCCCAGATTCACGTTAAAGTCTTAACTTCTAACACCTCAAAATTTAACTACATTTAGAAACAAACAAGATCTTTAAGGAATGACCAAGTTAAAACCACCAGAAGAGTGGGCTCTCATCAACCTGATTGGTGTCTTTACAAAAAGAGAAAGTTTGGGTAGACAACCGTTGTCCATGGAGAAAATGCCCATGATGACCAAGTAAGGAAACAGTGGGAAGGTGACCATTTTCAAACAAGAAAAGTTTCAGGGGAACCTAACTCTGTCCACCCTGATCCCTTGAACTTGACCTCAGCCTCCATATCTGTAAAAAATTGAATTTGCTCTATAATCCTTACAGTCTGAGTAAGCTAAGCAAATGAACACAAAGTGATATTTATTTTTCCTTCTCAATGATGCTGCATATTGCTTCCTCACTATTTATCAAGACTTTGAATTTTGACATTTAGATGGCTTATACTGTTAAGAAATCAGTAAGCACATGCAGATGATGCCCAAGCATGTAGGAATGCAGTATTAAATATTCTGCCATAGATAGGTGGAAAAACTGCACAAGTGGTTCAATGATATGTGAAACAAACAAATACTCTATAAAGTAAAAGATACTGAAATATATGCAGTCATTTAAAATCAGCTATTGATGCTGATTTGATGTATTTGCTCTTGAAGTCACATAGGACTTCATCTATTTTTTCTTTGTTTAATGATTCAAAATATTAAAGGATAAATACCTTTTTTATCATAGTTATAAGCTATTGTCAATCTTTCATAGACACTGAGTGGGAGAATTTTATACAAAGTTACTAGGCTGAGTTGTTTCAATGCATAGTGATACATTTAAACTGCATTTAAACAAAAAAGGGGATGCAGATGAATGTCCATTTTGTATCTGTGTATTCAAAGTGGTTAGGATAGATATATAGTTACATTCTCTTAATGAATAGAGGGATTTGTTCTAATGGTGTTTGTAAATAGGATATCATGTCTGCATCTTGTACAGCAAATAACCACTAGGAAGAATGTATGCAATGTATTAATTATTGAAACTGTCCTACCAATTTGATTTGAAACTGTCTCATTGCTATTTGTTTATCAATAAAATTATGGGGAAAAAAAAGTAAAGCCATGCTGTTGTGCTGAGCTGTAGGGGACTCAAGTCAACAATTTCTGACACTGCCAGTCAAGAGGAAGACCCAATACTATTATGGGCTACTGGACTCTTTTAGAATATTTTGCTGAGTTAATACACCTATAATATTCAAATAACAGAACTAAACAAAAAAGGAGATACAGATGAATGTCCATTTTGTATCTGTGTATTCAAAGTGGTTAGGATAGATATATAGTTACATTCTCTTAGTGAATAGAGTGATTTGTTCTAATGGTGTTTGTAAATAGGATATCATGTCTGCATCTTGTACAGCAAATAACCACTAGGAAGAATGTACACAATGAGTTAATTATTGAAACTGTCCTACCAATTTGGTTTGAAGCTGTCTCATTGCTATTTGTTTCTCAATAAAATTAAAAAAAAATAAACTGCATTTAAGTAGAGATGAGAAAAGTATCAAAGACTACAACAATAAACATTAGTTTCTTCTGAATGATGTTTAAAATTTTCCATGCACAATTTTATGCTTACTTCTATATCATGTCATTTAGTGAGATGATGTTCTAATTTAAGATTATTAAAGTTTTTCAGAAGATAAAATTTATTCCTCATGGAAAATTAGGCTGTGGGATATCATATGGCTTTTGAACTTCTTATCTATCTTTCATCTAATTTGAAGAGTTGTTAGAATTATTCATTTGGAAGAAAAGGAGAGCTAATTCAAAATATAGTTTTTCTTCCCAACTTTGATCCAGTTGATTGGAGGAACATTAACTATTCTTTCTTAGTTACATTTTTTGGCTTTTTCCATTGATGATCAGCAACTTGTTAAAATGAATATTTATTGAAAACTTATTATTGTAGCTATTTCCCTGGCATTTAATGTTACAGAAGTATCATGACGGCCTTAAATAGCTTTTCCTCAGCAAAGGAAGTGATATTTGCATAAACAGTAGTAGATTCAGATCATGAGAAAGTTTATACTTTAATTTTCTGATTGTATTAATTCTTGACATTGAGTGCTGGAACATAGCCCTTTTGAAACCATGAACCCAGGTTGCTTATTTTGTCTTCAGACTGGACCTGTCCCCCGCATACATATGCACGTGTATCCATGAACTCATAGATGTTTCTCATGATGCATCCGCCTCAAATATTTCTTGATAAAGCCAGAGTTTTAGGAAAACAAAAGCATTGTGATTTTAAAAATATATAAGAATAATATGATTGGTAGAAATACATTTATTTTAATTTTCTAATAATGCTCCTTAATTGGACTTTTACTGTTTAGAGTGGACATTCTAGATGATCTAAGTAGAATAGAACTGTCTGACTATAATGGCTGGCTGACTTATGACAATTGGATTAATTTTCTCTGGCCTCAGTTTCCTTATAAAAAGAAGACTGCTGATACTTTGAGTGATACCTATGCTAAAGATGGTTATATAATAGTGTGTGGAATTGTTGTTGTAGCTAAAGTGTTCGCAAGTTTATCCTTTGTTATTTTGCCATTGAAATTATAATTTTTATTTCAAGTGCCTTTCATGACACTTATGTGAGTCTGTTCCTATTAATATATTACAGAATGAAAATAAATGAAGGGGAATCAACCCTCTCAATTGGGCCTCTATTCATTGATTGAATAGGTATCTATTGAGTACGAACCCTGTGCCAGGCTCATTGTTGTCAGTGAGGGTACAAACCATGGAAAGAGAAAGCAATAGATTCTGCCATCCTTGAGGAACAGTAACATTAATAAAAGTAATCATATAGCTAAATAAAACCATCCAGTTATTTGTAGTGACAGCTTCTAACATGTTCTCACAGAGACAATTTTATTAAATATTGATTTTTAAAAAATATTCTTACAATGCTAGGCTTCATCTAAAACTATTTACTTCTGTGCTTACTACCCTCTGATTCTGGTCAGCTGTCACCTTTTATTTTTGGCAGATCTCAGATGAGGCTTTTCCTAAATTCATTTTGTTATGAGTAGGCTTTTTATTATTTTTGTTCTCAAAGGCAGTATTTACATAAGCATTTTGGAACTCATTTCAATGGTACATAATCAGCTATTCTATCACAATTATAAAGAGTCTTCATGAGAAAATAGCTCCCTAATATTGTCAAGATTTAAGAATGCTTAAAAATCACTCAAAGCTTAGTTTGTTTCATCAAGATTTTCATCAAACTGGGCAATTGAAAATGTGTCTAAGAAAAATGGTACAATTATAAAAGCAAATTAAAACATGATCTGAATTGGGACCAAGAACTTTTTGGAGCGGAATATATTGAGAAATGTTAGCCTAGTAGATTCAAGGAGGGAGTTAGGCTGTGTTTCTAAGCTAGCATTTTCTTAAGTTATGCTTGTTTTGTGTCTGAGAGTTCAGGAGTTTTGCTCCCTCATTGAATCATAGTTAGGAACATAAAGCATTTGGACTGAGTGTGTTTCATATATGAAAAGATGCCCTGCGTCTGGAATAGGGCTCCAGGGACAAAAACCTGGATTCTGTTAAGAGCAAGGCTGATGAAGAATATTAAGTGTGCAGTTGTGGTCCAGGGCACTAAATAATAACTGGGATCCTTGCCTGATAATTAGCACCTGAATGAAGGTTCAAGGACAAAAGAGTAACTCATTTCAGCCTCAGAGCTATGCTGTCTGCCTAAACTGAAATTATTCTGTGTTCCATAAGCTATGTCTGTATGCTAAAAAGTGTTACAGAGAAACTTTATCAACTATACTTTAGTAATTTATATAATGTATATACTATACATATTATAATATTTTCACACCCTGAATTTGAAAGAGGTAGAGCATATTTAACATACACTGAGGAATGTTGTACATTTTCAGCACACAGCATGGAACCATAGGCTTCTCAATTTTCTGTGACTACCTTTGAAATTTGTATATGTAGACAGCTGCATATCACATTACTATCTAACACATATTTAATTTATCTTGTGTTAAATATAGTAAATATTCTACTTAATTGGTATGTTTTGATATTGGCAGAAAATTATGCATACTATTATGTTTGTTATATAATGAAGATGTGTATTTTATACTACTGTATATACTGTATACTGTGTATTATCTACACTATGTATATATTCTAGCATACTGATTTAACATTAATATTAGTTGTCTATAATATATAGGTTATATTGTTATATAATACTATTGTACCAGGTTCAAATTTAAAATAGAGACCAAGACCAGAACAGATTAGAATTTAGTGAGCCTTTATTAGCCGGTTCAGTGGCTGGCCAGTGAACTCCCCTCAGGAAGTGCCAGCCAGTGGCGATATAAAATTAAGCCCAGTCTTTTATAGCAAGAAAACCACATTTTGTTGACACAGTTGCAAACTGTTTATGACTAAGGGGTCTTGCCTCCTGTGGAGGCCTGTTAAGCAAACATTTTTTTGCAAGATTCTTCTTAAACTGACTATGTTTACAGGAAACAGTTAGGCAGAGCATGTGCTTTAGCTAGCTGCCTTGACAAGAATTAGTCACCCATTAGGAAACAGCCTTGAACAGAGATATGGTTAGGGCAAGAACACACATTCCTCAGGGTAGATAACAGGAAGCACAAGGTTCCTTCTAGTAGTTTTCCATAGTTACAGCACAAAATTCAGTTAACCCATTATAACTATCACATTTTAATATTAGATTACATGATATATATTGTATTATATGCTATGTTTAACAGTAGGATATGTCATATATATAATTTACAAATAAGTAGCTAATCACATATAATTGCAGAAATGATTAATTACTATTAGGAGAATTATTTTAATACTTAGGCAATTAATTCCTTATTCCCAATAATCTTCCATCCAAATTTTGCTACCAAAACAATTAAGAATGAACACATTCTTGTTATTGTCCTTGAAATTTCAGCCAGTCATAAGACATGGAATTTTCTTCTTCATTTCAACCAAAATAGATCATAGCCAACAGGTAATGAGCTAGTGAAAGAGAGGTGAGGCGGGTCTAGAGCCAAGGCCTGGCCCACTAGCTCACTCCAGCTATTCCTTTGCTTTGCATCCATTCCTTTAACCTCACAATAATGTTCTTCCATAGTTTACGCTCTTGAATGTTTTAGAACCTATTTATTGTGCTACTGAGTCATCTTATATTCTGAAGTCATAGATTTAGGTTTTGTATATAGTGTAAATATTCCACATCATCATTTATTTTGTAGGATCTGTAGAATTAAACATAGTCATAATCAAAATTAAATTGTGCTGCTATAAATATGGGTGCACATGTTTTGCTGTGTTATGCTGTTTTCAATGCTTCTGTAAATGGACTCAGAAGGGGAATAGCTGGATCAAATCAGACCTATAATGCTAGTTTTTTCAGGACTTTCCACACCGATTTCCACAGTGGTTGTAAGCTAAGCAACTACTTTGAAGATAACGATGTGCAATATAACAACTATTTTAGATTTCTATCATCTTGTTCTGAAATTTGGCATTATTTTTAATGTTTATTTTTATTCTCTTTAAAATTAAAAATAGAAAAAAAGATGAAAAGAAAATGATAATTAAATGAGATTGCATCTCCAAATTCCAAAAGTATATGATGGAATTCACTTCCTTTTCAAGAGGAAAAAAAATTGAAATGAACACTGGACTAAAGACGAAAGTTAAAATATAAATTAGTTATTTCTTTGGATCACGCTTATTGCCATTGTATAGTGCTTTATTTAAATAAATGATGTACAGATGCAAGCTATCCCATCTCATCTCAGAGAACACCTTGTTCTCTTTGTTGTGAATAGTTATTATAATTGATATAAATGTGGCTGTAATAGATAAACACATAAAATATCTGTCTTCTGTACTATGCGTATCTATATATGCATGCATATATAAGTTTTATTTTATTTTATTTTATTTTATTTTATTTTATTTTATTTTATTTTTGCACCAGGGATTGAACTCAGGGTCTTGCACTTGCCAAGCAGGTGTTTAAGCCACCGAGCTATCTCTCAGCTCTAAGTATTAAAAGCTATAATTTGCTTCCTAAAATGTATAGGTGATCTGATATTAATAGAAAGTAATAAAAGAGGAAACATTGACAATGATATAATGCTGAAATCTAAAATACTTTTATAGTACTTCCTTTGTAGTAAGTTTTAGAGACTTAACTGATCCTCCTTCTCCTCCTCATCATCATAATAATAATGTATTTTGTTTTGAGATAGAATATGAAGGTCAGTATGTTTCATGCTAGAGAAAAATAAATTAATCAATGGAAGGTTCTAATTGTAGGTAATGAAACTGTCCCTGGATTTTATGGTATCTCAGCTATTTTTTTCATACATTTAACTTTTCCTTTTTGAGAAACAAGTAGTTAACATTGTCCCCAGGCTTATTCACTCGGATTTTCTTTCTGTTTACTATCTTCTCCACATTTACACCATAATATTGCTGACATTTGTACCATGGAACAAATGGAAATAGACATAGTAAGGTAAGAATGTGAATTATTAGAAACATCGCTGTGTTAATGC
>NW_004524590.1:23684652-23687255 GCF_000260255.1 Octodon degus
CTTTGTGTTTCCCAGGCAAGCACTTATTCTACTAAGCCATCTCCCTGGCCCCTATTGCATTACTTTTTATACCTCATTGTTATACTTTCCTGCTGGGTGGTTAACACCAAGTTAAAGCAAGATGTATATAACTGAAAATGTACTTTTTGTATCTGACAAGGTCAGTCAAATCCCCTCAGGATGTACCCTGGAATCACATACAGAACTTTGTAGAGCTTTTGTCAGCCTCAGCCATGTGGATGAGTCTCGGCCACTGCTTGGCCAATGTGCTCTCTGAGAAAGTCTGAGAGAATGTTTTCTCTCTAGGTGACTCTCCTTAGGTACACTCTACATTGTTGATCACTTTCCTCTGTGGCTTCATAACCTCCTTGATGAGAAAATTTGGACATCACTGAGTTATAGGATGTCACAACACAGGTTCTCTTATGTCCTAAGTCCTCACTGACCTTGAATTGTGAAGGCCAAGATAATGACTATCCTTGTAGCACCTCTATTTCTCTAATTTTTGGTCTGAAAACTTTGTTAACCATCCAGAAGAGAAACTTTATGATATTATTACCCTGTAACGGAGGCAGTAGAGCTTAACATCACTATCTGTCTGAATGTCAAACACCTTAGACTTAACATGGAAGTGCTATTTTCCAGCAACCATGGATACTCTAAAATTTAAATCCCTATAGAATGTGAGAAAAACAAGTACACTTTTTTACACAGAAATTTGGAAATCAATCCAATACAACATTGTAGAAGGACAATTCTATGACATTTTTTTTCTTATCTCTTGTTTTCTTTTATTATCTTTTAAAAATACTTTAAAAAAAGTATATCAATAATTGGTATGACATTAGAAGCAGTATGCATTTAGATGACTAAAATGACAGATATTTCAAGCATGGTTTTAGTATTACACATTACTATTCTCAGTGAGAAGACACTTTTTAAATAAAGTAAAAACCTCAGATTGAAAGAATACATTTGCAAATTTTGTATTTACAAAAAAAAATCTGGAATGTATATAGAACTTCTAAAACTTAACAATAGTATAAAGCAAATGTTACAGTTTGTGTCTAGGTGCCCCTAAAGCCTCATGCAGTCATGGGGAAGCTTCTGGAGTTTGTGATTGGTTATTGTGGGTGTGGGGGCTGAACCTGCCCTGGGGCAGGTAATCTGCATTACAATGCGTGGAGAGAGGCCAGCTAGCAGCTGCAGCTGCTGCTCCTCCCTTTTCTTTTTGCCACCACCGTAAAAGGCTGCTTTGTACCATGTGCCCCTCCGCCTTGGAGCCAGCCGAGTATGGACTGAAATCACCACTAACTAGAAGCTAAATAAACCTTTCTCTCCTTAATTTTGGGTGTTGGGTGTTTTGTCCCAGAAATGAGAGAATAGTAACTGAGATAGCAAATTTCCCAGTATAAAAATAGATTCGAGAATAACTTTCCCCAGTGAAGGTACTCAGATTGAAAATAGAATCATGAGGTGACATTGAGTGTCATTAGTCACTAGGAAGTTGCAAATCAAAATTACAATGTAAATATTGCTAAAAACATATAAAAATAATGAAAATGAAACAAAGTACAAAAGCAGCTGTTCACACTCAGTGCTGCTATGGGCACACAACCAGAATTCTCCAACATTTGCTCCTGAGAAAGTGAGAAGGTACAGCTGCTTTGCAACTCAGTTCACCAGTTTCTTCTAAAATTTACACTTTCTGTAGGACTTGGCAATACATTCCTTATTTACCAGGGAGAAATTAAAACTTACATTCACACAAAAACTTGCTTGGCACCTTTATTCACAATAGCCCATTCCTGGAAACAACCCAACATGTGCTTCAGCAAGGAAATGTGTACAGAAAATGTGATGTTCCTACAATGCTGTACTACTCAGCAACAGAAGAAACTGAATTATTGATAGATGCAGCAATATATCTGAACTCCACATACACTTTGCTGTGTGAAAGAAGTCAGACCTACAGGCACACACACTAGGATTTTAATTTCATGGCATTTTGGGAAAAGAACAGAAGTATAGTGACAAAATCAGATCCATGATTGCTGAGGGTTAGACCTGGGGGACTTGGTTTTAGAGGGGCAGCGTTAGGGAATATTTCTGTGGCAACAGCGTAGCTCTTGAGTGTGTGCTGTGTGTGTGTGTGCTGTGTGTGTGCAGGATTTTTCTTTGTCAAAACTGATAGAATTCTACAATACAAAAGTGAATTTCCTTGTGTGTAAATTTGGGAGCATAGAGTGATGATTAATAATGGAGAAGGGCAAGTTCTTGCAAAAACCTGAAAGTTTACAGCCCCTTTACTTTGTTTTCACATTTCTAGAAATTTGTCCTTAGGAATTTATTATTATATGCTGTTTGCAAAATGCTGTTTGCTTTGTTATTTATCACAGAATAATTGAGAAGCTCTAAATTGTGCAATATACTGGGTTAGTTAAATAACTTATCATATATTGTCCATGTAGGTAATTATTGTTCTTTCTTTCTTTCTTTCTTTCTTTCTTTCTTTCTTTCTTTCTTTCTTTCTTTCTTTCTTTCTTTCTCTTTCTTTCTTTTTTCTTTCTTTCTTTCTTTTCTTTCTTTTTTTTTTTTTTTTT
>NW_004524590.1:23687355-23692989 GCF_000260255.1 Octodon degus
AAAAGCATGCCTATGATAGAACATAGAGACAAGTTTTTTGTTTTTGTTTTTTTTTTTTCAGAACTGGGGATTGAACTCAGGCCCTTACACTTGCTAGGGAAGTGCTTATTCCACTGAGCCATCTCCCTGGCCCAGGGACAAGTATTTTAACCAGATCTTCTCTCATCCACCTCTACAAAATATGTGAATTGCAAAACATCCTATTTGAATTATGAAACTGAGATATATGCAAACCCTCTGAGCCATTGGAATGAGGGGTTTGCCTAACTGAATACTACCCCACGCAAACACTGGAGTCCTGGACAGACATAGCTAAGTGCAAAGCAAGCACACTGGTGTCTCTCACAGCTTTGGCCTTTAGTGCTTCCATTGTTTTCTACACTCTTTCCTTTTTTATTATTTAATTGTATTTGTTAGTAAATTTGTATATAAGATTCAGAAATCAAAAAGTACACGAGTTAATACAGTATAAGGTTTTGCTTTTATCCTCATCCTGCTGGCATTCCTCACTTCTCTTCCTTGAGCACATCCTGGTAGCTTATTATATCTTTCCAAGGTTATCGCTCAATTATTTCATTGTAGTGTTTTATCTAATTATCCTGTTTTGTGATGCCAGAATGGATGAACAGAACCAACATCTTTCTGGTACTCAATCTTCCTATCTAAGATTTTGATAACTTTCTAAAAATTCATGTCATTGGTTTATTTATTTGGTATCAGAAATTAGACTCAAGACCTTCCACTTGCTGGGTAGGCACTGTGCCACTGAGCTATATCCTTGGCTTTTTAAATCGTTTGTGTTCCTTATATTCACTTCAGATACACCAACTTCTGCTGGGAGTGGTGATGCATGCCTGTGATCCCAGCACTTGGGAGGCTAAGGCAAGAGGATTGCCATGAGTTTGAGGCCAGTTTGTGCTGTATATTGGGTTAGGGCTCATCTAAACTACATGGTGAGACACTATCCCAAAAAGACAAAAATCGAGGCAAAACAGAATAACAGATCCACCAATTTCTACAAGACGGTAGCTAAACTTTGCAGATGAAAAATCAGAAATCCAAGGTCACAGAGGTACTAAGCTTTTGAACTCTGCTATAGTTTGAATGAGTGTCTACCACAAAGATTTCTGTTTTAAAAGGTATGGTCACTAGTTTCTGGAGTGGTGCAGTCTTTAGAAGGTTGGATCTAGTGGGAAGAAGTTAGATCATTAGGGGTCTACTCTTACAAGGGATACTGGAAAGCAAAAGTCTTCCAGTCTGTGTTCTTTGTTTTTTACCTGCCATGAGATAGGCAGCTTCTTCCACCACTTGTTTCTGCCATTGATCTACTACCTTACCACAGGCCCATAGCAGTGGGGCCAATAGACCATCGACTGATACCTGCACAACAGCCAAAAGAGATCTTTCCTCCTTATAGGTTACCTCAGATATTTTGTTAGAGTACTAGAAAACTAGCACAGATTCCAATGCCGTTATTTGTTACCATAAATCAAAAAGATGTAGTAGGTAGAAAAGTGAATGGCTGTGAATCTCTATGAAACTTACATTATTTGTCACTAATTATGGACAACTTAAATGTATTTAATTCAATAGATCATTCTAGCTACCATGTCTTAGATTATTTGTATAGTATACATTTTTACTAAATAGTGAAAGATTAAGTAGTCATCCACACTCCGGGATGATGATTCGCCTATCAATTTTTCATGCTTTCACAATTGCTTTCCCCAAATTATCACCTTTCAGCATTCCCATAAATGCATCTGGCATGTTTTCAAATCCTTTGATAGTGTGTTCATGACACTAGATTTTGCCATCTGTAGTCCATTTCATTAACCCTTTCAGAGCCTTCTCGTGGACCTCTCCTTGCCACTTGCTGAACAGGAATGCTTTTATGTGAAGTTGCTTATAGCTGATACTCTCTGAGGGTAGACCTGTGGGCAATGGTCCAGTGCAGTTATACACAGAGATGGCCCTACAGTTCGCAGTTCTTCCAAAAATCCTTCATCTGGGATATAGCAGCATTTGAGAACTCTCCACCTACGTTATCAAAATAGCAATCATAACTATCAGGGGAGGCTTTTCTCAATGCTTCTTCCAAAGAATCTACTTCCTTGTAATTAAAGGCAACATCAAATCTCACTTGTTTAAGAAAGGCAAACTTTGCATCAGTCCCTGCAGTTCCAACAACTTTGCAGCCCTTGAGCTTAGCTATTGCCTCACAACAGAGCTGACTGCTCCTGCTCAGCATTAACCAGCAGTGTTTCTCCACTCTTCGCACCACAGATGTCCAGTAGGCCAAAGTAAATAGTTATGCCTAACATGCCAACTGTCCCCAGGGCCAAAGACAGTGGTAATATATCTGTCCACCCTGGAGGCAGCCTTTCCATCCTTTCCCATCAGAGAGGGAGTGTGTTGTCCAGCCTGAAAGAACCACTATGATAGTTCCTGTGGGGAAGGCTGAGTCTACTTTCCACAACTCTGGCCACTTGTTCCCCACCATCATATCACCCTCCTTCAACTTTTTGGATGTCATTCTCATGTAAGGATCCACAGAGAGAAATAAGGCTTGAAGCAGGACCTCTCCATTTTTTCAGGGTGGGAGCTCAGCAGTCTTCAACTCAAAGTCACTCTGAGTAGGCTTGCCCTGAAAGTGCTTCTTCAGGGTCCAGCTTTTAGCATTAACCATCATGAGGCTCCAGAGTCTGCTGGTCCCACTATCTAGAGTTACCTCAAGGATTGCTCACCACTCTTTCTTTCTTGTCCCTACATTATAATAGTCTTTCATAGACCAGGTTGTGTTTTGAGTGACTTAGGCATAATCTAAAAAATTAGTAAAGATTAGTAGACATATGAAATACTTTACAAAAACATAAATGAATTAATACAGTTGAATTGGAGAACTCCAGTATCTTAAAAAGCACAAGTGAACCTTTTATTTTGGAAGTTGGGACTTTATAAAGGGATCTTAAATCGTGATCTAATATAGTTGATTATAAAGAAGCAGTGTTTATTTCCTGGAGATACAACTTGACTATTTTCTAAAGGTTGTAAGAAGGCAAGATATTAACATATTTGTTGCTTCTTTAATATCTTTTTTTTTTGGTGGAAGTTTTCAATTGTACTTTATTTCTTCAATATGCCATATTTCAATGGATACACAGTGCTTTTACTTGGCATCAATTATTTCATTTAAAAATAATTTAGCTGTATCATATCAGCTGTCATGATTACTAATCTCTCTATTCCTTGGAGTTGACATCTTAACCCTCAGGAATCAATTCTTTTTTTAACTTGTTTTGAGCAAGTGAAAGTAGTATTTCCACATTTCATATATTTCTTTTCCAAAATACTGAAGGGAATTTATCCAAATAAGGGTCCAGGAAATTATGTGTTTCTTAAATAGGTTTTTAGATTAAACTATGAAATACAGTTAGAAGTACATAAAGATGGTGAAATTCTATCTGCAGTGTAAGTGTTTCAATATTTTATGAAATTAGCAAAGCTTTATTGTGTTTTATGTCTGTGCACTCAATTGAATAAAAGGCATAATAAATAAGAATTCAAAGGTAGAATTTGTTGAGGGGAAAAATAAATTAGAAACAGTAATGTAATCACACTCATATATATTTTATGAATGTCATGCATTCTATATTTGAAAGTTTGTCAAGATATGCTTGGGTTTTAAAATATAGATTAACACTGAAAGTTTTAATATTTTTCTCTGTTTACATACTTATTCCTCCACGCAGAGAAGTATATAAAATTTTGCGACAAGCATTGTCAGGGTATTCTGTCCAATATAATACCTGAATAATGAAGAGCACTGAAGACTATTTCTTAAGTTAAACAAAGAATATTATTTTCTGCAATTCTGTTTTTTTTTGTAGGTTGAAACAAATTCATTGCAGACTCTTTCTGTTCCTGTATATCAGCCAGGGAGAGTGGTCCAAAATTATTTTTGACAGGTTTGAGATTGTGTGTGAGGCAATGAACGAGGCAAATGAAACAGATTTCCTTTTCCACATTGCTGAAATTCATATAGATGAAATTATAAAAATTTCTCTCACTGCCTGGCAGTAAACACTGCACAATTATTTTGGAGTTGGAAAGAAGTGTCCCATCATGCCCAGATGTCTAAGGGTAGGTTTTTCTATGCCCAGCTAAAATTTTGTCAGTTAGCTTAGGTTTGCCTGGATGTACAGAATGGATTGATGATTAAGATTTCACAGTTTGTGAATTTTCACATGGAAAGGAAATGTGGTTTCCTGAGCTTGGCTGATTCCCATAAACTAGAAGGAGGAAGTCACATCAAGCAAGGTCTGTAAGCACAATCACGCATCATCTGCTCCGATTGCCAAGGCCAATGCTCATATTTTTGTAGATGCTCACATAGCACTGCCTGTGTAACCTCCCTCAGCTGCCTCAGGGAAAGTTCCTTTCTGTGTCTTTCCAAAGGCGTGTGCAATGGGGATTTATCTCTTTTGTGAAAATTCTTCTATCTCTCTCATGGCACTTCCAGTCATTTTTGATTACTTAAATGAGAGCCACTGTTGCAAATTTTTTCTTTTGGCATGTCCCTCCTGCAAGTCAGCATTTTTTCTCAGCATTACCCCTGAGGAAATCTATGCTAATGGAATTTTACCTCAAGCAAAATTAGAACCCTGGATGGGCACATCCAGCTGCCAGTGTGAGCATGCTGACAAGTCAGATGGTGCCCTGCAAAGCTTGGCATAAATGCCTTTAGGTGCACTCGTGAATTGCTACTCTCAGCCCTTCTCCTTCACTGTGTTGTAACAGCCTGTGTCACAGACTTGCCAATGAAGCCATCTAAAATATAAAGGGACTCATTAAGGTGGTAGACACTTGTCATCATCATAGTTGCATCGCCAGCATCATTAAGCACTTAGCATAAGTCTGTTACATTTCTCTTACCTCATTTAATCATCACATAACTCCTATAGTATATTATTGAAAATGTTCACATACACAGATGTGGAAACCAGTTTTTGCAGGGATGAAGTAGCTTATCCAGAGGTACACAATTAGGGCAAAACTAGAATGCCAACCCAGGTCTGTCTGCGACAGAACTAATGCTGTTATCAAAACAGTAGTTGGATCTTGACCGGACATATTGACATTGGGAAAGGCATGGGTATTTCAATATTTTCTCAGTATTTGCTGGTCCTCTGGATGTCAGTATCTGCTTATCTCAGTTATGCTCAGTTGAGTTAAACTAGCATTTATTACACCCTTACTGAAAGTAAGCTACAATTTTAGGAGATATAGAGATAAATAAGATGCATCATTTTTTTTTTCTGGCCAAGCAAATGAGGTAGTGGACTATCAGATTGAATGACGCATAATTAAACTTGTAGAGAAGATGTTTTCTACCATTTATTATAACTTAGGAAGTAAGAGCCTGTATACAAATGATCTAGTAAGTGGTAGTACAACTACCTAAGAAGATTAGAAAATATTCTTTTAACTAGTGGCTCAGTTAGAATAAGGACCACAAAACATCTAATGTTCTTATATTATTTCCAAAGATACCAGGTCTTGAAGGTAGTAAATTTCATCAAAATTATTAATGATGTAATTGAGAATTTGACCTCTTAAGTAAAACAATATTAA
>NW_004524590.1:23702099-23709446 GCF_000260255.1 Octodon degus
CTTTCTTTCTTTCTTTCTCTTTCTTTCTTTTTTCTTTCTTTCTTTCTTTTCTTTCTTTCTTTTTTTTTTTTTGTTTTTTTTTTAGACAGTCTTGCTTTGTAGCTCAGACTGTCCTTAAACTCCTGGTAATTCTCAGCCTTAGCCTCCCAAATGCTGGGATTTTGGGTGTCCCCCACCACATTTAACTTTTTGTTTTGAAGGTTAATTACAAAGAGAAATAGTTATTGTAAACTGAGATGTTATCAATTTAATTTATTTACTTGTTCAATCTAATATAAAAGTACTTAAACTTAAAATACCTGAGAAACTTTTAGACAACTTGAAGTACTATTAAACAATCAACTTCATGTTAAAGTTTCTCTGCATTTTTACTGCATAGCTAGCTAAGTATACAGATAAAATTAATAATTTTTCTGTATTTTCATAATCACTTCAGTTCTTATACCTTATTTTAAAAAACTCGGTGTAAAAAAGATAGTGTCTTTGACCCAAATCATTTGTCTACTTGAAATACTCCTTATTCTTAATTTCACCAATAATAAAAGCATTATACATAAGTGATGCTTTGTAGTTTTCTAAACATTATTTTTCCTTGTCTTGTTTGGTCCATCATCAGACCCAGTGGTACAGAGGATGATAGTACTGTCCCTTCACTAACTTACTCCACTCGTCTGGAAAGACCTAATAATTTCCCAAGATTGTGTTTTGGTCTGTTTTACCAGCAGTTCAAGTCTAGGAAATCAACAATTATGACTGATGCCCAAAATTCATAAAACCTCATCAAATATTTTGTACATTACATTGTCTGCTTATTTGCATCACGATTTTCCTTTTGAAGAAACAGTCATTACATTCCGAAGAGTACTTATTTATTCCCTAATTGTCATTCTGGGTTCATCTTTTTAAAATTATGAAGTTTCTTTGCGAAATTCTCATGGGAAACTAGACTTCCACGTTAGGTAGGGATCATCAGACCATTTCTGAGGTATAGTCATCTGCTTTTTTCTGTTGTGCCTTTCTGAATGAGCCCCCTCCACTCTGTTGATTACTGAAGCACTGCTTGGTCTTGCAAAATTACGATTATTATACTTTGAATGAAAACAGACAGAAAGACATTACCTTAACTATCATTGCAAAAGCGATAGTTCTAGAAATTGTACTTGTATACAAAGGAACAGGTTTTATGTGAGAATGATATTTAGCAAATTCCACATCCTTTCCTTCAGATATCAAGGAGGAAAGCCACAAGTCTCAGAACACACAGTGTTAGTATAAGGCATGCCCCACCGTGGGTCAATATCCTTGGTGAGAAAGGAGGACCTAGTGAAATGTAAAGAAAAAAGTAGAGGGGCTGGGGAGATGGCTCAGTGGAATAAGCGCTTCCCTGGCAAGTGCAAGGGCCTGAGTTCAATCCCCAGTTCCGAAAAAAAAAAAAAAGTAGATATCTAATGCCCAACTTTTTCTGCAGATGAGATAATATGATGAGAAAATATGTAAGGAAATTTCAGATAGATTGCAAGAAAAGCAAATGCCAAGACAGAGAGGCAGTGTGTTGGCACAGAGAGGGTGTAGGCTCACCAGCTTACTCATCCTCTCCAGACTCATTATGATGTGGGACAGTCCCGAAATCCCTGCACAGCTACATGCACTAGGGCAGTGCTGACTTTTCAGGAAACCAGAATTTGTTTGGAGTCAAATATAGGTGGTTGTGAAGTAAGTGGACTAGAAAGTCAGAGTCTGTGACCGGGAACCTAGAAATCAGCAGAGGATGCAGGTGCACTTTCAAAGACCGGATAATACACAAATATCAGCTTGACGGAAATAGTTCATTTATAGAACTAGCAAAAATTCCCCAAAGGATGTGTGACAATGCCGTGCACCTGTTTTTTTGGCAATCTAGGGGAAAAGAACAAAGGAAAGAGTAGAAACATTTTTTTTAAGAAAATGAGGAGGTTGTGGTGGTATATACCTGTAATTACAGGTTCTTGGAAAGGATAAGGCAGGTGGATTGTAAATTCACAGCCAGCTTGGGCAACTTAGACTGTCTTAAAATAAAACTAAAAGTACTGAGAAGGTGGTTCAGTGATAGAATATTTACCACCCTGTATGAGGTCTTGGATTTAATTGCCAGGACTGAGAAAGTTGGGGGATAGGGAGAGAGAGACCACTTGTTAATTAAGTGAATATCTTCTTAGGACACTGATTTGTCCCCTTTGGGGCTTGTGAGAAGTTGATAATTTAGGAGAAATGTAATTTTCCTTCTCCACACTTCCCCTAGAATGTGTGACTAGACCCCAAACAATGTCACAGTTTAGCCTTCAGTCACTCTTAGATTTTATGAAATCCATTCAGCACTTTGAGCATTTGTAGGTTTCCAATAGATTCTAGACTCTATTTCAGTACTTTAGCATCTTCTATTTCTTTGAATAACACTTAGTACAATATCCATGAACTTTAGATATGCTAATCCTTACTGTTGACTGACTTCCACTAGACGGACCCTGACATAGTATGAAGAAAGTTAATCATTATTGTCAGCTTGACTGGATTAAGAGACTCCTGGGAAACTTATTAGACCATGGGATGTTCTACTCATAAGTTGGTTATTTCATTAACATTGGTAGGTGAATCCAGTACTAGTAGTTAGGACACAGGTGGAGGAGTGCTGCTAGTAGGTAGAAGGGTCGCTAAGGCCATTTTCCTTGGAGGGTATATGTCTTGCTGTTACTTTTCCTCTGTCCCATGCCACCTTGCCGCCACCAAGTGAGCAGCTTTGCTCAGCCATGACTTCTGCCATGATGCTTCTACTTTGGAGCCAGCTCATTATGGACTGAATCCCTTATGAACCCATGAACCAAATAAAACTCTCTTTCCTTAATTACAGATTTTAGGTATTTTGCTCAGCAGTGAGAAAGTTGAATAATATATGTAACTGGTACTTAAATTTTCTTGAGAGTATATAGAAGACATGAGGATTAATAAAACACCTTGATTAAGAAATGAGTTTATCTGGGCATAGCAGTGCATGCCTGTAAACTCAACTGTCTGAGTGGCTGAGGCAGAAGGATTGCAAGTTCAAGCCAGCCTTGTCTTAAATAACTAGGAAGACCTTGTCCTAAACTAGGAAGATTTTGTCTTAAATAAATTGAGCCCCAGGGATGTGACTCAGAAAGTAATTTAACTTACTCAAAATTCAAGGTCTTCATCTGTGAAATGGGCACAGTGATAGCTCCTATTTCATAAGACTGCTATAAAATTAAAATGAATTGATACATGTCATTTGCTGGGAGCTGAAGTATACTAAATGTCTTCTTTGTGTGTCCTGGTATTAACCACCTGATTGGCCACTTGCAGAATCTAACCATATTGTGTTGGATACATCTGAAGTGATCAGAAGGTGTTATCAGCTATCATCTCATACTGGAATGCCATTGCGTAGTATCATTGCATTATGGTACCATTGCTATGGTATGCTGCTAGAATGGTTGTTGTTCAACTAGAGCTTTAAAAAAATTATTATTATACAGATCCAACTTCAGCAACTACTGGCTCTTGTAAACATGTTTATTTTGAAAATAGGTGTTTGTATTATTTTTGCATAGTACATTCTACTTTTTTTTCAATGCCCCTAGTTTACTATTTCCCTTTTGGGACACCCCCTTGTTTCTACTTTTGCTTTTTTTTTTTTTTTTCAGAACGAGGGATTGAACTCAGGCCCTTGCGCTTGCCAGGCAAGCACTTACTCTACTGAGCCATCTCTCTGGCCCCTGTTTCTACATCTTGCTCTTTTTAAAATCTGCTTATTTTTTCAACTTTGAAAACTATTGCCCTATTTTAGCCCATCCTATTTTGCTATTCCCAGATAACTAAAGTGCCTATGAAGGGGAGGGGGGCTTATTCCCTCATTGCTAATTTAACTGGTCTCCTGATAATGTGTGAAATTCCTTCATCGTGTTAGTAGCTAAAATGATGAGAATCAAATGGCAAGGCAGGCCAATAAATGGTCATAGTGGTGCAGAGAAGAAGTAAAAAGAATTCGGATGTCTTAGGCACATACCAACTCCCCACGAAGAGTATAATCATCATGTCCTACAAGCACGTACTAACAAAAATTTCAAAAAATAGCAAAAAAGCACCACATAGAAAAAAATAGAGTGTAAAGCAAAAGGCATGTGTAAGATATGAACCTGGAGACAGCATTACACACTGCAAGAAATAATTAGTAACATCTCACGGATCTGTTTTCTTGGTCCAGCTGAAACACTGGACCAAGAAAATACTTATGTATTAAATGCATAAGTAAGAAAATTTGTGCAGGTTTTCAGCTTTGTGTGCGTCAGGTGTAACTACAGCCCAAAATGATGTTAACACTGATGTTCAGCAAAACACTGAAGGTAACGTGATTAGCTAAGTCGAAGCTTACCCTAAACATTCCTAAATACCAGATACTATTATCCTAAAGTACTTGATGTTTTAAATCATTAATATTATATTATTTAACTTCAAGTTTATTTTTCTTTCTGTATGTGTAAACTAAATAGACAAAAAAGCTTTAACTTCTGAAATTAGTAAGCAGAAACATTAATCACCTTGCTGGCAATATTAAGATGTTTCGGGGGCTTCAAGCTTGCCTCTAGCTTTTTTCCATATTTCATTGGCTTAAAATGTAAACATTTACTTTGCTGATTAGAATCTTAGACCAGAAGTGGCCAGAGGCTACTTGCTTTTGAAAAGATAACATTTAGATTTCCAGCAGGGAATTAAATGCGCATGAACTCCACTCAATTTGGTCACTATTGTCTGTCGATGTCTTACTCAGGTATAGGCAAGCATTTGATCAACATTTATGGGCATTTTTTCCTAAGATTTAAACAGAACATAAAAATCTTATGACATGTATGCTTAGTAACAATTTCATTATTTTCCATAGATAGTATAACACTACATTAGGAGAAATATCAGTATAACTCTCAGTATGTATTATTTTTGGAAGGGTAGGTAGTTTGAAGTTTGTATTACACAGAATACTTACCTGCTTTTTAAAATCATTTTGTGGATTTGTGGATGTCTGGCTTTATTTCTATATTGTCTATACATTTATTATTTTATCATTTTGGGCATTCATACTCTAGAATCTGAAATTAAGAATTGTAGACTGAGCTTTTAGCTAAGTTTATAAATAAGAGATGGTAGCTTATTATTAATCTGTACTACCTCAGAGGTCACAAAGCAAATGGTACATGATATTTAGTATATAGTTGGTCTTATTAGTTTGATATAGAAATCCCAAAGTCTAGGGGCCAGGAGGATGGCTCAGTAGAATAAGTGCTTCCCTAACAAGTGCAAAGGCCTGAGTTCAAATCCTGGTTCTGCCCCCCCCCCCAAAAAAAAATATATATATATATGAAAGAAAGAAAAAAAAAGAAAAAATAAATCCCAAAGTCTGATAATAATATTTGCTTTAAATTTTAAAGTTATTTGGGGCTGGGGAGATTGCTTGGCAGTCTAAGCATCTGCCTGGCAAGCACAAGGACCTGAGTTTGATCCCTGGCACCACTTGCTTTGCTGGCTGGCCCAGAACCCTGTCCTTGGAACTGGGCATGGTGGCACACAACTTTAATCCCAGCACTGGGGAGGCTGAAAAAGGAGGATCACAATGACTCTGCACTGCATAGGAGACCCTGTATCAAAATAAATAAATTAATTAATTAATTTTAAAAGATAGCTATTTGGCTAGTCACCACACAGGTCCCATCATACCTCTTTATAATTTAAGTAATGTGTCCATTTGAGCCAGAAAGATTCTTAAGAAACATTCTTGAAAAAGAAACGTTCTTAAAGAACCTCTATTATATCATATGTTGAATAAATTTTCTCTTAGTAATTTTGCTTTGAACTGGGAATAGGCAGGTTTTAGAACAGCAAAGTGCACTATAAGCAAATCCTAGCTCCATGGCTATATGTGGCATGGTCCACAGAACCATGAACAAACAAAACTGGGTGATGACTGTGACCCCAAAATTCCACTCATAGGCATAAACCTAAAAGAAATGAAAACATGCACTCAAGTAATTACATGTTCCTGGTCTTTCATAATGGCTCTGTACATAATAGTCAGAATATGGAAGCAGTCACTTGCCCTCCAACAGATGAACAGATTAATAAATTGTGGTATATACACACAACTGGATACTGTCCAGTCATAAAGTGCAGTGAAATAAACAGCAGTGTGAATGAACCTCCACCGTATTATGTTAAGAAAAGTGACCAGGGCCGGGGAGATGGCTCAGTAGAATAAGTGCTTCCTTGGCAAGCCCAAGGGCCTGAGCTCAATCCCCAGTTCTGCCATTAAAAAAAAAAAAAAGAAAAGAAAAGTGACCAGACACAACAAACAGGTCACAAATTATATATTTTAATATATATATGAAATGCAACCGTCTATGAAGACAGATTGTAAAGTAGTGGTTATCAGTGGTGGAAAGGAGGAAGTAACAAAGAGAAACTGTTTAATGGGTACTGGCTTTTCCTTTGGAGTGATGGAAATACTTTGTGAATGTAGAGATGGTGTTTTTACACCATTGTGTATGTTTTGAAGGCCTCTGAAATGTTTACTTTAACATTATTAATTTCATTTTATGTGAATGTCACCATAGTATTTTGTTTATATTGAATATATTGAAATATATTGAAATACTTAGGCATGAGTTCAAAACAGAACCACTTCCCACAATCACAAGCGGTTTGGGTAAGCCTTTGCATGAGGCAAGAACAGGGAGCTTGCCATAATTGATCCCTGGGAGTCTGGTGAGGGCTGGTGGTTGTTTCAGAGTCTTCTTGAAAGATAAATTCAATTTCTTTCTTAAATATATTGTATTACCAGCAGCTGTGCATAATCATTTTTAATGGTTAATCTTATGTCCTATATGCCGCTTTTATTTTCTATGCTTGCCTGATATTTCAGTTGCTTTCACTGATCCACCTAGGAAAATGAAACCAGGAAAGCAAAATGCTCCTCTTTTGTAATGGACTCTCTGTGTACAATGGGAACATAATTTTTGCCATGAATATGGAGAGGTGAGGTTATCTGGGGTCAAGTGACTTAGTTTAGGGTTCTTAAATAGACTGGGCAGCAGCATCAATACAATTATATGGAAAATTACAAATATTCTTTATATCTTATGTGAGCCTATCTGTGGAAGGTAGTGTTAGTTTTCTTGGACCCAATATGAATGATAATTCTGCTTTCCATGGTTATGATGTAAATACCTAGATTTTGTCAGATAAAGCACACCCTTAGTTTTGTAAGATAGACATCCTTGTAAACAATACTTTTCAAGGTTTTTACAT
>NW_004524590.1:23709546-23713221 GCF_000260255.1 Octodon degus
TTCCATTGCCATTCAAATATTGTAGGTGAGTGAATTCAGCAAAATAATCCAATATAGTCCTACGAAGACAACAATATACAATATGTTAATTAGTGAAACTGTCCTACTAACCTGTTTTGAAACTGTCTCATTGCTATTTCTTTCTCAATAAAATTAATTAAATAAAAAATCTATATTCTTCACCTTTTACTCTTTTGAGCATATAGTTTGAATTAAATGTCACTGTCACTCTTATAAAGTGTTAACAAGAATTTGGACATTGGATTAATAAAAGGACACTGGATGTTTGAAAAATTGCTTAAGTTTTTCCTTGTACTTTGAAACATCTCAGTACTTATTTAAATTTTGAATTTTTTATGTCAAAATCTTAATTTTTTGAATTATTTAAACTGACTAAGAATTGGCAGTGCAAAGTTTAGTTAATTTTTGGAGTATTAAATCAGTTTGAGCAGGTAGAGTTTTTATTGCATTTTGGCATTTATTCACTATAAAAAAGTTTTCTGAATCAGTCTCAGAGAATACTCTCGAGATACACAGACAAAAATAATTACAGCAAAAATTTATATGTTCTCTGGCCTCTTAGAATCCATGTGGCTGATTTGTATGGAGCATCTTTGTTCATTATGTACGAAGATTCTAACTGACATCAATTTGGCTTGAATAACTACTTCAGAATTAAGACCTCAGAGTTTATTCTTTTATCATTCTGTTTTTCTAATTATTGCCTGACTAATTTTCACTTGGTTACTTTATTTTTCATGTTTGTCAGGCTTCAGTAATGATGGAAATAAGCTTTTAAAAACTGTTTTCTGTTTGAATCTCAAATTCTGATGGATAATGAAACATGGAATACGTTCTGTGCATTAGTTTCTATACTTCCTGGTGTATAGTATTGGAATCCTGCATCTGAAGTAAGCTTGTAAAACAAATTGCAAAAGTGAAATCATTATTTTAGCGTCTTAATTAGTTTGCAACATTTTGATGAGAAAATTATATAGCATGATTCCCTCTTAGTTCACTACTACAATGTAGTTGTGTGACTTGTCACTTTATTTTGCTTCTTTAATATTACACATAGGTATTCATTAGACCCCTGCCATGTTCCAAAAAACTGAATAGAAGCAATTTATTTGTCGGAGGATCAGACACTGGAAAAGACATCAACAACAACACTTTTGAAAGGGAAACAAGAAACACAGTGGTTGTTTCTTGCAAGTTAGACAGCCAAGAAAATTTGTCTGCTTTAAAATATTTTGTCTTTCTAGACTTCTTCCTTGGTACAAGAATTCTTAGATGTTAATCGACTGCATGTATTTCATAGATCCCAAAATGTACAATATCTAGAGACAAGGTTCACATTTTCTCTAGTAGCAGGCATGTGATTTAGCATAAAAAACATGTGCCCAGGGGGCCTGGGAGATAGCTCAGTAGAATAAGCACTTGCCTGGCAAGTGGAAGGGCCTGAGTTCAATCCCCAGTTCTGAAAAAAAAAAAAAATGTGTGTCCAGAAACTAAAGGAAAAAATCAAACACATTTTGCTTTCTTTGTACTCTCTTTAAAGTCATGTTTCCTAGAAGCCTGGCATATAAATTTATTAGAATGAAAGTAGTCTGTGACTTTCCATGTGTTACTACCAATACATTTTTTAAAACCTATTAAACACTTATTTAAAATCCTACTACTTTGTCTGGGCCAGGGAGATAGCTCAGTGGACTAAGCACCGGTTTGGTAAGCGCAGGGACCAAGGCCCAGTCCTGCATACTGTTCTGGGCCTGCCCCAGGTTATTCTGAGTCAGCCACCAAGTCAGCGCATGGTGGCATGCGCCTGTAATCCCAGTGCTGGAGAGGCTGAAAACAAGAGGATCACTATGAATCCGATCTGCATAGTGAGACCCTCTACCAAATACATTAATGAAAAACAAACAAACAAAAAGAAAGAAAGAAAAAGAAAAACAACTACTTTGAACAAGACTCCCTTCTTAGGATTTTACTTTATCAAGTTACTGAATTCTTGTAATAATGTAGATCTAATGAAATATATACTTTTGTCATCACAAGTAGCCTATAAAATAGTAGTATTCATTGTCCTGACAAAGATGCTAAATAGATAAATAGTATTAACAAATAAATAACAGAGCCTAGATTTTAAGTCCATGCAGTCTGATTCCGGAGTCCATTAAGCTACACTGCCTCTCAGTTTATGTTGGAATGAGAACCTAGTCCTGCAGGGCTTAGCATGAATGCAATGCTGAAAAAAGAGTATTCTTTATACTTACATAGACTTTTTTCCTTTAAGTTTTCATTATTTTTTAACCAGCATTCATTGAAACTTAAACTAGGTGAACAATACTGTGCCAGATGTTTGAATTAAAGTTATAAAAGATAAGCCCCATCGTTATAGATTGTGCTTGATATTACATGGATATTATATAAATCTTTTACACCAGAACAATTTCCATTGCATTATGTATATTACCAGTATAATGTCATCATGCTAGAATCTCAGTAATATTAGTAAGTATTTGTCATGGAAAGACAACCCTAGCACCATATATGAAAAACATGTTAGCATTACACAGCAAGACGGGTTTATGTGAGAATTCTTTCCATCCAAAGTTATGAGATTCTATTTATGTATGGATGGTATTTAGCTCCTCTTTCCAGCAAGAAATATATTTGCTTTCCATTTGTAAACATTTATCTTCTTCAAAACAGCTTTATTAAACACAAAAACATTCATCTAAAAGCAAGAGTTGAGAAATCAGATTTAAGCAAAATTAAAACTTTTTATTTTGCAGAAGACAGTGTTAATTAATTAATTTTTTAATTTTTATTCATTTTAATGAGAAAAAAGATAAAATAGCAATAAACAGTTTAAAACAGGGGTCAGGGAGATGGCTCGGTAGAATAAGTGCTTCCTTGGCACTTCCTTGGCAAGTGCAAAGGTCTGAGTTCAATCCCCAGTTCCGGCAAAAACAAAACAAAAACAAAACAAAAACAAAACAGTTTAAAACAGCTTAGTAGGATGTTTAGAATTTTGCATATTATGGTCTTCAAAGTAGTTATTCAGAGGACAAGATGCAGACATGATATCTTGTGTAAACGATACCAGTACAAACTTTTATTCTCAGTGAATAGAAAGTAGCTGTATATCTATCCTAACTCTCTTATGTGTGTGTGTATAGATAGATAGATAGATAGATAGATAGATAGATAGATAGATATAGATATTCCTTCCCCCCATTTTTTCACAACAAAGCTGTCTTTTATTTACATTTTTGTGGTTTGTAACACATGACACTAGGTTGTTTAGCAACTGATAGCAAAGGTTAATCAGACAGGATGTGCATCTTATGAGTGAGGTAACTCTTTTGCTTTAGGTTCTGGGCCAAGTACCATCTACATATATTTGATCAGTTTTGTACCTTCATGGCTCCCAATGTATCTATCCTCCTTTTTCATTTTGTTTTTTCAGAGATGGGTGTTCCAATGCAGTTAGAGAAGCTGTATTTGGAAAAGTCTTTTTTTTTTCAAAGTTTTATTGATAAACAGATAGCAATGAGACAGTTTCAAATCCAATCGGAAGTACAGTTTCAACAAATAATACACTGCATATATTCTTCTTAGTGGTTAATTGCTGTACAAGAAGTGGACTTGTGATCCTATTTACAAACA
>NW_004524590.1:23713989-23747479 GCF_000260255.1 Octodon degus
ATATTAGGGCCGACCCAAGGATTGTTGCCAACAGCATGAAAGGAGAACTTCACAGGAACAAATGAGGCTGTTGGTTCTCCTGGAAGAGTTTGTCATGCTGGCTTTCCTGATACGAATGCAGCTGTTTCACTGTCAGAGGAGCTTAGGACTCGTTGTCGCTGAGGATGGCTGTGGTGCTTTCCAGGGGAGCTCTGGTCCTTACCTTGAGTATTGCTGGCTGCAGTACAGATCCCTTGGTCTGCTGGCACTGATCCTTCATCCAGCTGGCCCAGACTTCCTAGTTTCCACCACTGATCTTTGGGCCTTCCCAGTGCAGATCCACGAAACAGGCCTGCATGGGACACTGATGCGGGTACAGTAGGTCTTCAGCTAGACCCATGCTGTGGGATCCAGGACCTCAGCTGAATCCTTTGTGTCTTTAGTGTGTGGACAGATTTCCTGCACTTTTTGGTACTGGACTCTTCAGATTACTATTACAAAATAATCCTCTAAATTAAGTATCCTGTATTAAATTGTTTCCCCTGAAAACCCTGACTACATCAGGCATCTTGTGAAGGGAGTACTTGTGCATAATGCAATTTTTTTCTTTTTAAAATACCCTTTCCTTTCTTGTTCTCTCCCTTTTTCTTCCTCCAATGAAAATAACACATTTTTAAAAGAACAAATAAATCAGACCCACATACATAAATATCACATTGTCTCCCTGCTGTAAGAACCGAAATATGAAATGAAACTGAAAGGTATAACAGATACAGTAGAGCAGAAAGAAATGGAACTGAAGGATTCAACAATGAGATGAAAGAAAAGAGAAAAGGTAGGGGAAAAATATGTAAGTGTATATACAGGATGGCTTAGGTGATTATACTAAGAATTTCCATCAGTTTCTTGAAAAATAGCAGCTAACGTGTAGAATTTTCACCTTGACTAACTCTGTATGCTGATATCTGAAATCTATGCAACTACATTGAGGACAGCATTGTGTAATACAAAAACCATTCTTGAATACCTGTCATCTTGGTCCTCTAAATGTGTACCATTTCTAATGTCATGTCAATTATTACTATACTCTCCTTAAAATAATCTTTAAAAGAAAAAAATTAAGGTTTCTTGAGAGCAAGCACTAATAGTTAATTATAGGTCCAGTCTTACATAGCTATATCTGTTAATCTGTGCAACAGATTAGACGATAAAAATAGATATCAATGATTGTTAATCAGGTTTTCTTGTTTTAAAAATTTGAAACATATGAATTGTTGTATGTTACCCTATTTCTGTCTTTGTTTCTGATTTTTATTCTTGCTTTTCTTTTTACTCTTAAAAATAAAATCAAATTGAATTAAAAAAGACAATATAAATAAAAATGGGCATAGAGTAGGCTGTGTGTGTGTGTGTGTGTGTGTGTGTGTGTGTGTGTGTGTGTGGTTATTGGGGAGGATATTATTCAGTATTCAAGTCTTCAAAAACCAGAGCCACTTGCAACTTATGGAAGGCCAATTAGCAAAACCTGTACCTCTCTAGATCTTTCAGAATTTGTCAAATAGCTCCTCCAATACATACTTCCCTCCTCCTGTACTCCAATGATCTTCTAGTTAACTACATTTTCTTATCTGTGCACCTTTTTGCACATCCCTTTGTGCACTGCCAACCACCCCAGGCTTCCTCCATCAGCTGCCAAAGGGTGCATTCCATTCCCTGACAAAGTCTCCTTTTCCACCCATTACTACAGTGTTTTCTGTTTGAATCACACATTTGTAGCTTGACATTACTTTTAGACTTAGCTTTATTTTTATGGATATAGCTCACTTCAGTTATTAACCAGAAACTCTAGGAAGATAAATAGGAATCATTCCATCTATTTTTATTATATTTTACTTTCTTACACAAAATATATATGCTCATTGTATTATACCTGATAGTTTATAATTCTGTTTTTAGGTTTCTTTTTTTAAGAACACCATTCATTATCAATTTATGCTATATGTTTTTCTTAGTACTTTTTAAATGAATTTTAGTTCTTTGTTCCAATTTGAGTCTTTTCTCAAAATTTTTATCGGTATATCTTTGTGATACATAGTAAACACATTCTTTGTGGGGAAATTGTATATATGCATATCATATTTTTATCTATCATAATTATTTTTTCTTTTTTTGCAGAACCAGGGATTGAAGTTAGGCCCTTGCGCTTGCCAGACAAGCACTTATTCTACTGAACTATCTCCCCAGTCCCTCTATCCTAATTCTTAAAGGCAGAATTTTCTTAAAAATACGTTCACAAAAAGTGCTATTTTATGGGGAGAGATGTTCCCATAAATGGATTGTAACTGATATAATAAGGTGAAAACATTACCTCCTGTTTCCCTCTGAGGAAGCTTCCAATGTGTATTTCTACTGTAAACATTCTTAGTTCTTCAGTTATGGGACCATCTTTAGAATTTTAACTCAGTATTTTTCATGTCTGCTATTTTTGTAAGATTACTATAGATATTCCTTATGTCTTTAAATGTTCTTGTAAGATGGTGCTTTAGTGTTTTGGGAAAGACATATGCTAATAGAAGTCACAAACGTAGATATTAAATTTTGACTAGATGTAAGTTGGACATCTTACTTGTCCTGCCTTCTCCTGCCCATAGCTGCACTGGGGTATATTAGTGGGAAGTGCTTGTGGTGTGAACTCAACCTGAACACAGACTGAGACTGGAAGAGATTGATGGGAGATAGTCTTAGCTTGATTATCTACTAGATTCTCTGTTACTTCTCATAATGTACTTGTAAAGTTTTATTTTTACCTCAAGGGCCATGAACCCAGCCTTATTTACAAATCCGAATGCATATTAGTTGTGGCCTATCTTCTCCTTCAAGCACTGTCTCTGAAAAATACTTGTTTTATTTCCTTCCTTAGGAAAATAATGTTTACCTCCTTAGAATTAGCATAACATGGTTAATGAGAAAAACCAAAGCTCTGGAGTCAAAGGGTATAGAAATGATTTCATTGCAGGGCTAGGAATAAGGAGATTCTTTTCCTCTGTGAACCTCTGACTCCTTATCTGAGAGATGAGGGGGATAGCCTTCCCCTTCAGAGCTGCTTAGAAGGTACCAGTAATGCATACTGTACCTGAATAAGATTTGCACAACCCTAGGCCTCATTCCAGGGAGGTGCTCAACAAGTTTGTTACCTGTGCCATTGTTTTGTTTTGTTTCAGACATTTCATGACAAGAGAATCCAAAGTTGTGAAGTTACTCAGATAAATTTACCACTATCTTACATAGTGGCTTTTCTACACTTTAATTTGTTAGGGTCTTTATGTATTTTTTTATGGAGAAAAAATTATGGATTTAGAATTAACCAGCTGGACTCAGTTTAGATGACCTCAATTTTGTTGGCAACATCTAATGTATCATAATCAGGAGCCCAACGAACATATAGCTTCTTCTCTCCATCAGGCCTGATTACAGTACTGACCTTGGCAACATCGATATCATAGAGCTTCTTCACAACTTGTTTGATTTGGCGCTTATTGGTTTTGACATCCACAGTGAACACCAGTGTGTTGTCTTTGATCTTTTTCATGGCTGACTCTGTGTTCATGGGGAACTTGATGATGGCATAGAGGTCAAGCTTGTTTCTCCTGGGGGTGCTCTTACAGGGGTATTTGGGCTGCCTCTGGAGCTGCAGTGTCTTGGGATGGCAGAAGGTGGGTGACGCTTATATCTTCTTTTTGCCACTGTGGATGCCTTTCAGCACGGCCTTCTTGGCCTTGAAAGCTTCTGCTTTAACTTCAGCTTTGGGAGGGGCAGGGGCTTCCTTCTTCACCTTCAGTGCCATCTTGGTAGAAAGGGACTCTCTGAAACAATAAGTCAGGTCACTTCTTTTGCCCTGTTTTTATGAAGATGCTATGAGTGATAAGAATAGTAATAATTAAATTACTATCTCTAAATAAATATAGGAATAGTACATAAATAACCTTAAAGAGAATCTTTTAAAGGAATCATGGTAAAATTTTGACCTGGGGAAAAAGCAAGATAGAAATGACTAAATGATTAGTCTTCCCAACTATTCATTGTTAAGAAACCTTCCTCTTTAAGGTTTCTAACGAAGCTTGTACTATGATGTATTGGAAGACTTCAATTGGTGTTTATAGTATGGCATTAGGTCTGGTGTGAAATTGGTTATCCTTTTCATTTGGTAAGGGTTTTTTTTTTTTTTTTTTGTATTTTAAGGAAGGATCTACAGCATATTCAGGGTCTCACTACTAGATTGGGCTCATAGTGATACGCCTGTTTACAGCCTCCCAAGAGCTGGGATTACAGACATGCACCACCACACCCAGCCTAGATTGCCATCTCAGTGCACTCTGGGGGCAGGACAGGCATGGCAGGTCTGGGGATCAAACCTCCAGCCCCTGTTCCTGCTTGCAGGAACTTTAATCTGCTGAGCTATTTGGCTGGCCCCATTTGGTGGTTCTTAATGCTATAGGTTTGAAGTTATTTTTAGGTTAGTAACTCATTAAATTGTTCAAAGTGGAAGTCTTTAATTTCTTAGGGAAAACTCCAGACTGGCTTTTACTTTGTGCAAACACATTATCAAATTCTTGCTACTGGACCATTCCATTTTCTTTTCAGATTATTTATCACTGTGCACAAAAAGGATAGAACTAAATGAAAATCTTGCTTAAAGTTCCTGCTTAAGAGTTAAAACTACCCCAAAGAAAACTAAAATGTTGAAATTCTTCTTGATAAGGTTAGATTATAAGGTTCAAGGTAGGTTACAAGGTTGTGCTCTCCAGACCACGCCAGCCTTCATTTACTTAAAAATGTATATTTGCACATAGGGATGTAGGGTTGGTACCATGTGAGGTGTGATTATCTCTGGTCATCCGGGATAAAGTCTTCCTGGAGGAAGCCATCTCCATCCTTTTATAGTCTAACCTCACAAAGGATGACAAGAGGGAATTCTACTGTGGTATCTGTATTTTCTAAGTGCCACTTTATCTCCTGGCATTTTATTTTGACATAAACTTTATGAAGATCTGTGGAAACCACCTTTTTTGTATTTTATTGGTTTAGATACCAGGTGAAGTGTTCAGTGCCATCTGAACTGACAGAAGCAGCAATGAACCTGAAGGTTCTTTGAATGGCCTTAATTATGCATTAATAAATGTCTGTCTTGATCTGTTTGATTACAGGAGAAGAGGTGTCAGGGAGCCTCTGCCCCATGCCTCCTCCTCCTGAACGGGTGATTTGTGAAATTCCCTGCAGAATGGATTGTGTGGTGAGTGAGTGGACATTGTGGTCCTCTTGTTCCCAGTCCTGTTCAAATAAGAACTCAGATGGGAAACAGACAAGGTCAAGATATATCCTGGCACTGGCTGGAGAAGGTAAGAGAATTTCTCTTGACTCTGGATCCCATAGCGCCATTATAATATACTGTAGAAATAGCCACAAATAGGTAATATCATGGTCCTCTGACTCCAAATTAACAGTTTCATGGAAATGCATAGTTTTTTCTTCTTAATCCTCCACTTTATTTATGCTTGGTTCACAAAGTCAAATGAATTCAGTTGGTAGGTATTTTTCATTATACTTCTTAGAGAAGAAAGCAAAGTGTTGTTGACACC
The DNA here is from genome assembly GCF_000260255.1 of Octodon degus. NCBI lineage: Eukaryota > Metazoa > Chordata > Mammalia > Rodentia > Octodontidae > Octodon > Octodon degus. The sequence goes on from NW_004524590.1 coordinate 23,719,605, forward strand.
CATCCAGTTTCTGACTGTGCAGTTGGAAACATAATTGGATATCTCTGGGAAAATGAGTTCCAAATTAGTAATTGGGAGCCCTGACTTCTTGTCCAAGAGCTGCCAGTACCATTGGCAAGTACCCGATCTGCATGCCCTACTTTCCTGTTCTGTCATGCTGACATGGTGGGGGTGGAAAGGGAACAAGAAAGCTGTGCAAGCGCCTTGGAAAAACGTAAGAAGTGCTCTGGGAATGAGAGCAGTGACATCAGAACGAATTAGAGGAGCAGCTGCTTCCATCATTTACAGCAATGGACTCTGTCTCCAGACACATGCTCCATTGCTTTCACGTCTCCATTCAGCCTCCTCTGCTGTCAGGCCCCTTAGCACAGCAGGGCCATGAGACCACTTACTGTGAGGATCTCCTCTTTCAACAGGATCCTGCTCTGTGAGCCCGGGAAATGGGGCCAGGGTCAAGATGAAGAAAGATGTTTATAGTCTTAGTGTGTGGTTGTATCTCTGACTTGTCTTTTATATTTCTGGAAATGGAAAGAAGTCAGGAGTACTTAATTAGAAAAAAGTAACAGAAATCACAAAACCATGGCTACAGATTTTGAGGAATTAGCTAACTGGATTAAAATGTATGATAGTGTTGAAGAGTAGAAATAGATCAATACTTTAGGTAAATATCATTTTTCATATTGATATAAAAATCTAAAAGAAGAGAGACAAAAATGAAATTTGACAATCTGATTCCCACAGGAGTATAAAGGTGTCTGGTCTGCTTTGGCGGGGGGGGGGGGCGGGTAGCACACTGTCAGATATAGCTTAGAAGGTAAGGATGAACTCTTTCTTGCCAGTCTTTAAAAGATACTAATAAACATACCAAATTGTAACAAAGTGTATTCCTTGATGGATGTTGAGTATGTTATGGTTATAGTGCAAAACTAATGCCTTTCTTAAGAAATAGAAAACGTGATTTTTTTTTGTGTGTGTGTGTAAGCATACATCTGTATATGCGATCAAGAAAATATTAATTGAAAGTTGTGGGCTGGGGTCAAGGATGTAGCTCAGTGGCACAGCACCTGCCTGGCACCCATAAGGTCCTGAGTTTGATTTCCCCCCCCACCCCATTCCCCCCCCAAAAAAAAAGAAAAAAGAAAGATTGTGGGCTATCCTGTCTAATGCATTTATGTGGACAAGACAATGTTAAACAAAAGGCAGATTTCTTTGGAGTTTAACTCATTGATGTATGCTCCAGAACCAACAGGAGACTTAACCAATTTTATAATGTATTAGATGTGGACTACTGCCCATTATTTAGAAGAAAAGAATGCAATGTGTTATCATGAATTTGTTACTCAGGACCGAATTCTTTGACCTTTGTGTAGGAAGAGGTGTTTAGTGATTTGGGCCTTTAGACTGTTAAGACATGAAAAGCAACAAAACCAAGAACAACTGTAACAGTAACACCAACAATTATGCTTTCACTTCCTATCTTTTTTTTTTAAGGTGGAAAACCGTGTCCTCCCAGTCAAGCCCTGCAAGAATATCGTTTGTGCAATGACCATTCCTGTATGCAGCTCTACTGGGAGACAGCACCCTGGGGTCCCTGTTCTGAAAACACATTGGTAACTGCCCCCAATGCAACCATTGGCTGGAATGGAAAAGCTACCTGTGGTGTAGGCATCCAGACACGGAGGGTCTACTGTGTGAAGAGTCACGTGGGACAAGTGATGACCAAAAGGTACTGTTAATGTCTCACTGAAAGTCTGTACTATAATTACATAATTATGCATTTTAGTTGGAAATACTAAGCAAACATCTAATGTGTCCAGGCTTATGCTAGAGGAAGAAGGGATTTTTGTTACTGTTGTTTGAACTTTTAAAGCCAAAAGCATATAACTCAAAGATTACTGTACTTATGGATCATTGGAGTATTTCTGATATTTTATTAGGGAGTAGATAAATGAAAAAAATGTTCTTGATCACTGAATGTATTTAAATAATCAAGCCTAATTTCCCAGATCCAACCTCAGTATTTTTGACTGATTTAAAATCAGTAGTGATGAGGTTAAAAGCAGGTTTTTTTTTCTACTTTAAATTTGAGAATTGCATTTTACTTTTCTTTAGACTCCACCAAGCTTTTCTGCAATGGCAAGCAAAACTCGGATGGCTACTTTGATTAGACTAAACTTTACCCCGAGAAGGATGCAGTTCTGCGTGATTGCTATGCTTGCTGTACCTGGAGATACACAAATTTTCAAAGGCAGAAGGAAAATATAGACATGAGAACTCAGAAATAGATTTCAAAAAGTTCAAGAAAAATTTCAAAATGGGAGGGAAAAAGTAATTGGGTGGAGACCTATTCTGTGGGAGTCACATCTTTAAACAAATATTTTTCTAGGTCTAGCTGAGAAGAATAGTAAAGAAGACAAGAGATGGCCTATTTCATATTCCAATATGGAGAAACGGGCACATGCACAGAGATTTCCCGTGGGCATGTTCAGAGACCCCACCGCAGCCTAGAAATGCTGGGTCGCCAGTATAGGGTGGGGAGAGCTTTGGCTCAGTGGCATGAGCTTGAGAAAGCAGGCTTTTTCTAGGAATTTTCAAGCTGGGGAATGACGCTCTGTCTCTTTCTGTTTATGATGCTTTTAGAGTTTAAGCTGAGAGCTGCCACAGCCATGATGATGAGGCTGGAAAAAGCAGGAGGAGAGAAGAAAGCTGATGTAAAAAACGAAGCAGAATTATAGGCTTAACAAATTCTGGCAGCATCAAGCCCAGACCCCTTCCCTCCTAACAACACCACTGTTCTTACTGAAAGCATAGTAAATGCATTTCCTCGATGCCTAATTTAATTTGATTTGTGTTCCTGTCCTTGGACAATTCAAACTCCTGGATAATTTCAATGGCAACACCTTAGTAAAGGGGTTTGAGCCCTGCCACACGGCTGTGGAAGCCACCTTGGCTCTATGTAAGCAATGCGCACAGAGCTGAATTAGGGGAAATAAAACACTTATGGAAGAAATAGTATGAAAACAGATATTTCACTAACACACACACACACACACACACACACACACACACACAGTTGTTGCTCATTGCTTTGTATGCTGTTAATGAGGCCAGAGACTTAGCAGCCTAGTTTTAATTCTTACTGTATGTCTCCAGACAATACTGCTCACTATGAGCAGCCTACATGGACTTTCGTCAGTTTACTTAATTAAAATTCTGAGGTTAATGAGATCAATTGAACTAAGGACATAATACTAATGTCCAGTGACACACACTATGAGATTATCAGCACGTAAAGTTACATTATAAGCATATAAACTAGTTTTTCATTGCTTGAGAACCTTTACACTAGAAATAGATCCTCTGTCACTTATAAACTTCTTGGGGTAAGGGTAGGGGCATAGACATATAAAAGGAGGAGAATGTTTCTTAAAGAATATTTCCTTCAGCAAGGGCCTGAGTTCAATCCCCGGTTTAAAAAAAAAATCCTTCAGAGAAAGAACATGTCTCTGTGGAACAAATGAGCTTGAATGTTGTCTTTATTTCTAAGCCCACTGCTCTGAAATGTGCAGAGTTCTTTGCAGGTTCTTGTACCCCTGGTTTGGTTCTTTGGTTTCCACATAATTATGCAGGTGAGAATGTTCCATTGTATGAATAATAGAACTGATCATATCAGAAAATAAGAGCTGGCCGGGACACAGCTGAACCCAGAAACTTCATAGGTTATTACTGGGTTTTTGTTTAGTTTTATTTCATTATCCAGTGCTGTTTCTTTTCAGTTGCAGTGTCGTAAGGAATAATAATAGAAAAGATTAGAAACACAATTCCAAGCCTTTCAAAGCTCTGGATAAGGCACTTTCTACCTTCACTGTGCAGACACCAGGCATTTTCATGAGACAGTGTACTAAGCAGCACCATGTAAACATGTAATGCACAAAATGTTGGCAGCTTTGCCCCATGCAGCTGAGCGAGAAGAATTGGTCAGTTACTTGGTCAGGTGAGTGATCAGGAGTTGGAGCCATGTGTGTGCGTCCTGATGATTGAGGCCCTGTGGAAGCTGGCAGGACTGTGGAGCCCTTATGTGATGCTTTTCAGCACAGCGAATGTGAAGAGCTGGAACTTGCAAGATGACCAAGAGGCAGTACATGGAGACTACTCTACAAAATACATATAGTGCACACCCAGAAAGATGTGTATATTATGGTGAAACACATTTACTTTTATTAAGAGTAGTGCTAAACTGATATCTGTGTTTTTACTTTAAAATGAGTATAAACTGCCACAAAAAGCAAGGAGCAACACATTGTTTACTAACTAACACAGTGAATCCACATGTTACCTTTAAATTCAAAGCTGTAGCTTTATTTTGAAACTAGCTGGAGAAATTAGTCGAACATCCCCTAGGATTTATTTTTGGCATTAATAGCACTTTACACAATACAGTGATTCACTCACTGTTGATAAATATTTACACAAGGCTGATATCCGGTATTTTTCAAATGCAAGTAGAAATTCTATCATCAAAGGATTCAAAATTATCATATATATAGTACATGTTGTATGTTTAATATGTACATACTACAAATAGCACACAATCTGTCAAAGCCTGTCCAACCAGTGATCGAATGATGGAGCAAATAAATCTTATCTTGTATGGATGCTAAGAATACATAATTTGCTTCTAGACAATGGTGACATTTTCAAACAATTACAGGAAATTTATGGATTTTGGAAATGTAATGATATATTAAAAGATAGACAATAGGAAGAGAAAGTTGAATGCCTGAGGTAAAGATAAAACTTGCTGGCAGATGAAATGAGCATAATACAATTTTATAAACAAAAGAATATTTGATCCTTTTCAGGCCAGAGACCACTTACCTTTCCAGAAAAGTTTTCCCTTCATCACTTCTGTGCAAGCACTGTGATGTAAGCCAACCCTTGTCTCTGAGAGAATGACACTGTTTCTCTTAGACGTAGGAGGCCCACAGAAAAACACGGGGCCACATTATGAAAACTCAGTATTAGTCCCACTAAAATCTTTTTGTGAGTGATTCTAGGAAAGGGTACATAAAATAGGTAATTAGCAGTTCCATGAAGATTAACACACGTCGCTAACTGGAGTGAGGAAAGGCCCTGCAATGCAAGCATAGCGAGCTTCACTTTTCTCACATGCAGTGATGTCAGGCTGTTTTGTGGATGTATGAGACTACCTGGAGGGCTCTAATGGACCTGGTAACCCGTGACCCTTACAGCGCGCACAGAAATACACAAGTCTTGGTTACTTTTCTCACCTTGCAGAGACACAATACCCAATGCCCAAAGTTAAAGGGAAGGGATTTTTAGCTCACAATTTGTAGAGGTGTCAGCTCATCGTGGAATGGTTCCAAGGTAGGGTGGCACATGGCTGAGGGTCAACAGTTCCTGGCAGTGGAAGACAACAAAATCAATGAAGGAAAGAGGAGGTGGGGAAGACAAGCCTTTCTGTGTCCCTTAGGTTGTATTCAGTCTACCAGGATTAGGGCTGTGTCAATCAGTGGGACTGATCCAGCAATCACCTCCTATTAATCCCAGAACCTTAATCTTAGCATCGTACTAGGAATCAATCCTATGCTACAGATTCAACCACTTCCGAGCAAAAAACCCCAAAACCACATGGGGCTTATGAGGACGTCCGATACAAGCCATAACACCTTACCCAGTTGTTGCTTTTAACTTCTAGCCACATACCAGGAGAGATTGCAGAGGGGTGGGTATAAGTGGCAGATCAATTTATTTTTGTTAGATTTCAGGGTAAGAATAAAGGACTTGGAAATGATTTCAATGTTTCTTTGCTATCAGGACTAAGTTAAGATATAAATTTTCCTTACCAGGGTAGCTTGTTTAAGTGGCACTCTATTCTCACAACAACACTCTTCTTTCTATTCTTATACTGTTCAAATGAATCCATTTAATAGGCACTTTATCTGTGTACATGTGTGTATAAGGATGGTTAAGAATAATGGTACTAATAAGAATTTATTGAACATATTTCCTGTGAGTCGATACATCTTTCATCTTAATATATTTTTAACAAAGAATCACATACTCTATAGGAGGAATAAAATACTATAGAGAAACTGATGAAGGAATTCATAGGCTGCATTGGAACAATACAAAGTCAAAGAGGGGGCTTGCCCTTCTCCCAGCAGCCCTTCCCCTCCTGTCCTGCCATCAACACCACTCTCTGATTCTACATATTGCACTGTGTTATTATGTGCATGTAAACACAAATATATATTCTTGGCCCTCCTTAATTTTCTGTTGCTTGTTTCCTAGCTCTAAAAGATGTATATTCATAAATTATCCATGCTCTCTCTCCATGTATCAATTTAAAATGTTCATCATTTTTGATGAATAATGAACTTTAGGTCCTGCCCACTAACTCCCTCCTGACTTCCTTCCTGATGTGGCCTCCTGATGGTGGGTGCATTACTACTTTAGGTCAATATTGTATTCTTAGACTCTTTGACTCAGGTAGTTCAGGCTACTATAATAAAAATGCCCTATGTGGAGTGGCTTAAATAGCCATCCTAGACTTCTCAAAGTTCTGGAAGCTGGAAGTCTCTCACAGTGACAGCCTGATCATGTCCTAATGATGGCTGCCTTGCTGCTTGAAAATGGCCTTTCCCTTGAATATGGTCATTAAGTTAATTATTAGCATAATACTGAATTAATGTTTCTTTTGTAAATGTCACTCATCATATTTGTTATTTGCAATCTGTTACATTTTATTTATTCTATTTTTTTCGAAGTTATGAGCAGAGTATATTTATTGGGGGAAGGAAAGCTCCTGTCCTAGAGAGGGACGGAAGAGGGGCCCGAGCGGGTTGTTCCCTATTTTTGCTATTTCATCAGCCTATATAGTCTAAAGAAAAATATCATCATTGGTTAAGTATTCTATGCTTTTAATGATCAAGATGCATAGTATTTTAAAATTATCTTTGATGGTCTTTGTTTCTTTTTGTAAGATGCCAATCATTTGATACATTAACTTCAATAAAACTTTTCAAAAGTGCTTCTAATTTGCTTATTCTGAAAAACTCAAATATTACTTGAATTGATGCTGAAAGATATTTGTCTAATGTTTGACATTAGTCTCAGGGAAGTTTTTTTGCACCCTAGATTAGTTAGAAGTTTTTTGGTGACTGGGTTAAGAGAATTGAAATCTGCCATGAGCACTTGGACAAATAGCTTCACCTCTTGGATTCTTTCCTTCTTCATCCATAAAAATAGCATATGTCCCTAATATGTTTTGTTTTAAATTCTTGTAGCTCTACACTAAACCATCTGTAGTCCCCAGGAAGCACTGACATGATCTCTTCACATTGACAGATGTCCAGATTCCACTCGACCTGAAACTGTGCGCCCCTGTTTGCTCCCATGCAAAAAAGACTGTGTAGTGACTGCATTCAGTGAGTGGACACCCTGCCCGCGACAGTGCCAGCCAGGTAAGGAGACCCGCTTTCCTGGTGTTTTCATTCTAAAACATCTGATTTTTTTCTTCTAAGTAGGCAAGAGATTTTAGAATCAGAGTACCCTTCCTTTTTACTTGTGTGGTGTGGCAGGAATAAGGTTAGTAAAGTATATGAGTTAGATCTTACATTCACAAATTCTTTAGAACTTGGAAAGGAAAACACACTCAGGTGTCATATGTCATGATTTTATGGGTACTTATTCCAAGAGCAGTCATCACATGTTGTGGCATTTTGCACATCCATTATAAAGGGAATTCTAAAGCATCATTTCCTTCCCAATTTTCCACGTGCATCCGATGTGGTTGGACCCAGTTCTAAGACCTCTGATGGGCTATAGGGCCCAAACACTATGCTTTCATCATATGTAAATATAACCATGTGGGAAAATAAGAGCAAATGTTGAAAAGTTTTAAGTAAGTACAAATATTTGAAATACAGGTTTACATCTCCCTATTTCTAGTGGTGATATTTTATACACCTGGGTGTGTTTAAAGAGGTATGACCCAGGACACCCAAATCCTAGGTGAATATACAAGGTTAAAATGACTCCCCTCTCTTTGAAAAATCTTTGCTCCATCAGATATTTCTATTTGTCCCAGTAAGTTATTCATGTGGAAATATGAGTATCCATAGTCCTAAAGCTCCATGATAGCCAAGATCTACATTGATAACTCAGTCGTTTTCCTAGCATCATTCCCCTAGGATGTTACCCTTGATGCAGTAGGAAGAGTTAAATCCAAGAATAAGAAAGATGGAAATCAACGCAATGTTGACCTTTTCTTGGCAATCATAGCCTCTCCAGCAGGGCAGGACTCTCCGTGGCCCCAGCCTCCTGGGAGAAGGGAGGATGCAGAATGCAATGGTGAAAGGAACACCTACCAGAGGTTAAGAGCCTTAGCACCTCTCCTTAGAAAAGTCTAGTCCTGTGCATCTGGGATGCCCAAATGCTCCTTGACTCAGGCGTTTACACCAGCACTTCAGGAAATCAAGGCAATAAGGCCAAAACTGGCTGAGAAGTAATGAATCTTCACATGATCTTTTTGTTGGGCAAAGGGTTAGTGGAGCTCTGGAATGTTGTTATCATTCTTGTTTTGTAATCACTGTTGGAGCACTTGTATGAGGCTTTATGCCACCATCATTTCATCTTCTTAGCATTCCTTTGCCATAAGAGAAATAGAAAAGCATGCAGCAGTTTTGTTGATATATTGAAGTGTAAATGAATGCATTAAGTGAGAAAGAACCTTGAAAATAAATTGAGATATTTATCTGATGTTTTGAAGAATAAAGATAGCTAGAGTTTCTTCTCTAAACTCTTTCCAAGTTAGCTCTCTTTGTTTTTGTAGAGATATAGGACCTTTTCCCTGAGCTACACCCCAGCTATTTCTTTGCTTGTTTGTTTGTTTATTTATGTATTTATTTTGGTGCCAACAATGGAACTCAGGACCTTTTGCTTGCCAGGTATGCACTGTACCACTGAGTTATATCCCAGCCCTTTTTTATTTTTAATTTTGGGACAAGTTTTTATTAAGTCACTAAATTGCTGAAGGTGAAGTTGAACTTGCATTTCTCATTCCTGAGCTTCTCACAATGCCAGGAATAAAAGGATGTGCCACCATCCCCCTCCCTTTTCCTGATTAAAGATCCAAATTAGATGAACTGAATGTGAAGGGTGGGTTGGGAGCCTGGTGAGTGTCATTTCTGAATAGAATGGGACAGAAAAGCTACTGACTTTATTTTGAACAGCTTTAAATGTAGCCATTGGGGGTTGATGCTGGAAATTTTAATGGCAATATACCTGGAAATGTTTCAGATCCTCAAAGATCAATACTGGTTAAATGTAAGGTGATATTGTAGAGTACAACGATGGACTTTTACTGAGGGTCAGTTCCTTCTCTTTGTTTTTGTTTTGTTTTGTTTTTCTCAAGAGAGGTTATCATAATTGCTCTATTAAAAGGTTCTAAGGTATGGAAAGGCTGAATGGGGAAAAAATACCATACTTGTACCCTAAACTTGTGGCTATCAAAGCCCTCTGATACTTGGCAAAGCAGATTAGATCTGAGCTACAGAATGCTTATGGCCAGAGATTATTTCAGCCACTACTATTTCATGCATTTAAAATTGAAAAGAATTCCCTCTGAAGCCTGAGTCTTCTCCTAACTTTGTCTAAGGATAGATGAATCACAGGATGTAAAATAACTTTTCTTCAAGCAACTTTAAATTTTACTCCAATTTCCAGAGATTCAATTAGTTGTTTAAATGGTTGTCATTGTAATGAAAATAGTATTAAGCCTCTGCGGTGCCTTCAACTTTTCAAGCCTAGATAATTCTTTTCACAGCTTGGCAGCCAGGGACCTGGAGGAGCAAAGATTCAATTTTCAGATTTCTTCCAGCTTTCTACTTTAGTCCTATTTACCCTGCATTTAGTCCATACCTTGGGACCAGATATCATTAAGTAACTGTGGATTAATTAAGAAACACTACCAGAGGGGAGGAATTCTGGAGGAAATGGCACTACTGAATATATGGTTCTTAAACTTTCTTGCATCTGAATCACCTGGAAGTTGTATTAAAATGCATATTTTCAGTTCTATGACTACAAGAGTTAATTTAATAACTATGAGCAAGGTACCTGAAATATGTAGTTCTAAGGAGCCATAGCCTCTGAATGGTGACCACATTCCCCCATTCTAGGGGAAAATGGCATACACTAGCAAGCCTTGACTTTCCCTGAAGAACATGGACTTTCTTTCAGTTCCTTGACTATGTTATGTTCCTTTGAGTTCAAGAGGCTGTAGACTAGGGCTGAAGAACATATATATTGTATATCCACATGGCTGTACCTGGGTTTCCAAGTCTGCTGTGTCACAAATATATTATCTCTCCCTGCCCCAGTTTCCTCACTTATGAAATGAATTAGTAATCACAGCGGACCATGAGGAGAACAATTCTACCACTTCTTGGCAGAGTAGATGCTAGGCCTTGCTTGTGTAGCTGATCACAGTCTTCACCTGTTTTGTGTGACCCTCACATGCTTCAGCTACCTTTCCAGATCCTTCCCAGCCCCTCCATGTGGGCATCCACACTGGTCTATATTCTCCTGCAATACTGGCCTCATCTCCATGGCTGCCTGGAAACTCCATTAAGCAGATCATCTTATAACCTTTTACACATCCAATTGTTAAATCACCATTCTTATTTTTCCTTGCTAATCCCTATTAGACAGTAAACTCAAGAGTGAAACGTAGGAACTGTCTTTACTGCTGGATCCTCTAAACCACCATGCCAAGTATGAACGTACAATTGTCACTTAATAGACATATTTAGAATGTACAGCTATTCTGACAGAACACACTAACTTGTGAATTTGAATCTAGGCATGGATTTTCTTTACTTCAAAGTGCACCCCAATAGATATCTTGAGGAATGATGATGCTTAAAATAAGTATTTCTTACGTTTTATGCATATACAAATCCCCATGGGATTTACAAATGCAAATTTCCCTCTGAAAACCTAGACAGAGCCAGGGATCACACCCTTCCATATGTTTTCACATGACTGAGTACAAAGCTCTAGGTGAAGTAGGGTCCATTAGAAATTTCTGAGCAAGGAAGTGTCACCATGAAAGCTGTAAAGTGAGAAGCATGGATCAGGAACATATCAAGTGAGGACACAGGTGGAGTGGTGCTCAGTTGGAAAAGAATTATTTAACCTAAAATCAGGATTTAGGTGTCTCAGGAGAAAGATGGGCCTTAGTAAGTTGTACCCTTGCAAGTGAAGACAGAGCACCTTTTGTAGCTGATGTTGTTTCAGATGGGGTCAACAAAGTTGAGATGAGGTCATGAATGTGCTCTGCAAATTGGCTGCACAATGGAATTGTCTAGGGAGGTCTAAAATCACTGGTGTCCAGGCTCTGCTCTCAGGCACTCTGACTTAACACACTTGTGGTATCACTGGGGAATCACTGAATAATGTGAATCCCAAACCAAATCCATTCTAAACCGCTTAGAGAACCCAGGTGATTCTGAAGGACCCTGAGCATCAGCACTGATTTTTGCTTTAGCAATGGATGAGCTATGTCTGTTTTTATTTTGTCCTTTCTGGGTTTATGAGCTAATACCTTAAGCCCTAAAGGCATTTTCAAGACATGAACAATCACTGGCTAGAAGCCAAACCATGTTTCTGTTTTTCTTATTTTTCCTTATCTGAGTCTTTCCTTAAAGGATTAATAATAGTCACACATTGTTCTAAGCAAAGTACAGGTCTATCAAGCTTTGGCCCTCCTGGGGCCTCTCTAATTTTTAAGTCCTCATTGCAAATTAATTGAATGATTAAGAACTATTTCTTGGACCTTTTTATTTTTTATTTTTTGCTATTTTCTCCTGTTCTTTTTTCAATTTATGAAGCAAATGCTTGCCTGAAGCTTCCAATGTTGTTTTCTTCAGAATAGCAACAGCTTTCTTAGTACAATATTTCTCACTACTATGGAGGCTTTTTTTTCAGTCAACAAATATCTGAGAATCTACCTATCCTCAGGTAAGATCTCTTCAGGTTGACAGGAAATCTGCAATATTAAAACCCTTCATAGGTGACTTTTAATTGGTAAAAATGAAAAACACTTATTTAGACTTTGATAATTTAGAGTATACTTCATATGACTTTTAACCAATTAGATCATTGGTAATTGTTTTGGGATAATGTTGCAAATTATCTCAGTCACTGCTGTTATCACTATATTTCATGTTACTTCTTTAAGGATGAAAATTAATAGTTTTTTTTTCTAGGTTTCTATTAAGATAGATTTTAAAGACTTTATAAAAGTTCAGCATTTATTAATACATAAAACTTCAAATGTATGCATCATCTAATGCAGAATTAAAAATAAAGCATTAAGTAATGCAACATACTTTGTGTAGTGATAACTGCACAACACACTTATCAGATCATGGGCATCTTTATTTTGTCTATGTTACCCACCCCCTTATTTCAATAGAGTGATAAAATAACACTATAGATTTTTATTGCTCATGGAGAGCAGGTATAGGGAGCAGCAAAAGTTGTCAGCCTGGAAAATAAAGCATAGCATGTTCAAAAGAATGCTTTATATAGATTTTTATAAGTTATGGTGTTAATAATAATTATTTGTTAGCCTCAGTACTTAATGTCGGAGAACTAGTTCAGTTAACTTTCTTCTCTAGATAGCATCATTATGCTGATAGGAAAGCAAGCAGCAGACAGTAGAAAACCTCATCTGGTGGTATCTGATTTCTCCGGGGTCAACCTTCCTGGAGTTGTGCCTTGAATTTCCAGCCTCAAAGATGGTCGTTGATTTGTTTTTTAAACATCCAGGTACTGTGATCTACCAGTTAAGAGTATAGGTTAATAAGCTTAGGCTTTTTCAAATCCTTTATCACACAAAACACTTGAAACTGTGCTTCAATTTCGTATTTTCCAAAATGTGACGTCAATACCTACTTCATTCTGCTGACGAAGCAGACGAGGACGTATAGTATTACACCAAGGACATAGGTAAGTGTCGTTGTTATCATTGTTGTAAAATGATAATGTTGATGATAAAGTTCCATATAGGATCAGAACCTTTTGCTTTGTGATTATCCTGCAGTGTCAAGTGTCTCACATACACTTATGACTCTTGTTTTTTATCTGTGTTTTTCCTGGATAGACTTACAAACTCCAGAGGACAGGAAGCATTCATTCCATAGGCGTCTGGCATAGGGTGGCACATGATGGCATTCAGTAACAGCTATTGAATGAATACATATAAAAATTTCAGATCTTTTCCCTGATCATTTCAAATTCCTCAAGTTTTGCTTCCATTGAAGGAAATCATAATAATATAACTTTTTAGTAGGTCCAACCAGGGAAGAATTAGTCATCAAATTAAACAAACAACAACAACAAAAAAAGATTAGTTATCAAAGAGGTTAGAAATGAGCTATACCAGACTTCACTATTTCACACATTCAATGCGGGCAAGTATCATCCTCCTCAAATACTTTCCTCTTTCAAGTGCATGTGATCTTCCACACCTTCACAAACCTGTGTTACCTTTGTCCCAGGGAAGTAGATAATAGAATGCTAATTTATTCCAAAGAATAAATGATCCACTGTGTCTGGGTAAGCAAGGCTATAAGTCTGGAAAAAAGGCCCAAAAATAAATGTTGAGAGAAGCTGACCACCTTTTTCTTCCTTGATAAAATAATTAAACCTAAGTCTCAGTAAATTTTGGAAACCGTTATGCTTTCTAAAGAATTTTGAGACATTGATTTTGAGATGTATGGCTAATACCTGTGCCACCAGTCCTAGCACTGATGTCCAAAGTGCAGACGCTTTTGTCCTTACAGGCTGTCACCGGGTATGAGGTGGGCTTTTTAGTCTTCGTTTAAAGCCCCATAGATCACTACGTGGTACTAGTGCTGAGTAAATATTCCTGTAATTTGGTAGGAGGAATGACAAAACCTTGGGCTGTGGAGACTGCAGTTACCCATCATACTCCTGACAGACTATGGAGTTTTGCAGATAAAATTCAGGAAGATGCCTCCCAATTCATAGGAATAAAGCATTAATGGATAAAATCTCAAGGTCCTGAGTTTGATCCTTGGTACCAAAGAAAAATATTTTTTAATTGTTTGCCTGTTAATTATTTTTATTTTTTAAAGAGCTCAAAACAGAAAAATTACAAATGAAACAGAATTTCACTAAACAAAATAATATGAATTTCACAGGGTTTTTGTATTGTAGAGTGTTGTCTTCAAATTGGTTGTTCATATTACCCTCTCATGTAGCTTTCCTTAAATAGTGGCACCTTTTGTTTGTTATCTATTCATATTTATTTAAAAATGTTTTTAAGAACATTTCTTCAGAGCCCCATGACTACTGCATCCAGACAAACAAACATTTGGGTTAGAAGAAGAACTGCTCAGAATTCAAACCTCTTACTTGGGGTGCCTGACTTTTCTGAAAAAATGTATCCAAGTCATACCTGACATTCTGAGCACATGCTCTTTCCCTTCATTCCTTTTATTGCTCTGCTTTTTGGAACAGAGTGCAGTGGACCTTTATTTATATGTACAATCCACAGTTTCATCAGGCAGGCTCTTCTTTACCTCCTTCAGCGTTCCCAGGAGATAATTCTAATCATTCATGACTAACAGGTGAGGAACCATTCTTTGGCTTTCAGCATGTCCTAACCAAAGCAGAATTTTAATTCAGGCATCTTTCCATTCAAAGTCTAATTATTTTCTAGATAGATAGATAGATAGATAGATAGATAGATAGATAGATAGACAGATAGATAGATGGACAGATAGATCATCTTACTTGTCAATTAGCAAGCCAAGAACGTAAAGCCCAGCACTTATAACCTTTGTACTTTGTAGATCACATATTAACATTCGCATGTGCTGCTTCATAGACAGGATAGTGTGATGAGAAAGGAAAGGTGTTTCATTGGTTTTCTCACATACAGAAATCAACAGAGTCCTTAAGAGAAGAACTGTGGACACAGAATGTAAAAGGAGCAGAAAACAAGACAGCCAGTGGTTAAACCTTCTGTACCACGTTTCTTGGCTCCTCTACACTGTTCTAGAAAGGAAAAGTGTATCAGTTCACCTCTTGTCACCAAGAGGCAATGCAACTATATAATAGAACTTTTTTCATCTCAATGCCTCTCATCAAATTTATGATAGCTAGAAATTATCATTAATAAATCTCTATACATTATAATATTTTTAAATTTTACTTTCTATCACCATTCCATCATATATTTTCATGGACACAAGATAATCTTTTGCTAGATGTACACATGGGAGGATAGCTATTTTAAGCTAACTGACATATCACTTACTATAATTAATAATGTATTGTATTTCAAATCTGCTAAGAATGATTTTAAGTATTCTAATGAGCCTTATTAATTCATAACTCAGTATTATATTGCAGTAACTGTTATTACTTCATTCTATATGAGAAAATAGAAACCTAAAGATAAAGCCCAAGATTGCTAAAGTAGGAGATGTGTGAAACATGTGGAACCCTAAGCTTCTATTTTTGGCAAAACAAACACTTGACGAGTCTTCCCTGAGTTCCTGGCAATGGACACTTGATGTCTATAAGCTTAGAGTTTTTCTATACCACTGTTAGAAATCCCACTGGTATGGTGTGTTCAGTTGGTGACAGAACATGGAGGACTGAACACCTAAGCCACCTACATAAACATGCAGACACAGCATGTGGCATGTATATGGCTAGAATGTTAGGATAGAAGTTGACAAATACAACCTAATTTCCTTCTTTACAATGTCTTTCTCATCTACTACATGATCAACTCTAATCAAGGTATAAACTCTTTCCTCTTTACAATGTCTTTTTCATCTACTACGTGACCAATTCTTATCATGGTGTGAACTCTTTCTTGTCTCCTCCACAAGGTTTGTCATGATCCTTCTACTGAAAACAACTGCCTAAACAACTGCCTCTCCATTCATAAGTCTCCACCTATCTCAACTGCTTGCATTCTAGCTATTGGGAAAGGTGATTTTTGTTCCTCGGAAGACTGTGAAGTCCTCAAGGGCTGAAACCTTGGCCTTTTCAGTTTTCATTTCATGAGTAGCTCTTAATACACCTAAGTCACAACGAAACTCAGCAAATGCATGATAAAGAAAATGTCAGTAGGAAACAATCTGCTGAAGCAAGTCTAACACGCTGCTAACAGGGAAGTTAGCTTACCTTCAGAGCTAAGTATCTTTCGTCACAGTTTACAATGATGTTGGGCATGACGGTTACACAGTGTAGGTTACTTACTCAGATTTATCTCTGCTTTCCTGGGTAAATATGATTGAGAGGAACATATACTTCATGTCATCATTCATTCATTCTTCTATAATGTTTTCTTATTACTATTTATAATGAAACTGCTTCTCATGGAAGCAGAACCTATTCTAGTGGACATTTTTAAAAGATTTTGCCCCTGGAATTTCACTCCAGAAGTCTGTTGAGGAACAAGTTACTATTGTCAATAATATGTCCATAAGAAATTTAATCCAAATTTTAATAATGTTTCTTATTTTTTAAATACATTTCAACGTTGTAGGAATTAAAGGCAAAATTGTGATCACTGAAAATTTTCCAGTAGTCTTCACAGACCCAAGGTGAAGCAGAATTACTAGAATAGGCTTCTGAAAGTTATTGCCATGGTCACTCAGCTCAGACCTACATGGACGCTTGCTAGCACCCTAAGAGAATCTGACTATGAAGTAGAAACTTCAGCCCTCAAGTGTGAATTTTAAACAAATTTCCCTAGTGATTCCAAGCCTCACTGAAGTTTTAAAAACACTCTATTGAAGAAATATTTAATTTAAATATTATCCAATAAAAATTTTAAGAGACATGTGATGAATACTTATTATAATTGTTCTAATCAAATCTATGTTGGCTTTTCTGGAGCAGAGAAATTAAGGTGCAGTAGGTCAAAGGGGCCTGGGTAGGAAGTCATGGCAGAGCCCATAGCTGTCTAAAAGCAACAACAGAAAAGCCACCTGCCCATCAGTGAAAGCTGAAGTGCAGAAAGGAACTGAAGCATCTCTCCTCATCCCATCACTGATGTGATTTTTCTGCCCTGATTCTCTATGCTCTCAGAGCCTGTAAGAACATTCACCAGAGTGCCTGCCCATCTCTCATCTCACAACCTAACTCAAATATCCAAGAGAAATGGAAACTTCTATTCAAAACTTTTTGTTCCGTTTACTAAGAAAAAGAAAATGGTGGCAAGTACCTATTTTTGTGTCACATCTCTGTGGCTCACCAGCCTCCTAGGCCCACTTAGCAGCGAAAGGGGACAGTAGTGCCCAGCGAAAGCAGGCAGTGATGCTGCAGCATCCCCTCAGATGGGGTTGTAGGTGGTCTGGGATGCAGACTGACTTCTCTAAGATCTCAAGATCAGCTCTGAGAGGAATGCATCCTCTTCCTTGTTCCTCCATCGGCCTCCAGGGGGCAGGATAGCATGTTTTCAGTGCAGAAGGCTCCCTCTCTCACTTCCCAGCTTTGGTTCTGGAAGAGACCTGTTGTCAGTTAGATAAAATATAAAAAGGAAAATGAATGTCTAGAGAGTATAAATGCAGTGGAATAATGTCTTCATGTGGGTAGATAGAAATTGGAAGGAGAGAGAAAGTACTCTGAGATCATGATGTGGGGCAGATATTTTACTTCAAAAAACATATGTAGTCTGCATGTACTTGAATTTTTGCCAATGCCTTGGCTTTGATTTCTTTTGTTGTTGTTGTTTTGTTTGTTTGTTTTGAGGAACCGGGGATTGAACTCAGGCCCTTGCACTTGCCAGGGAAGCGCTTATTCCACTGAGCCATCTCCCCGGCCCCTTGGCTTTGATTTTGATTAGTGGTCTATCATATGTAGGACTGTTTTGTCCCAAATTGGCATACCAAATAGAACCAAATAAATTTAAAAACAAACAAAATAAATATAGATACAGTGCAGGGAGTAGTGTTCTTTATACATGAAACTCTGTGCTACAGTTCCTCAACTTGCTTTAGAGCACTATTAATTTTTTCACTGATCAGCCAAGTTATAGTGCCATAAATAAATCATCTGACACACACGGATATTGAAAATGATTTATTGTTAGCATTAATGTCAGCGCTGTGTTCCTTTGGATGCAAAAATATTTTTAAAATATCTTTTACTTCTACCTGGTTTCATTCATATTTTTCTAGAATTCTCTTTGCATAATACAGTATGATTCCTACTTGTTTATAGAGTTATATTAGCTGCTTCTCAACATCAACCTACCCAATTTAATTAGAAGTTTATTTTTAAACTTTCAATGTACTTGCTATGAAGAAATAGAATAAATTAGTTTTGATTTACCCAGGCTGTTACACTTTAAATTCATAAAATAATCTTTTGGAATTTGAGGAGAATAAATTATTTCTTACTTCCTTGGCTTTGATCCCACTGTAATATGATTCTAAATTAGAGTGTGTTTTTCAGAGGTTTGTGACTTACTGGATTAGCTAATATGATATCGATTTATAAGCTGTTTAATTTATATTACACTAACAAATCTTAGAGGTGGAGTTATACATTGGGATCTTCATATGTCAGTTTGAAACTGAAGGTTTTATAAGAATAGCAAATAATTTTATATGGTAATAAGTAAAAAGATATTAAAGTCATGCTCCAAATGAAGTACATTGCTTATGGTTTAGACAAATAATTTTTAACTGTTTAATAATAGAAGAATCAACACTAGATATGCTGACAATATCTTCAAGTTTCTTCAAAATTAATTTGCTGTGTAATATGGTGCAGATAGAATATCTGAATGACAAGATTTCGATGATAGGAAATAAAATATTCAAAATAATTATAGTAGGAATGATAAGCTGTCATTTTAGATATTTCAAAGTTAAAGTGCATTTACTGGTATCTAAAATATGCTTAACATCAATATACTCTGAGGCCTCATAGATAATAACCAAAGTAGAGACTAAGCCCACATGAGCTCAGTGATAAGTTTTACTGGAAGGGTATATATTCTAACTGGAGCTAACAGAATGACCACAGTGCCATGGAATTGGTATTTGCTTTTGTTCAGCTTAACACTTAATTATAATGCCTTGAGCTCCACTGCAATTTGTTCTTGTGTAGCAGAAAGACCTGAACCTTCACATTTAAAATCTAACAGACTGTGGTGACCTCCCAGTGTTGCCACTTTTTAGGTGTGCTTTGACATTTAGCTAACATCTCCAGGACTCAAGACACTTGGCTGTAACACAGCTATAACAGCCATGTTATAGCTGCTCCTTTTCCCTGGAATGGTTAAAACCATTGCTGATAAATATCTAGTAAGAATCCATGTATGACGATCAATCAAGAAATTTCATCTTCAATTGGGAATAGTATCTGCATCTGGCTGTAACACAGGAAACAGTACCCTGGTTTCGGAGGCAGGAAGTCAACAGCTTAGTCTGGTCTCATTGCCACTCTTCTATGTGGGTAATGATTGTCAACCACTCCACCTCTCCACAAGCAGTACCTTTTGGAAGCAGAAAATACCACCTCTCTTCACAGCATATGAGGCACCTAGAGGATGTCTGGAACTTAATAGAATTTCATCATCGCATCACCATTTTCCAATTAACAGTTCCACTGTTTTGAAAATAGTGAGCTTATTCATGATAATAAAATAAAGCTAGGGAGGTTTGGAATGATGTCAGTCATAACATAAAGGTTTCTACCTTAGCTAAGAACATTTTAAAAACAAGTAAAAGCTCTGCTTCCAGCCCTTTGTGCAGATGCCTTTCGATTGACACTTGGTTTCAGTTTGAAATGCCATCTCCTCCGAGAGCCTTTCTCCGACCACCTTCAGCATCCTCCTTCTCCTTACATTCTTTCTTGAGGTGATCCTTGCTTTACAATAGTAGGATTTCAGATTCCTTTTTACTTTATAGTGGTGTGAAAGTAATACTCACGCACTATAACTGCTCTTCAGACTTGCATGTCAGTCCTTTTCCTCCCTAGTGATATGTGGTATGATCAGGAGGGCCAAGGGCAGCCCCAGCTCCCGGTCAGCTTGGCGATCTTGTAGGGAAGCCTTGCAATGTACTGTGTTGCGCAGCTGTGATATTGTGTAGTTAGGTAAATCACATGCCTTTTGTCGTAGGTATTTTAAGTTTAGAATGGGTTTATCCAGGTGCAATCCCATCATAAGATGGAAAGCATCTGTGTTATTTTCCTCCGATCACTACCCATTAGCACAAATGGAACATAAGCTCTGCAATGTGTTCGCAGTGGCTGCCACGGTAGCACTGTCCCTAAGTCTTTAGAGTGACTAACATGTGTAGCATTAAGTCAGTGAATCTTTTCATAGTAATTACTAGGTGAGCATACCATATTTTATGTTAGTTTCTAGTTACTTTAAGATGAATAACATGAGATTATTTAAATCAGGAAACTTTTAAGTAGGAGATTCATAATGTAAATACATGCTTTTTCTAGATATAATGAACACAGGGAATTATGCAGCCAAAGTGGTCAGGCAGTCACATATTTCAAAGGAGGAGAGGTTTATTTTGTCTCACAGTTTCTGGTAGGATCAGTACAAACTTCACTGATTCCAGGGAATGACATGGTAGAAGAGTCTGACAGAGGACAGCTGTCTGTCCTGTGACAGTGAGAAGCAGAGCAAGAGAAAACTAGCTGGGAGCAAATACATTCCCTTCCATAGACACCCCCAGTGACTCATCTCCAAACAAAAGCTCATCTGCTACCAGACAGTCAGCTGCTGAATTCATCAGTGCAGAAATCCACTGAGAAGTACAGCCTCCACCCTATGACCCAGTCACTTTCAGAAAATGTGTGGTTCTGAAAGGACATTTTAGATCTAAATCACAAGCACTTGGAAGCCATTCTGTCTTCAAGTGACAGTAAAGTGCAGGGTGTGAATAGGATTATTTTGTGTCCTGAAGTGCATAAAGCATTATCATAGTAGGGCAACATGGATTATTTTAAAGACTCTTTCCAACACATAGTTGACCCTCATACCTGATAATGAGGAAACCATATTAAGCTTTTATGTTAGATGACCTTTGTGCCACCTAAAACTTGTACTGTCTATATATAGTGCAATATGGAGTCTTAGTCTATTTGCTTCTTCATTATTTTTATTTTTTGTTATTATTTTTGATGTGTATTTGATTCTTAATGTTGATGGAATTCTGCAAATTAGCAAGTCTTACAGCAGGAAGCCACTAGGAAGTCTTATAGCAGGAAGCCACTCGCAGTTCCTCTGCTAGAGTGAAAAGGGGTCATTGCGTGAGTTTCCTGTTTTATGGGTGCAACTGGCAAGAACAGAAGACAAGTGCAACTTATAATAGGTAGCACTGTTAACGCTACAAGTTTGTAGTTCATAAAGGTTATCCAATTATATCCATTATGGTGTACTTACCTGAAGGGCAGGTTGCATTTTTTAAAGTGTGTTGAGAGCAATAGTGATTAAGCTAGAGTTCATTTGTTTTCTATGGTTTAATTAAATATACTACATTTTGTTTTCCTGTTTTACATATTTGGTGAATATCAGACTCTTCTTTAATTGTGGTAAATCAGAGGTTATATTTCCTTGAGGAGTTTTTTTAAAAACATACCAAGGCTTGGGCCATACCCACTATAAATGCTAATTTAATTGGTTCAAGTTGAAGGAGGTATTAAGAGTGAAGGAAAATCCCTTGAGATTTTGGTGTATTTCCAGGGTTGTAGACTACATAGGCTGAGTAGATAGTGAGACAGGGTGTGGGTTACTTCTGTGATATTAGAGAATTAGAAAAAGGTTCAGACACAATGAGGGTTACTAATGGATAAGGCTGGATCTCCTAATTGGTGATACTTCAAGAACAGCTGTAGTGGTGAGCAGACTTTGAAGGAACTGGTAGAAAACCTTGAAATTTAGAACTATTGCATAGTTTTCTGCAAGATTATGATGGCTAGTGTAGGGAGGAAGTGTTTATTTTTTTACTTTTATCCTGGATTGTTTATGCAGAAATAAATATGAATTGCTTCTTCTGACGTCCATGTAAAGGGCTTCTAAAATGAAATTCTAAGTGCACTGGCTGGTTTTATATATTTGCAAGATGCTTTAAATCCCATTTAATTAGGCATTCCTAACAGCTGTCCTGTGAATTAGACAGGCAGTATTATACACACAGGACAAGTAAGAAAATTGAAGCTCTGAAAGGTTAAGTGCTTTGCCCAAGGTCATATAGCAATTCAGTAATGAGCTGGGATTAGAAATCAGAGCCCTGGAGGTCTTGTCTGTTGCCACTTCCATTGCAGTTGGCTTCTGTTGCAAAATGAATGATGATTATGAAACTTTAAGAATACATTTTTTCAGGCAACATTTCAAAATGAAACAAGTATATGGATATCCTGGAGCCTATTTTCAACATTCCTAGAAAGTTTAACAGAAAAGCTTTTTACTTTTGCTTAATTTCATCCACATATAGGTAGGTTTGTTAGCTCTGTTCATTTTGAAATATTTCAAGGTTTTGGCCAGGAGGGAATTGTGGGGCCGGGAGGGGACAAACTGCTCTTGATGTATGTGCTCTATTTAGAGAACACCAAGATGAATAAAAAGTATGCTATGTAAAAATGTCTCATAGTTCTGGGCATTGCATTTTTCATTATTTAAACCTTCATTTCTCCTTAAACAAAGAAAGAGACTACTCCATTGATGACATTTGGATGATAAATACAGAGTTTATGTCATAATGTCTGAACCCTTATAAAGCTATGCAGAAATTTTACATTATTATCCATCTGTCAAGTTTCACTTCTACTGTACTGGAGAGATTTTATAGTGTATGTATGTATACTTCTTCCAGCCCTGAGCCACCCTTCTATATTAGTAGATGCCTGATAAATATTTATCATGGATGTCAGCACTGTATGTGGTAATATTTCCCTCTGACAGCTGAGTATCTGTTTCTCACAATTTAATTGAGAATTGGGGTGGTTGTAAATCCTACATTTTCCTTTTTAAAAAGTAAGTCAACTCTTGACTCAGCAATGATTGTAACAGTTTTAAACAATAATGTTATCACTTGTAAAATTGATCAATGGAGATTCTATACTTTGAGGGAGATTTAAAGTTGAAGAAACTTAGGCGGCCCGAAATTGTATTGTGATCTTTGTCTGTAACATTGATTTAGAAACAGACTTCTTAACAAGCCAAGTGCAAGTTCTTTACCTCTCATATTAATGTACTTTGATTAAATGACAGTTCTGCAGCATCTATTGCTGATGATTTCATTATAACACATATAACTTTAGTCAATTATATTATTATGAGGCAAACCTGCATTTTTCTTTCCATTTTAATTTAATCATCCATAAGCAAGAATGCTTAAGGCAGAAAACAGTCTCCTCTAGATACATGAACTGGTATCACAAAGAGAATGTTATGGTGATAAATATAAAGGAACAATAATCAGGTTGAATAGATAATATTAAGAATAGCAGTGGTAAGGGGCCAGCCAGATAGCTCAGTGGATTACAGATGCAGAGATCAGGGTTCAATCCCCAGCATGCCTTGCTGGCCCTGCTCCCAAGGCACACTGAGACAGTGATTGAGACTGGGAGTGGTGTTGAATGTCTATAATCCCATTGCTTGGGAGGCTGAAAACAGGAGGATCACTATGAGTCCGATCTGTGGAGTGAGTCCCTGTAGAACCTGTACTAAATACATAAAATAAAAGAATAGCAGTCTACACTTTCTATACTTTGTTTTTTGCATGCTTCAAACATCATATAACTATTTTTTTCTCCAATTTATATACAGTAGTGATGATGGTTATGGTGTCAATTACCTTTGGCTGGGCAATAACTGTTCATGCAAATGGAGCCACTTTTAAGTTAAGCCAGGGTAGCAAGTATTAGCAAGAACTGCTTTAGCCAGGCAGCATATTGATAACCCTTCCTATTAATCTCTATTAATATGAGAAGGTGGTTATAGGTACTTGTTGTCTTGCAAATGTAATGTAATTTACCAGGAACATGCATATGATCTTATCATAGATATATAGGATATAATTGAGACCCAGCTCTGAATATAAGATAGGTTTGTCACATTTTTATTTCCTTTATAAAAAAAATTAAAGGTGCTTGAATTATTGGAACATTTTCCTCACTATATTTGTCTTCTCTTTTTGGCAAATGAAAATTATACTAGGGAAAATTCTTCCTTTTAGTTAATGTGTGTTATGCCTTACATGTAGCGTATCATGGATCTTCTTAGCAACCACTAGACCAAGAAATTTTTTGGTGACTTTTTTTATAGCCAGAGAAGCTGACAGTTAACAATGTAAAATAAACTTCCTGAATCCTAAAGGTCCTGGGATTTTAATGTAACTCCAGGAAGTATTTAATGCATGATTGTTTGTGTGGTATTAATCTTCAAATGTCATTAGCACCATGCTTTTGCTTCAATATCAACCAGAGATGTATAGCACATTTGAAAATTTATTTCTTTGAATAATATGTTGGATTTGTAAGTTGGGAGGAGGAAAGAGCACCAGGTAGAAAACCAATAGACGTAATGAGAGGCCTGAAGGAATAAGAGTACCATGAAACCTAAAGGCTATTGAGGTCTGTTGGAAATTCAGACAGCTGAGAAAGAAGGCAAAGCCGTAGCTCACCCTCAACAATCTGATCAAAAATTGCAGGCAGGTATTGCAACAACGTTATGCATGTTTCAGGTATAACTAACCTGCATCTACATTGCACTTTCACTTCCTGGCAATGTCACCAGAGTTGGATTTTGGGCTTCAGAAGTGTTTGAAATATGACCGCGCCCAGAGAGGCACAGCCACAGGCAAGAGTGCAGTGGGAGTTTTATTCAAGCAAGAAAGGAGATGTGGCTGTGATTAAGAACAGGTCAGGCTGCTGGCTCCCTAAGCAAAGGGATAAGGGCAAGTGATTTAGAAGTTTCACATCAAAAGTTCCCACCCATGTTGTTGATATGAATGAGGGACTCAGATTGCTGGGAATGTCCAGTTCTGCCTGACAGGTGTCTAAGCTCAGTTGTAGGCAGCTCACCTGTAAGCTTTGATTATGAGGGTGAGACAGGTTTTTAGGTATCTGACACCTTCTGGCAATTTGTCAGTAGAATGTGATTGTAGCTCATGTATTTTTAGCTTTAGAGTTGTGTGTGAGCTCCAGGTCCTCATTGTTGTCCTTGTTTGATTCTGCTATTGAAGGACCAAACAACTATGGTCTCCTAGGACCCAGCCCAAACATTTCTTTGTTCTGTTTTGGGGGGGATCCCCATGCTGAGTGTTCATCCCTAACTCAGCCTCACCAATCAGCAATTGGTGTTCACAGGTGCTCTGCCTTACGTTTGATTTTTCTCTACACTTACTTGCTCAGTAAATTGTAAGCTTCAAGAGAGTCAATTCATTTAAATTCCAAAGCATTGATTGAATAATCCTGGTATCAGAGCTAGATCCTCATGACACTTTCATTCAGTTTGATATGCCCCACTTTACCTAGCTGAAAGTCACCCACAGTTACTCTGTGCGCTTTTATCTTCCACCTTTGCCAGCAGGGTTATGAGAAACACAGTACTAGGTTATACCATCACAAAGAATCTATAAATATCCCCGGATGTTTGTAGCCCACTCACATGTTTTCTATGCTAAATATGGTTCTTAGTTTTAAACTGCCATCTTTTCTAAGTGCTACTTCTTTTAACTATAATTAATGACTTAAATTTCATTATACCTAGTGACCTACTGATGATAGAGTATACATAAATTAAAACTGAGTGTAAATGAGTTGCTTATTAGTCATAATCATTCTCAGGCAAATGTTTATGTTTGTAAATGTACTGTTCAATTTATTGTTATTTTTCATAGGCCTAATGAGGTGGGAAGCATTACCCACAAAACCCTATAAATTGACAAATAAGTCTTCTGCAAACATGGTACTGTTGAAGAATTGTTTATAAAAGAAGTATCTCTTGGAATAACAGAGACATGATGTGAGCTACTTGCTTGCAATGTCTCTTCTATTTTATCTTATTGTGCAGTCTGATTTGTAGAAAGATCATGGATCTTGCTTCATGTCTTGGGCAGTTTGATTCTGGTATAGTGGCTTTAGACATTCATTGATCTAGTCTTCTGAAACAATTTTCTATTTTGAAACAATGGGAATAATACTAGAACTCTCATGATGTGTTGGAAAATAAAGGAATACTGTATATGCAAAATGCCCAGAATTAGAGCTGATATAGATTAAGATAATAGTGCCAGGAAACTTCTGTCTTACACATGCAAATAATCCAACTATCTTCTATCTGTAAGAACACAGAGTGCAATATTGTATGCACTTCCCAGATAATGCTTTTCTTACGGGGTCACTGTCACTTCTTGAGAGTTTCCTTGCTTTTTCCTCATCCTCCCCTGCCTGGGTTCACACCATGCTATTGGAGGCAAACTCAGACATCTCATCCCTTGTTGCTGTTTACCTCATGGACTTTTGGAATCACTGTCCTCTCTTGATAGGAAACTGTTAACTTAGCTTATCAAACTAGAAGTGAGTGGAAAGACCATCTACACTGATGGGACATACTCCCTGCCCTGGAATTTACCCCAACACCAATAAATCAAGTCTATTGTGTGTAACAAATTCTTCTGTGCAGATCTGCAGCAAATTTATCAAAAGAAGAAATAAAACCTTTCAAACCGAATTCTGAATGTGACCCAGAATTCAAGGGAAAAAAATTATATATATATATATATATATATATATATATATACATATATATACCTTGTCATGTTTTCCTATCTCAAGATTTTTCCTTACTTCTTTCTTTTAAAGTCATACACAATATTCTTTACTTCTATGGAGTGATAATTGCTATCCCTTCTGGAAAAATCTTACCTTGATGCGAAGTGCTCCTTTTTGCCTTAGAATCCATTTTTATTAACCTCAATGTGAACAACTGCATAAAAGCCAAATAACTCGCTTATATTTAGGAAGTATTTGACCTAGAATCTCACCACAAAGGCAGTGTGTGTGTGAGTGTGTATTGTTCATATATGACACATGCATATGTATTTATGTGTATACATAAGGGAAAAGCATCAATCCATGTTGCAGCTCTATTTCCTTTAGGATTTGTCAATGTGTAAAGAAGAAATTGTTTTCATTTTACTGTTTTCAGTCCCTGGAGAAAATATTTACAAACACAGTCACATGTACATTTTCAGAAATAAACAATAAATTTCAGACTATGTATAATATAATTGCTATCTCCGCCCAAATGAAGATAGGCTTTACTATATATGCAGAAGTTTTCCTTTTTTATTTTTAAACACTTTTATTCATTTTAACATAAAATAGCAATGAAAACAATTTCAAAACAGGTTAGAAAGATTGTTACAATAATTAATACATCACATATCATTGTCTTTGTAGTAGTTATTCAGAGGACAAGATGTAGATATATCTTCTCTAGATAACATTACTATAAAATTTTACTCTGAAAGAACTATGAGAGTGTAGCTGTATATCTATCCTAACACTCTTTTTTTTTCAAAATTTTATTGATAAACAAATAGCAATGAGACAGTTTCGAATCAAATCGGAAGTACAGTTTCAACAAATAACAAACTGCATATATTCTTCTTAGTGGTTAATTGCTGCACAAGATGCGGACTTGAGATCCTATTTGCAAACACCATTAGAACAAATCATTCTATTCATTAAGAGAATGCAACTATATATCTATCCTAACCACTTTGAATACACAGATACAAAATGGACATTCATCG
>NW_004524590.1:23753950-23757083 GCF_000260255.1 Octodon degus
AGGGTGAACCTGTTGTGCTCTTGTGGTGAGATGTCTTGCTCCTGGACTAGCTGGTTGGATCTATCCTCTACACTCTCTGCAGGGATTGCAGCTGCAGGATTACACCCCAGGAGTGTATGCCAGGCCTCAGCAGTGTCTGGAGAGGGCAAGGTGATGTAGCGGGAAGAGGAAGCTCTCCCACACACTCACAGGACCTGGGCTAGGACTGCATCTGGGGGTTCCCGGATGGGGCAGAAATTCCTACTAGGCAGGCGGGGTGGGGGAGGTACTGCAGAGTGGAGGGGGGTGGCCCAAGGGGGTGGGAGAGGGTCCGACCCATGCTGCACCTGGGCTGGGACTCATCCCGCTGGCGCAGGGTAGCAGGAAACTCCCACACACTCACGGGACCTGGGCTAGGACTGGGTCTCCGAAGTTTTTCAATTATATTTTTATGCTTGTATTTTTGTGTTTCTCACAGGGACTTTAATGGAGACTTTAACTATACTTTATGAAGGGTTAATCTTAGCATTTCTTTTATTCAATAGTTTCATGTCTCCTTTGACTTTATTAATGCATTATGACAAGAAACATGTGCCCATCAAATGACACAACCGGTGAGAATTTACCAAGAGGGAGCACAGGGGAAATTTACAAAGAGTTGACATAGTTAATGTAAGATGAGTTAGCATCCTGGCTAGGAATAGGAGTCTGAAAGTTGCTAGCAAAAGGTGTAATCAGTGAAACCCAAAAACAAAAGCCAGAGGCAAGTACCAGTCAAAAAAAAACCCCTGGCTTTTGGTACAAGTAAAAAGCCAGCTTGAGCTGGACCATAGGAAGAAATCTGGTGACATGAAGACTCTTATCTCTCTTCCCTTTCTTCCTTCCATTATATGCCATATTCTACCATCAGAGAGACCCAAAAGGCATCGTGAGGTGAGGAGATCACTGATGCGCTCCTTGCATGCTTGGTTCCCTAGGAAAAGAACAGACTAAAGATGGGCAAAGAGCAGATGTGGGGAGCAAATGAAAAGAGTCCTGCAGTATCTCCATTTCTAGCTCAAGATCACAAAGTGTACAAATACATTCTTCTTCTTTCCTTCTCATCATCTCATTAAAAGTAATATTTTAAAAAAGGAATTATAAAACTTCAATTCTTCATTGAAAACAAAAGGAGAGGACCATTGTTAGATGGGAGATAGAAACTGATGGACAGACTGAGGTATAGAAAACCATGACCAGGCTCATTCAGCCATGACCTAACCTAGCAGGAAGGAGTAGGAGTAGAAGAAAAAGTCAGTCTGCCAGGAGAATCTTCAGAACATGGTGGCTGGTCTGATGGATGACAAGAACAAGGAAGCATGCTGAAAAAGAAATGTATGGATGTATAAAAGACTTTAAATAATCAGTCGATGCATAAAATATCAATGCAATCATAAAAGATAGCCATGCTGGGCGCAAAGTAAGTTCTCATAAATTATTTCAGAAAGTCAATAGATAATGTCTAAAGTTCAGAAGGAATGACATAAGCATATTATTTATAGATTTGAAGATAACTACAAAAGTACTACATGTAGAAGCAGAACAGTGAAAAGTGTTCCATCTGAGGAAGTAGAGTTAAGAGATCTAACTCTTCTTCTAACAGTGATATTTAATCTATCTATCTGTCTATCTATCTATCTATCTATCTATCTATCTATCTAACTATACATCTGACACCCCCTTTCCTCATTTTGTTTTGCTTCCTTAGTTTCTCGCCTTTCTAGAAATTAGCTTCTTAACATGGTTAGGCCATTCCCTATCTGAAACCAGCTAATTCCTTCCAAGTTCTCCTTAACATTCCCTTTTCTCCATTCTTTTAGCTCTCACAATGCTTTTTCCCTCTGTCAGCCCCTCCCATGCATGAGTACACAAGCTATACATGCCTATGTTCCCTTTGAACATATTAAATGTGTCTGTCTCTGTAAATTCCTCAAACTCCTATATTTCAGCACCTTTCAACTAACTGTTTCCTTCTCATGAAATGGTTTCATCCTATGTCTTCTTTTTCTCCTTTAGCCTTCATGATAGGATAAAATTGAACTCCTCTGTGAACTATCTTTGGTTTCCAGTGTCTAAAAGCATTACTGATCCTCTGTATCCACTTAACACCATATCACTGTTTAACACTGTTCACATTCAACATTGTCTTGTAACATTTGCTCCCTTTCTTTCTGTGTAATCATGCATTCTAAAGTTCAGAGAAGTATGTCTGCATATCTGGTCTGAACAGTGCACCTTGCAATTAGTAATTGAAATAGCTGCTAATTGGTTTTGTTGGCATTGTTGATTCAGAAAGCATGTAAAGCTTGGGAAATGAGTGCCTGAACACATTGAAGTGAACATCTGTTTTCACTGCTTTGAGGTGCCTATTAATACTTCCACTTCTCAGCAAAACCTTAAAGTAAATAGTACTTTGTTCTGCTCCCAATTTTAGTGCTCTTCTCTAAATTCTAATTACACATATATCGGTGCTGAGGTTAGGAGGAATAAGAAATATAGCAAGTTAATGTGTAATAAGCAGGCTAGTATTAATTTTTAGGAAAGTTTTAGTTTATAAGTTAGCCAAGAGGGGGGCTTGCAGGATAGCTCAGTTGTTTAAGTTACTGGGCTGGCGAACTTAGTCAGGTGCAGGAGACTGCGGTTCAATCCCTAGACCTGCCCTTAAGGCAGCATGAGTAGCCTCAAAAAATACAAAAAAAACTCCTTCGCAACTTAAGGGCTTACCAAATAGCTCAGCAGATTAAAGCACCTGCAAGCAGGAACAGGGGCCTGAGTTCAATCCTCAGGCCTGCCATTCTGCCCCTGCCCCCAGGGCATGCTGAGACAGCAATTGAGACTGGGTGTGGTGGCACATGCCTGTAATCCCAGCTCTTGGGAGGCTTTAAATAGGCAGATCACTATGAGTCCAGTCTAGTAGTGAGATCCTGAACACCCTGTAGACCCTTTTTTAAAATAAAGAAGAGGAAGAAGAGGAAGAAGAAACAGGAGGAGGAGGAGGAGGAAGAGGAGGAAGAGGAAGAGGAGGAAGAGGAAGAGGAAGAAGAAGAAGAAGAAGAAGAAGAAGAAGAAGAAGAAGAAGAAGAAGAAGAAGAAGAAGAAAGAAGAAGAGAAAGAA
>NW_004524590.1:23757183-23769080 GCF_000260255.1 Octodon degus
AAAGAAGAAGAGAAAGAAGAAGAAGAAGAAGAAGAAGAAGAAGAAGAAGAAGAAGAAGAAGAAGAAGAAGAAGAAGAAGAAGAAGAAGAAGAAAATAAGGTAGCCAAGAGTGGAAAACACATAGTCACATGGTCGATTAATAAGACTATAGGACCCTCGGCTATTTTTTGAGATAAAGGGGATCTTTGTGGTCATTCAGATCATGTTATGTAACTCCTATGCTACTAGAAGACTCTAATTAATTAAAAATAGCTTAAGATAGTGGAAACCATCCGGGCACATGAGAGCACATGTGTCTGAAAGTATAATTCCAATGTGTAGTGTTTCTCACTGATATAAGCATGAGCATTAACCCCTAGTATTTAGTTCTTAATCTCACCTCTCACATTGACTTTCTGTATATGCTTGTTTTCTTTCTCTTTCTCTTTCCTTTTCCTTCTATGTCCATTTCTCTCTCTCCCTAGCCCCTCTCTGTTTCTCACTGTTTCTTTGTCAATCTGTTTGCCTGTCTGTCTGCCTGTCTGCCTCTCTGTCCTTCTCTGCCTCTATCTGTTGGGCTGTCTCTCTGTTTCTGTCTCTGTCTCTTGGTTTCTCTGGCTCTGTCTCTCTTTGTGTCTGTCTGTCTCTCTCTGTTTCTGTCTTCTGTCTCTTTGTCTATCTGTCCATCTGTCTATCTGTCTGTCTGTCTCTCTCCAATTGATGCCTTGATTTTGATATGTACCAATATAAAAGGATATTATAATTTCATTATTCCTTTTCTTCAGGAAATGCTACAATAAAACAGTCTCGATACAGGATTATCATCCAAGAAGCAGCTAATGGAGGCCAAGAATGCCCAGATACCTTATTTGAAGAGAGAGAGTGTGAAGATGTCTCATTGTGCCCTAAATATCGGTAATTAAAAACTTTTTTCAAATTATCATTGGATCTGAGTATAAATCACAACTTATTTGTTTTCATAAAGCATATGTCTATTCAGTGAAAAATAAGAATTATTATGTATCTTCAGTGTTTTCCCTTCCTAACTAAATGTATCAAAAAATTTAAGTGTGTGAATGTCTAGTTAACAGGGAAAATGAAACAAACATTTTGACTGCATGTTGCTGGCCATCTGCCATGTCTGTAGTTATGGTTCAGGATTATGACCCCTAGACATGCAGCCTGAAATCGCTGAGGTGGGGGTAGGTTCACACACATCCACACGCAGAGGAAGTGAGAACCTTAGCCTAGTCTGACCTTACAATTTTTAATAATAAATTAAGAACAAATTTGTTTTCTTTAATAATTACTTATTCTAGTCAAAAATATTGGGTTGTCAATTTTTATTATATATATAGTTTCAGAAAGTGCCAATTAAAATAAATCTTTATCTGATGGATAAAATATCTTTATTAAGAGAGAAAATGAGTAATTCTTAAGCTGTGTATGTTCTTTGTGTTTTTTTTTTTTTTTTTTAACCAGGGCCTGAACTGAGGCCCTTGTGCTTGCCCTGGCACTGAGCTATCTCCCCAGCCCCTTTCCTTGTGGTCTTCCATCTTGGCTAATTAGAAATTATTCTTTGCACATACAGTATCTTAGGTCAATCTGTTGAGTGAGAGAACCTTGTATTCTTAACATCTGAATGTTTTCAAATTGGTCAAAACATCTTAGATGTGTTTGGATTCAATTAAATCACTTTTCAGTTTTACTGATTTGAAAAAAATAGCTCATGGTCTTAAGAGTCATAGAATGTTGTCAGCACACTTAAAATATCTTTAGTAAAAATGTCTGCAACTTCTCAGGATAAAATGTTTTAGAACTGTGAAACTCAAGAACAAATTTATTCAGAAAAAAAAGGAACTTCTTTTCCCTGTAGGACAGATTCTTCTCTGTAGACCATTTGGGCCATTGAAGAAGTCCAAATAACTTGTCATGAAATCATGCTTTCCTCCCATTGTTTCCAATGGCCAGTTTGGGGAGGGTGTAAGGAAACATTGGCTCATGCCCAGACCACCGCATCTTCTTCAGCAACCGCAAGGCATTGTGGGGCCTCTATAAAGAGTCATTTTCATGTATCATGTATAAATATTGAAGTTTCTGAATTAGCAAAAGAACACTCAAGCAGATGAATCAAGGAAGATATTAATAGGCATTGTTCCGAACCCAGGACTATTATAATCAGATAAAATCCTAGAAACTGTTCGTGAGTCATTTCCTTGTCCACTCTCTTTACTATTAAATTGTATTTCAATGTAGTCTCTTGAGTTTGAGCAGGTTTCTGTCATTGCTCTCCTACCATTTTCCCCAGAAACCACATCTCCTGTGAATGAATTAGATGATTGCATTGTGTCTCCTGATGTTTAGTTCAAAATTTGTCCATGTTAACATAATTCTCAGCTCCTTAGTAAAATATTTTTCAATTTTGAGCAATATGGTTCCAATTTAGATTTTGCTTTCCCCTACATTAGTATATTAGAAAGGAAATTATCTTAAGAAGCAAGTTAAGTTAGATTGATATCATTATCTTATTCTTTTTAACTCCTTTGATGTTACATATGCATATATTTACAACATTAAAATAGAATAAAATGTCTATTTTTCTATGAGAATAAGAAATTCTTAACATTAAATTAGTAACAAAAGAAGGAAATAGCATGACAACCTTTATTCTCATATACACCTGCAGGGTGGCGCCACCAAGCTCAATAACTCAAAATGTTCATGGCTCAATATCCAGGGACTGAAGTCTGAAAACTGGTCTGAATCATCTAGGGCTATCTCAGACTCTCTCTGGCCTCCTCTGAACTGAAGGTCATTGTCCCAAAGCTGAGAACTTTACAAAGAAACTCTGAAAATTCCTTCTGTTCCCTTCTGTCTATGCATCTAGCTAAATTAAATTGACTACCTCGTTCTCATTTTCTTTAGGAGGTTTGTGTAAATTTACAGAATATGAATGAATGTCTTGTCTGAGTTGAAAATTTGAACCTTTCCTATTTTATCTCGTGTTTTAGAATTATTATGAATGGATATATGCATGTCTAAAGTAAATATCTACCTATGTTAAGAGGTGATTTCATTAAAAAAATGACTTTTGGAGGAAAAAAAAAAGGTTTTTGCTGATTTTCTCAGGCTTCACAGTGATTTCCTTTATGGAGATCTCTTGAATTGGGTCAATGTTATTTTTCTTGAAAATGCCTCTTTTTTCTTTTTGGGAGGTAACTCTTCCAAAAATATCAGAGATATTGGCTTATGAGAAAAACTAACAAGTACACTAAGTAAAAGAATGTGGTTAGATCAAGTACTTGGATTTTCTGGAATATTGTCCAGGGACAGGCTTAAGAAAATAAGTCGTTGTTTGCCCTGAATGTCATACAAATAGAATTGTATTAGCCTAAGAAAAGAGAAACAGTGGAAATCAGATCTCTTTCTTAGAGACTGTTTCCTCAAGGCAGTAACATTTTGGTATGTCATCACAGTTACATCATTAGTTACATCATTAGTCTTCCCTCTGGTTACCTATCAGGCAAGATGCATCCCCAGAATTTCACCTTTCACTTTATGCTATAGCCCATTAAGATGTGTGAGTTAATTCTGAGTCCTAGGAAGCACAACATAAAAAATTTGTTGACACTGGAAATCAAGAGTATTTACCTCATGTTTACAGACATCCAAACTTTAATTCACTGTTATAGTAGGCCATACGGATTTTCTACTTTTGTAAAAAAATATTAAGTTCATCACGAGTTATATTGGTCTGTACTCCTGGTACTTTTTTTTTTTTTTTTTTTTTTTTTTTTTCTACTTTTCTCTACAAACGCAAGTTTGTTTGTAAATAGTTCAGATTCTATAAAAATGGATTATTGCATGTACCATGAACCTGGATAGGGTTGACTGTTGCCATCCCAAGTGCTGGCCAAGGCTTGATTTATGGGGGTGTCACCTCTGTTCTTCTCCAATTATTGGCTTTATGTTTTGGATTTCAGAATATACATTTCAAGTATATTCTTTTCTTTTTCTTTTCTGTTTTTTTTTTCTTTTTAAACTCAGGACTCTGCACTTGCCAGGCAAGCACTTATTCCACTGAGCTATCTCTCCAGCCCCTCAAGTATATTCTTTTCACGTTGGTCACAGGAACAAGTTCTAGTTTGCTGTTCTTTGTAATCACAGGTGGAAGCCACAGAAATGGAGTCCTTGTATCCTTGTGCCAGAGTCCGTAAGGCAGGAAATAATGGGCAGCAGTGAGGCCTGTGGAAAGGGGCTGCAAACAAGAGGTAAGCGGCTTTTGATGTAGCTTCCAATACGTGTGATCTAAAGTCATATGCTCTGACAATGTGCTACTTATTATTATATTTAAGTAAGTTGTGATATTATTGGATTGTTTTATTTGTGTATCATTGAGTTTCTATCTGTTATCAGTCAATGTGGATGCCCAGGAAACATCTCTTAATTGGGACCAGCCTGGTGTACTGCAAGACTAAGGTAATATAAGCAAATAGGTACTGTTAGTCACAGTAGACCCCAGTGCTGATGTTGTAAAACTGCAATCTGGACATCCTCCAAGGAATAAAGGATATATCAAAATTAGACCTAGAGGCATACGTTATATTTTGTTTTACATTCTACTTTTCAGATAAGTTTAAATACAAGAATATACAAGTAGAAAATTTTAATGATCATGGATTTCAACATCATTATTTTATACATATTTAATATTCTATATCCATATGTAATATGCATAGAAAGGAAACTATTAAAATTTGTGGATAACATTATGAATAGGTCACCGGACATGATTAGGAGTGTTTGTTATAAGTAGTGTCTAGAAAAGGTGACAAAACTCTGAAAAATCACTAAAAATAATATTAGAATGCTCACTTTCTATTTCATTCATAATCCATGTTCCAAAGATGTAACACTTGATAGGAAGTTCTTTATTTTAAAAGTCTAGTCAACTTGCCACTACATAGTTGTGTGCCACAAAATAATATATTGTGGGACCAATTCCACTCTACTGGTGTTTAATGTAGTGTTCCCTTAAAGGGTATTGTTAGAATTTTCTCTTCCTGCTTCAAAAGTCATACTTTGAAAATTACTTCCCTGGAAAAACATTTATGTGCATATCATTGGCTAGTTAGTTTAACTTTCTGTAAATTACAAGAAGGTACATAATTCTTCATTATAATATTTTACTTCCATATATCACAAAATTGCATGATGTTTTATTAACAGATGTCTGTCTGCTTGCTGATGAAAAATTGCTATAAAATATTAAATCAGCAATATCTGCCAAGTGAATGAACCCCTTTAGAAATGGTTCCTTGGTGTAGTGAATAATTTAACTAAAAATGGGACCTGGGCTTTGGAACCATCAGCATCCTATCAGCATCTTTTCTTTGTAATACTAGAATATCCCAGTGGTTAGTTTTCATTATAAAATCATGCAGGAGATTGTTTAGGAATATTTCTTCTAAAGGATGTAGACTCCTATTACATAAAAAGCAAATTATTTCTTCCATCCTAGAAGGAGTCTTCCTTGGGTTCCAATTTAAATGGATTTTTAGCTGGATGGTTTATAGTTCCTTAGGCTAGTCAAGTAATGTTCCTTGGATTTTCCTAAATTACACTCAACATTAGAGAATTCCTAGTGGTTAGGTGGTGGCAATTTGCACTTTTAAAGTAGTAATTTGCACTTAAAAGTTGTCAATTTGAAAACAAGGGATGAAAGACATTTCTACCCTAGCATCTTTTCTTTAATATTACTTTAAAGACATGGAATAGAAAAAGGAACAGTAACCTATAAGAAATCTTAATAAGGTTTTCCTTACAAAATATCCCAAAGAAAAGGAGCCCAAGAAGCCTAACTTCTTGTCAGTTGGGCCTCTGTAATCTAAATCACAAGAGATGAATTTAGAAATGGAGTGGCGATAAAATGTATAGGACAGTGCTGTGCCTGAGTGTTGAGTGAGGCTGAGGCTGAGTAGTTTGACCGACAGCGCTTGTGAAATACACAAGGAGGAAGTAGGTACTCGGATTCTACCACTTCCTGTTCTTGTAGGAATCTGTGGGTTTATTGTCTGGAGATATAGTACAGGAGCAACTCTGGAGATGTAGTAATCACTGAGGGTGGTGGAAAAAGGGACTAAACTAAATTCAGGAAGATGAAGGTAAACCTATTTAGGGAATGTGAACTCTATTCCTTTCATTTACTTGTGTCAGAATGCTGCTGATCAGTTTTCACATGTCCCTTCCTGTCCCATTCCTGAGCAGGAGCCTGGGCCGCATATATATATATATATATATATATATATATATATATATATATATATATATATTTTACCAAGAATCTGTCCTGTCTTTAAATGATAATTTATTTACTTTTCTAAGTGTTTGTCAAAGGGAATGCATTGCAAAATTCTGAAAAAATCTAGGTTCAAAAGAAAAGTTATGCTAGGGAAGGAAATAGGAACAAAAACATGGACATATTTTATACTATAGAGAGTTTTCTACTTTTGTTTCTAGATATTGCTTACAAATAAGGACTTACTTATACACAAATATTTTTGAGTAAGATTGTTCACCACGAAAAAATATGCCACACCTGAATTCCTGTAACCTGTCCATGTGACTTGACTTGGAAATTAAAGGGAAATCAAAATTAAATTTGAGGATATAATTAATTTAGGAATTTCATGTGAGATAATTTTAGATGATCCCACTGCACCCTAAACCAAATCACAAACGTCCTTATGAGACACTTAAAAGAGAAAACCTGTGAGTGATGCATCCAGAATCTAACGAACATTTGACTCCCTTCTAGAAGATGCAATGACAGATTGGCCCCTAGAAGGAGTGTGGCTGGATGCCATCTTGGTTTTATACATTGGGCCTCCAAACTAGGATAGAACAATTTTTCTCTTGTTTTAGCTACTATTACAGCATTTTTTAATATTATAGGAGCCAAACTAATGATGTTGTTCGTTGATTTTCTTTTTCTTCTTTTTACTTTTTATTTTTGAGACAGGTTCTTGCTATGTAGCTCAGGCTAGCACTGAACTCACTTCATAGTCTTGGCTTATGTTATTATTTTTGTTTAATTTCACTGTGGGGTTTTGTTGTTGCTGCCACTGAAAGGAATCTTATCCATGGAAGTGCTCTGGGGCTTGGATTGTTATTGAGCTCTATTAGTGAGGGTTTATCTCTCTTCATCAATTTCTATGGAGTTCCTATTTTCCTGGACAAACATTAATTTTCTAAGTGAAGACTTTTCATAGCACAGAGGGAGCATGAATCTAGGTCATAGAGTCAGAAGATATGAAGTTTGTGGTTATAAATTCCATTTACAGTCTTTCCATTTGAAATGCTAAATTTTCAAATTGCAAGCGACTTTTCATGGACCATTTGTCTGAGAAGTATATTTCTTTTTCTTTTTTAGTTTTTAAAGAATACAAAATAGTAAAAAAAAATTAGAAATGATACATTTCATTAAAAAAATAACAGGAATTCAACGATGGTTGCTATATTCCATGGTGTTATCTTTAAATTAGTTGTTTAGGTTACCAGATATAAACCTGCAAAACTGGTTAAGACAACAACAACAAAGTTATTAAAAAAATTAAAAAGAAGAAAAAGGAATAAAAAGGGGGGGGGAAAGCATTAACTGCTCCTCTCCAAAGACCAGTAGAAATTGGCAGTACAATTATCAAAACTATCCTGCATATATATGTAAATATATTTTTCCCTTCTTTCTTTTGTCCTTTTCTTCATCCCAGTTTTTCATTCCCATTGAATAAATAGTTTCTCTTTCACAGGATCTATTGTACCTTTTAGATTTTATTTACTCTTTCAAGATCTCACACCAGTGAAACAATATGATGTTTGCACCTGTGGGTCTGATTTATTTCACTTCCCAGTACAGTTTCTAGTTGCATCCAATTATCTACAAAAGCTTTGGATTTATCTTTTTGTATAGCTGAGTAATAATCCATTGTATAAAAATCTCACATCCTTTTTATCCATTCCTCAGTTGATGGGCATTTGGGTTATTCTAACTAGGACACGCTTAACACCTGGAGACCAGCCTTCTGGTCATTGCTTCTAGTGTGGGTCCTTTAAAAGAGTGTCTATAGCAGGGTTTTATGTTTTTATCCTTGTGTACTATGAAGCCATAAAGGTGAGGACTTGAAACTATAGGATTTGTTAGACACTTTCAGGATGAAAGTTGTCTTTCTTGCATACGCTGTAGGATACTGTACTTTCATTTTATTTGGGGTTTGATAAGATTCCTTTATTTTGAACCAACCCAACAATATATTTAGAAGATATATACTTTGTTTAGTTATTATATTTTTCATTTGAAAGAATCCTTTAGGATTTATAAGTCATTATCCTGACAGGAACAGAAGCACCCTTTGTTTATTTTATTGTGTCATTGTTACTGGTATGTTTAATTGGTGTATGGTTAAGTTTTTGTCTATGTAATACTCTTCTAATTAAGAAAGAATAAAAAGTGATATTAGAACATATAGAATTATAGCTGTAGATCAGAATTTGTATTTTTATGTAAGGACAGATTCCCTGTTATTTCATCCTCATGAAGTCAATCAGTTTTCTGCCCTGCTCCTTATATGTATTCTGAGCAGAGAAAGAATGATGGCTCTACTTCCATGGAAAATAAAAGAAGAAAATTAAGAAATACATATATTCTAAAAATTTGAAGATACTGCACTTTAACAGGAAAACTTCTGTATTAAACTAAGAAAAGAGTGAAGATGCCGGCATTCCTAGAAATGTGAATTAGACTATGAAATAATTCTTATTTTACTAACCACAGTGATTATTTTAGACTTACTTTAACGGTGTCTCATTAGTATTTTTCTTTTGGCCAGTATTTTCATCTCACTCATCAGCTTATGCAAACCCTCCATCAGCAGGAAGGCTTGACTCTGTGGCACTGTAATGAATGTAGAGTAAGTACTGGCGGTTGACATTGTCTTGTGTAACATGGTTTGACTCTCTTAAAGAACCTGTATTCTTTTCCTTTTCTTGTTCTCTTTGGCTTGCTGACACTAAATAAAGTTCCTACAGACCAAAGTAGGTAGGTCTCTTATCAGCATTTTGATGAGTAATCTGAATTATCCGTTTTATTGGTATGGACTGTCCAGGAGTTTAGAAAAGTGCGCATCTCATATGTCTGGCTGGTTCAAAGGCATAACATAGGAGTCCATATCTTTCCCTCACCCCTTCTTCTTAGCTGTTACTCCTTTTCTCTGTTTTTAAACCACCATGAACCAAACAGATTTGTTCCCCTGTGTTCTTCTACCATGATGGTCCTGCTTTGGGGACAGGCGATCCATAGAAAAAATTTCCTAAAACCATGAGCCAAGTCAAACCCGTATTCCTTTAAATTGACAGAAGT
Source organism: Octodon degus (assembly GCF_000260255.1). Classification (NCBI taxonomy): domain Eukaryota; kingdom Metazoa; phylum Chordata; class Mammalia; order Rodentia; family Octodontidae; genus Octodon; species Octodon degus. The sequence goes on from NW_004524590.1 coordinate 23,766,578, forward strand.
GGGTGTTGTGGCCTGACATTGGGAAAACTAATGCATCCGGTGAGTGATTTTGTTCTGCTGTAGTCAGTTTTCTAAGAGTGAAAACATAATCTTCTCATACAATCGTTTTGGTATAATCTATGTGTTTCCTTCATATTGAGAGAATATCTTTATAAAAGGTGCTTTTCCATTTAAAAACAGGTGCAATAACCTAATTTCAGTATAAATTTTGGATTGCTTTTACCACTGAAGAAAGACGAAAGTACACTTAGGTAGGAAGACATTAAGAGAACTGGTGATTCAATGTCTTGATAGTATAGCAACAATACCTTATATTTAAAAATAAAATATATATGGAATGTATATGTGTGTGTCACCATAGCAAGATGCTTTATTTCATATTTTTCATAATCTAATTTCTTTCTAAAATTTGATGCATGATTAAACCTTTAAGAATTTATATAATTTCTCAAGTTTATATAAACATATAAATATAAACTGTATATTATAAAAACACAAGTAAATAAATTATATGAAGAAATTCAGAGGAGAATACTCATTTTGTTGGTCTAGACACTTTAGCTTTTTGACTGAAAATTATTTTTCTTTAGTCATATTGTCTTCAGGGGAGAAAATGAGAGGTAGAAATGCCAACTGACAACCAACTAATCAGCCATCTAGAAAATATGCATAAAAGTAAGGAAAAATCCACACTTTGAAGTGAAGACATCACCCGAGCTAGCTTGTCAATAAAATGACAGAATAGTCAATCAGTGTATTTACTTCCCACTGCCATGACAAAATATCTAAAATAATCAAGTTATAGGAGAAGAGACTTATTCTGGCTCATAGTTTCAAAGGTTTCAGATGAGAGTGGGTTAGCCCATCGCCTCGCTACCTGTAATCATGCGGAGCACTGCAGCAGGAATCGATGGTAGAGGTGGCTGCTCATTTCATGTCTACCAGGAAGTGCAAAGAGAGCCAGGAAGGTGCCAGAGTCCCAAAGTCTTCCTTAGAGGCACCCAATCAGCGACCTAACTGCCTGCTGGTAATCCTGGCCATGAAAGTTCCATCATCTCTTGTGAGCCACCAGCTGGGGACCAAGCCTTTGATACAGAAGCCTTTAGGAGATACTCAACATCTAAAATATTGCACTTACCTAGCGTGTTTTCCTCTGTGATGTCAGATATCTAGTTGTAGGAGACAAAGAGGATACACTTCTATATCATTTTATTGGTAAATACAAGAAAGACTTATTAACTCTATAGTTAGTTGTATAGCTTCATTGTCACAGTCATTGACATAGATCACACAATGTCATTTTAGTAGATTCAGAAAATGAAATCTATGGTTTTAACTACAACTAATTACCATAGTAGTCATAGACAGTCATAATTTTATGTTTTTGGTTTACACATATATTTATTATAGGTGGGGGCCTGCCCCTTAGCTCAGTTCTTCAAGTGGCTGCTTCAACAAAGCAGTCAGGCTCAGGTTGCTGTAGTTCGATCCCCACAACTCAATCCAGCCAAACCTGCCCTGAAAGCATTTGGAGGAAAAAAAAATCCTTATTGGGCTGGGGAGATGGCTCCGTAGAATAAGTGCTTGCCTGGCAAGTGCAAAGGCCTGAGTTCAATCCCCAGTTCCACAAAACAACAACAACAACAACAACAACAACAACAAAATAATAAAATAAAATAAAATAAAATAAAATAAAAAAATAATATTATAGGAGGGAAAAAGGTTTGCGAGGAAGGAGAATGAAGTATTTTCTTCTATTCACTTCAATAATTGGACAAAAAAGCTATACTAGCTGTGGGATGCGGACTTCTTCAGTAGGAAACTGGAGGCAGAAAGTGACGGCAGCCAACTCCAGGGAATACTTCCACCTACCTCACTTTCTTAAATGAGCAAAGATGTCTGGCAGTTTCTTTTCTGTGAATTTAATGAAGAAAGAATGTGACCCAACTTTCCAGCTCAAATCACTGTACACTATGATCTAGGCAACAATCAAACCCTGGTCTAAACCTTATCTTGTGACTCACAAGATAACCTTATCTTGTGAGGTCATTTTTAATTGTCATGTTCATTACACAGGAAAAATGATGTGATCCTGACTTTGTTTGAAATAAATTATGTTCTTGGGGATCCTTTAAACTTCACTACTAGCATCAGTATCAGAATAAATTTTGGAGGGTATAATCATTTCTTTGTCAGTTTATTTTATTAATAAGTTTTAATACCAAATGATGAATTATGAACATTTTAAGGGACCTTAAAATATCTCTTCTAAACACATTTGCTGATAATGTGGAATAGTGAAAATCAGGTGAAATGCAGGAATAAAGTTGACCTTATAGGGTGAATCTCAAAATTAAAATATTCTCAGATTATAACAAAAGAATAAGTTATCCCACTGGAGGCAATGGTTTGAAGAGTAAACCACTGGTCTCAGCAGAGACTGCAATATAATGGCAGTGAATAAAGTATGTGAGAGATATTTTTCTTTTTCTTTTTTTCTTTT
>NW_004524590.1:23779695-23781553 GCF_000260255.1 Octodon degus
TGGGAGAGGGTCCGGCCCACGCTGCGCCTGGGCTGGAACTGGTCCCCCCCGGCGCAGGGTAGCAGGAAACTCTCCGCATACTCACCGGACCTGGGCTAGGACTGGGTCTCTAAAATGGGATATTATAAGCAGTCTGCTACATCTTTTTCTCTCAATTGGGCAATGAAATATGGAACAATATTCTTTACAGGAACGTTGCTGTGTCTTGCTGTTATATGCTTGATGAAAATATTTCATCTACTTTATTGAATGAATAGAAATAGATAGAGGTTGATTATGATTTCACAGAAATTGGTTTCATGAATGCAATTGTTTATTTCAATTTTCTTTATTTCATGTGCTAAGGGAAATCAAATAGGAGTTTCATTACACTTAGTGTGTAAAAACCTAATGCTGTTTTAATTGCTTCTTTTTATTCCACCCTGCCCTCTGCAAGATTCAAAACCAAAAGAAAGGAGTAGAGAGTTAATTTATTCTAACAACCTATCGATAGTTATCATAGCAATGTCATTTAATCTGACATGATGAAGATCTGAGCCTGGCAAGTCATTTTGTAATTTACATGAAGGATATTAAACCTTAGAAGGCTCCCTCCCCTCCTTTCATCAACCTTCTGTCCCTCCCTTTCTCCCATTTTTTTTCCTTCTTGTATTTCTCCCTTTAATTCTTTCATTGGGCAATTTTATGGCATGCAATTTTGTTTCATCTAGTATATGAGTTGTACAATTTATCAATTATAGTATATGTTTGTGTGAAGTCTGCAAGTATTGTATATCAGGACATGCCCATGAAGCATTTCTTTTGAAAAGAAATTTCAAAATTTATTACCGACTCTATGTTAAATAGATTTTAAAAAAAGTTCAACATCTTGCTCTGCATACTACCTGAGCAATCTAAAAATGAATGATTTCCAAGAAATAATAAGAGGATAGCGTTATTGTGATGGAAGGCACATAGTGGAAAAGAAACAATGACATAATACAAAGGGATACACTTGTAAATATTCTGGACATAGATGGTGGTGTGAGAAACGTTGAGAGCTTCTGTGCAATTGTATGTGGGAAGAAAACTTGAAAACCTATTGCAGATACTTAAACAAGCTGGGAACCAGGTAGACAGTGAGGATGGGAACTTCTGGGTGATTAGGCAAAAATACTGATGCTCTAGCAATCAAGGAAATGTCAGGAAATGGAGCTGTAGGAAACATAACAAATATGTACCTGTGAAATTTTTAATTGCAGTTCTCATCAGAACCTTTCTTGAAATCCATATAGCAACATTAAAACTATCCTCCCAGTGCACTATAAAGGAATTGTAGCACCCTGCACCTATATTTCCCATCCTGGCTCCCAGGCAACTGGCTGTGCACCTCCTTACTTTTCTGTCCTTGTTCCTGGCTCTTTCTGGCATGATTGCTGGCTGTTTCTTTCCTTGTGTGTTCATTAAAATTTAAGAATCATTTCATAATCATTCAGTGTATTCTAAGCCCCTGTTGTCAATTCTGGAATACAATAATGAAATAAAAATCTCTTATCTACCCCAGATGATACAATGGTAAAAGAAAATAGACAACAAAATTAATGAACAATATCTGGAATCAATGGTGATAAATTGTGTGGAGAAATATGAATAAAAATGGAAGACCATAGAAAAACAGGAGAGAAGTAGAAAGAACAGCTGAATTTTAATTATGTTGATGGGTAAAGCTTTTGCTATGAAAATGACATTTGCTTGAAGACTTAGGGAAGGAGATGCAGTGAATAAAACTTTTGTGTCAGTGAACAGCATTCAGTGAACAGCAAATGACAGTGGAGCTAGAGAAAAAAGAAGAAGAAGAAGAAGAAGAAGGAGGAGGAGG
>NW_004524590.1:23781653-23786237 GCF_000260255.1 Octodon degus
GGAGGAGAAGAAGAAGAAGAAGAAGAAGAAGAAGAAGAAGAAGAAGAAGAAGAAGAAGAAGAAGAAGAAGAAGAAGAAGAAGAAGAAGAAGAAGAAGGCAGGAGGAGAAAAGGGAGAGAGGAGGTCAGAAAAATGAACAGAAAACAGGTAATTACTTAGAGCTACATGACTTGTGAGTGGGCTCTAAATAATTAGCCACTGTAGGCTTTCTCAGAAGATTGGGCTGGTCTGATTGACATGGCCATTGAGTGGTTAATGGAGCATAGGTGTAAACACCCAAAGATGCCAATGAGGAGGCTACTAGATCTGCGATTGGGAATAATTGAGGCAACTCAGACCCAAGTGCTGGCAATGGCAGTGAGAGTTTGAATATTTTGAGCATATGGATGATGGGATTTATAAAACTTCTGAGAGAAATGCTATCCAGCAATGACTAGAGCTACATCTTTGGAAGGCAGATATGTGAACTGTGCTAAGAGATGAGATCATTGAAAGACTGCACACATCGAGGGAAGAGTCTGAGTACTAAGCTAAAGCTAAGCAGTCAAGTAAATGAGAATTGATCAGCAAATGAGATTGAAAAGAAAAAATGATCAGATCATTGGTGAAAGCAGAAATACGATAGTGTGAGGTCTTGAACACTAAAGGAGGGACATGTTTCAAGGAACAGAAGGGTATAACTAGCTGCTAAATGTTCCTTTTGGAAAATTTTTATGTTATATTGCGTTGAAGACCACTGTTGAACTTGACAGAGCTGTTGAGCAAAGCTGAGGCGAATACTACAAGAGCATGACTTCAGAGGCTTCCTGAGAAAGTTGAGGAAAATTTCCTTTGAAAATTCTTAAAAGGAAAGCAATAAAGTAGTGTGACAGTTAACAGGATTATGGATTCAGTGAAGGAAAGGTTTATTTCTAGGATTGGAAAAATAACAGCCTAAAGGAATGACTTAATGGAATGATAATATAGAAAAAGAGTAGAATTGCTTGAATATCATGTTAATAATATCCCTTAGTTATTGCAGTCTGATCAGGCCCACGATCTCTCAAACAAGAGGACAGCAAAGGTTTAAATAAATGAGACAAATAGTATGATTTCAGGGCCCAGAAAGATCAAAAACCCTCTCACAGAATTTGAAATTTCCTAGGGTTTTAGACAAAGAACTTCTTTGGGGAGCCTTATTGATTAGCTTTTCAAACAAAAAAGGGGGATACTGAAGAAAATGTAGGAATCTGGGCAGGATTTGGGAATCCCTTCAAGGACTTCTCCAAGTAATACATTCTGTTAATTTAAGAGAACAACATTGTCCTCAGGAAGGGTTTCACCACACCAGTGAGAAGTCTGCAGCTGCAGTCTCTTTTTGTTAACTGGGGTCAGAGCCAAATGTCCTCAGCTGTGGCCTTATCTTGTCCTTTGAGATGTCCCAATCTCACAGGGATACTCAGGTCTCAGTAGGGACCAGTCATTCATAGGGGATCCCTTACTGTGAGTCCTCTGCTCATCTCCAGAGAAGGGCCTCAGGCTCAGGCAAACTCACATATGAACCTGACAAGCCAATTTAATCCTGTTCAGAGCTGCTTCATAGTGGCCTCCATCACTCGGAGAATGCTTTATAAGGTAAAACCTTTCACGTTAAACTTCTTTGTGTTAAAATTGAAGTTATCATTACAAATAAGTTTCAAAAAATAGTTAAAAAACAAAACCCTTGGCCTGCCATGCTGGCCCTGCCCCTGGGGTGCACTGAGACTGCAACTGAGGCTGGGCATGGTGGTGTCCACCTGTAATCCCAACACTTGGGAGGCTGTAAACAGGAGGATCACTAGGAGTCCAATCTAGTAGTGAGACCCTGAACACCCTGTAGATCTTCCCTAAAATACAAAATAAATAAATAAATAGTTCAAATAAGTTAAATAATTAAAAAAATAAAACATTTAAATTTGTTTATTCCTTCCATCTCGTCAACCACAGTCTCTACTTTTTAAGTGAATTCAATTGTAACTGGCTATGTTTCTCTTTGGAAATATGCAAGTAAATATCCACACAGATATGCAGGGAGGTGCTTTTTAAGTGAACATCTGTATCAGCCATACCCATTACAATTTTATTTAGTAGCAATAATGCAAATATATTTCCTGTTATGTAGAAATTTCTTATTCTCTTTTCAAGTGTGTATTTAATCTTCATTTGTTCACAAAAATTGATTCATGTTGATAAAAACATTTGAAAACCAAGAAAAATTTTTACATAATGAAAATGTTTTCACTTATCTCACTAGAAAATTTACATTTCATATGCAAATGTTATAATTTATTTAAATTTATTTAGTGGAGCACAAGGAAGTAGAAATGAACAATAAAATTCTTAAACTTCAAACATTGTGTTTTGTTTTTAAAATATTATATTGTCCTCAAAGTTTATGCTAAATGAAAGTTTATGCTAAATAAAAGAAGAGCTATCTTAACAAGTTGGCATTGATGTTTTAGCTTTGTGTGTTTCTTAATGGTCACAATTTTATCTTTATTAATAATAATTGATCAATTTTCTCCTAAAATCAGAATGGACCTCTGGTATCCAAACACCAAACTAATAGTCCTGATTTTATAAAATTCAAAAAGTATCTATCGGGCATTATCTATAAATAGATACAATTTTAGGAAGTAGAATTACAATAAGTGTCAGTGCTGGTCAGACCCTTACCTTATTACACTTAACATTCATTTTAAAAATAAAAATAGGGGCTGGGGAGATGGCTCAGTAGAATAAGCACTTACCTGGCAAGTGCAAGGGCCTGAGTTCAATCCCTGGTTCTGCAAAAATAAAATAAAATAAAATAAAGTAAAATAAAAGTAAATTTTCATATGTAAATCTAGATTGAAAAATGGTAAAAAGTTGATTTAAAAGGGAAATTTCTGCTTTTGACAAAAAATACTTCATGTAATAATTATTGTACTTAGTGCATATTATAAATTAAAATTCCAAATCACATTGATCCTCATGTCCTCAGCTGGTTTGTTCAAGCCTCTGCTGTTTCCTCACTAGTGTATAGACGGTGTTGGTTCTTTAGAAAACCCTGAGGTAATCCTAGTAATTATTTCATGTAATACTGCAATTAGCTTGTTTCATCTATAAACCATGACCCTTTATTCTTTCCCAAGTTTTCTTTTAATGAAATTTTGTGTATGTATTTCTTTCTGTATCAGTAGACTTGAAGTCACTGTATCTGTACTGAGTAGCTCAAACTACTGGTCTTTTTGACTCAGCCTTATAGAAAGCTGGGATTACAAGTGTGAATCACCAAGCCTAGCTTGTTCCCTGAATTTTGATGATAGATCTTGGTTAACGGTTAATTCTGTTTTGGCACTGTCTACACCTGGTATGTGATTGTAATATAAAATGTGAACTTGTCTGCAGATCCATTCTCTTTTTATTGGGTCATATTTAATTTTCTATGGGTTATTTTCCAGAAGTACCAAGGTGATAAATTTTTTCGGGTTTTGTTGTATTCAGAAATGATTCTATTTTCCTTCAAACTGAAGTGACAGTTTGATTGAGTACAGAATTTTGGCTTGAAAATTATTTTCCTACATGTGGCAGACCACAAACATTATTGCACTGAGGAAAACTTTACACTTATAAGTGGAGATCAATTGTAGAAGCAAAACCAGGGTAAGATGTGAATATGTTATAATTGCCCAAACTGTTAAACTGACTCAAGCTGAGGCACTTGGTGCTGAGGCTCAGAGTCTCACGGTCAGACAGGCAAGAAGAGGGTATCACAAGTAGGCTGGAAATGAAATATGGGACTACTGAACATGAACTGAAATGCATGTTTCCCATTTCTGACCTTGGTTAAGAGGATATTCTGCTGAAAGTGATGATGAGAGTTAGTCATGCAACTTGGCCTAGGACAGCAAGAAGTTAAAAACATAAATGGGAAAGAACATTTTAGTTATATTTAATTGTAAATATAACTGAATAACCAAGGTCCCTAAGATATGTGGAAAATGTCTACTTTCCCACTTATGTTTTTAACTTCTTGCTGTCCTAGGCCAAGTTGCATGACTAACTCTCATCATCACTTTCAGCAGGATATCCTCTTAACCAAGGTCAGAAATGCTACTTAATGCCAAGGAGGTCAGTCATCAGAATAACAGCAATGGAAATAGACTTCTAAATGGCTGCTACTTCCCTTCCTTTTTGCAAAACTGGAAAATTATGCTTGTGACCTACCCTGACCTGTGAAGATAAGTAAAGGTGTTTGGGGTTTGTGACTCACACTGACCAAATTAACAGGTTACAAAACCATCACATGTACTGTATACTTTCATTTGGAAAACTGTGTTTGTGCCTTCTTTTACCTACTTGTCTGTAAACCTTAATTGTTTTTCCTAGACTTACAAAATTTTGCAAGAATTTAATGGTTGGGGCTGGTGAGATGACTCAGTGGTCTAAAGCACCTACTTAGAACAAGCTTTGCAAAGCACAGGGACCACGGTTCAATCCCCAGCATCACATGCCAGCCAGCCCCGCCCCCTGGTGGGCTGAGCTGGCCACACACACACACACACACACACACACACACACACA
>NW_004524590.1:23786337-23794081 GCF_000260255.1 Octodon degus
CATGTTTTAGGGTAAGATTACCTTCGTGTCTTTCATGGCTGCATGGTTGCTTGAAGGTAGAATATGCATATTTTCAAAGTTGATGATAAATAAAAAATAAATATGAAAGGATTTGGGCAGCCTAAAGCGTGTCATTTTATTTACAAAATGTTAACTATCTGCAGATGCAGAGGCACTGTCTTTCACTAGCCCCTTCGATTTTAAAATTATAAACTATGATCCAAAGGGCAGAGTAGCCATTTCTGGCACCTTCACCTTATGTACATTCTCAGCAGATATTTTGCTGATGAAATGGATTTTTAGGATGAAGATGGGTGGAAGATGGAGCTTTTGAAATTGGTAAATGGAGCAATTTGTAAAACTCTGAGCAAAAAAATTTTTCTTTTAGCTACGTGATTTTCAGTTACAAAACTGTCTTCCCTTTGGGAATGCTAATGTGAATTTCAAAGTCTAATAAAGCAGTGTAAACGTAGTAAGTTTACATGTTTCTCATCCAGAACTAAACTTTTGGGTCTTTGAATTGATGGATGTCCCCTGACTTTCCTCAGCTCTGGTGTCACAAGGTCATAGGGTTTGTTTCTGCTTAATGTAGCCCCTGGCTCAGAATTGTGGCAGGTGGGAAAGTGTGCATTTCTGTTTGCATTTCTCAAGAAAAGAAAAACAACAGTCCTCCTTCCTAGCCACAACAAGAGAACAGCAAAAAGGAACCAACACACAGAAAGACCTGTGCCAAGCCTGGCAATGTAGTGGCTTAGTCGACCCTGTCTCAATTGGGAATGCCCTGGGTTCAATGCCCAGTACCAGGGAATTTCTTTTTTTTTTAAAGAAACAAAATTTCAGAAATGTCTAAACTCAGCTCTTTGGAATTCAAGCATGCAAAAGTTTTAAGACTATGTCTATGTAGGGCCATTTGCATTATAAAGGATTCACATGATGGTAACTACAAACCAAGAATGACATTTTTCCAGTCCAGGTACATGGAAAATAATAATTTAAAACTGACAAAGCCAGTTAAACTCAACATATGGTGATCTGCTTCATAGTAAGATATCAAGAATAAGAACCAAAGGAAGAAAGGTTGGTGGTGTGTATAGTCTTTGCAATTACGCCATAAAGAGTTGTGAAAGCTTCTACTAGAATATCAAGGTTGGAAAGGAAGAAATACATAAAAGGTATTTTAAGGGAAAAATTTGTTGTATTTAATAGCTAATCTCATATACAGACAAAAGAATAGTGATAAAATGAAAGAACTCCTGTTTCAGGTCAACATGAGTGGGATGATAATGGCAAAAATACAACAAATTATTGACATAAAATGCAAATATGCTAAGGAAATAGTACTTGAACAGGTAAGAGTAATATATTAATATGTGAAACATATTTAGGAGATATATATATATATATATGCATATATATGTATATTTGAAACATGAAACATATGAAATAAGTAAAGATTTGGCACCTCAGTCAATATAGTCTCAGTAAAGTAATTATAGGTTTAAAAATCATACTTTTAGGGCCGGCTGAATAGTTTTAAAGTGCCTGCAAGAATATGCAGGGGTCTGAGGTCCAATCCTTGGGCCTGCCGTGCCAGCCCCACCCCCAGGGTGTGCTGCAAGGATAATTGAGACCTGGCATTGTGGTGTGTGCCTATAATCCCAGCACTTTGGCAGCTATAAACAGGAGAATCACTACGAGTCCAATCTAGTAGTGAGACCCTGAAGACCCTGTAGACCCTTCCCTAAAATTCAGAAAATAAAAATAAAAATAAAAATCATACCTTTGGAGCTAAGAACATATTGAGTAGGTAATATTACAGTGTATTAGTCAAAGAAAACCAGGAAAGATGTAACATCACAGCTCAAGGTTCAGAGAGGGAAAATAGTATCACCTCTGTGCAAATATGAAGGCAAAATAGTTATAAGGGGTAGGGGAAACATGCTGAGCCCGTTAGGATATAGAAAATAGTTGAATGAGTCTGACTATTGAGGTAGAGTATGAGGCATGATGGAAGACAGAAATGAAGTCAGGTGTTGAAAAGAAGGAAGGCTTTTTTCCCCTCTTTTTCCTGAACTACAGGTAAAAATACCAGAATTTGAGGGCAAGGATCAGGAAGAAGACATGTGCAAAAAAAGGGGGGGGGTGATCAGTGATAAAGCTCAGTGGTCTAAAGAGCCTGCTTAGGCAAGCTCAAGCAACCACAGGGACCTCGGCTGGATCCCCACCACCACATGCCAAGGCAGCCCTGCCTGCAGCAGGCCACAAAAAAATTTTAAAAAGGAAAAGAAAAGAGGTGAGAGAACTTTTATCAAATAGCTAAAGATCCACCAAAACCCTTTTCCCTGCCTTCACAGTCTCTCATATCGTAAACAACTGCTAAGATCTTCCTGAGTATCATGACAGTCTCCCAATACCTGTCCCTATTTCAAGGCACATTTCTTGTAAATGCATCTAAGTGTGATGCCAGAGTCCTCTGTGTAGAATAAATCCTAGGATAGTCTTGACTGCTCATGAAATTTCAGTGTTTGTTCTTTTGCATTCAATATCACTACCGTGAGCCCCCAAGCGTCTTCCAAAGCCAGGTAGTATTTTGGTTCTCTTACTACTGTCTCTCAGAGAACATCATCCACTATCCCTTGCCCGGGTACTGCCAGTAGTCCACATGGTACTCTTCATCTGTTGACTTCTTCGTCCAGGAAGGCTTACCTTTTTCCACTTGTGGGAACCCTACACTTCCTTCTAGTCCCATCTTGGGTATTTATTTCTTCTCTAAATAATATTTTTCTTGTAGTTGTATTTGAGCTTCTCAGCACACAATGTAGACTAAGTCGTACCTTATGTCTTACATTTAGGAAGGTCCTTTTTCATGCACATATCTCCAGTGCTCCAAAATATCTCTTTCTTACATATGTACTAGTGACTATTGCCCAGTGAGTCCTTAAGATAAATTATTCCATATACCAGTATAAAAGTTCAGAACTTTGGCAAAAATATGATGAACAAAAATACATGCAAGTATGTATGATTTCATTGGTATAAAGCAAATTATTATTAAGATTGTTGCTGCAAAATAGTTTTTTATGGTGAGATCAAGTACTTGCAAAATGAAGTGTTTAATTACTAGTTTAAGTTCCTGCGGTGGAGAGGGTATCAACTTCATTCCATAGTGTTCAGTCTGTAACTATAGGTTCAAAGGTGCATAAAAGTATAGTATTTCTAAAGAAAGAAATGTGATGTGATATTAAAATAACGTACAACCTGACTCTCTAATGCTATCGTGAATTAAATTCATGCAGTTTTTTAAGTGCCACTCTATGTATATTACAATGGCAAGGTTTTGTCCATGGTATCTGAGATTGTGGCCAAAAGTAATGATCCCCTTTTTCTATGGAAGAATTTTGAAATTAAAGGTGATTTCTCCACCACTACCAAAAGACATTTCCTAACAGCTGGAGGCATTTTTATAGCCACAGTGGAGAGCAGAGAGTGCCACTGGCAAAGCTCTCTATCTGTAGTGCGAAGGCTGAACATTTTCCACAGTCTAGCCAGAAGTGTGCTATTAGCTTAATTTTCTTGTGTTCAAGCAGATCCGATTTGAAAATGTCTTTTCATTTTCAGGATTACTTAAAATAATTCCTACAGAAATAACATTCCTTACAACTGTGGTTATTATTGATAGCATTAACCAATTGTTTAACTGTGTGTTTATCTGTCAGCTAATTACAAGTACATTTTAATCCACAGTGGTGCTAAACATTTTTTTAAGACTCATTTGTTTGAATGTGTAGCTCCAGAGCACCGGATAATTTACAATTGGATGGTGATGGCAGTGTGACAGTGGCAAAGCCACAAACTTGTAATTAAATTCTGAAACATTCATGCAGACTGAAATTTTGAGAAATGTGCCATTTTATCAGCAACGTCTTGGGAAGTTTAGGTTTTGGAGTAATGCGTGGGGCATAATTATACTCCACATAGAGTGCTACTTATTTCCTGTTTATGCTGTAGAACCCGCTAAGTTTAATTTGTATTGTTACTACTTTAACAACCCTAATCTATGGTTAACACAGTTGGTATTTAATAAGTAGTTGTTCCACTTTACAGTTCCAGAAAAATAATTTTATTTCCATTGTTTTTGCTATAGCTTTACATTTTTGCATTTTAGTCTATATTTCGCTAATGCTAGCTATCTCTATGTGTTGCATTTGAAGGCTTTTTCCCTTTAGGCAATTATATACTAAGCAATTGCACCATCCCAGTTATCCCTAGTTGCTCTGGACCCATTTTTAATAGTGGTGCTATTCTGCATTGACCTTTCTATAATCTGCTATTCAGGCTAGTTGAGTGAATATTTTCAATCTGTACATCAATACTCCATTTCTGTGCCTGGTAACACAAAGTAATGAATTTTCTTCTTTCTTGGTAAAATCAAATCATGTGCCTTCCTTTTCCCAAGGATACCCTGTATAATTTCACAGGTCAAGCTTAAAGCTCTTATCTCCCAGATTTTAAATATTATATTGAATCAAGATGGTGCTTTTAATAAATTTTGCTTTTACTTAAATTTTATATTCAAGAACTTCCTCAGTTGTTCATCTTGGCATATAGATAGTCATTTTCTTCTGTCATGTGACATAATGCATCCCCTTCCTTTTCCTTCTCCTCCTGTCCTTCCCTCTACATATACATTAATATTTCAATTTATTATTTCTGGATTCCATATTCAAAAGAAATGCATCACTGGGGAATAATTCTGTATTCTTATTCTATAGTTTATTACACATAAGTATAGTATTTGCTCACATTTTTTGATGGTGCCTTCGGTGAACTTGTAACTGGCTCGACCCCACGTGATCTCACTGGAGTCATGATGGATAACAACAGACTGTCTTCTGTTAAAATAGGAGTATAACAAGCAACATCCCCACAAATATTTATGGTAATCTAGATAAGCAATCTAACTTGTCAATTGAATTTTTTTTTCTATTTTGCTTGTTTCATAGTATTGTATTTGAGAGAGAAATTCCTAGCCTTTCCCTCTAAAATATATTTAATATCCTCATGTTCCCAATCCTTTCTTGGCATTGGTTCTCTTTACATATTTTCTGTGAGAACTTTGAACTTTGCTACACATAACATGTCCCTAGCAGACATACAGTACACACATACCTATCTTTGAACAATTTGCCCTATTGAAATGAGAAAGTCTTGCTTTGTGGAATTTCCCAAATTATATTTCTTTAAAAGATGAGGTTCATGATAACTAATTTTCTCTGATTAATATCTGAGACTTTAAAATGCTTTATTTTGTTATATGAAATAGATTAGGTCTTCTAAGTACATATTAACATAATCTGAACTCTTCCATTCACTGAAGATTGAATTCCTTTGAATTTTTGTTGGTGGTCCATGTTTCTTGGTTCTCATTAAGCAATAATAGAGAAGATTAACCAAGAAGGTCAAAAGTCAATTTTTCATTTCCCTGCCACTGTAAGTGGATGAAGATTCTTTAAGGGAAAATCCCTTTGGCTTGAAAATGACTTTCTTTTTCTTCACATACTTCATATCAAATTTATTTTGTATGTTCTGTACTGACCCAAAATGCCCATAAAAAGAGGATTATATATTGTTTGAAAATGTCAGTTATTTGTTTTGTGTTTGACTAGAATATTGTAGCTCATTTTCTTCTATCTAAAGCAATTTTAATTAATGGTTATTTTCCTTTTAATTTTTAAAAAACTGTGGTCTTGCTTTTTAAGTACAGTGACCCAATTGCTGCCAAAACTAACATAGAACCTTCTATGTAGTAGAGGAATCTCATGAGGTAAGGTGCTGTCACATGACTTAGGCTCCAGTGAAAGGCTGTTGAAGCTAGATAATTGTTCTGGGCATGTCTTGATTTGCCCCCCAAAGCTTCCTATGCCCATAGGTGGGGCTTGTGGGAGGTGACTGCATCATGGGGGTGTGATTCTGGACCATGGTTGTGCTTCCTTAGTCCACTGATGGGTTCATAGTCAAGTGTGATGTTGGGAGGTCAAACCTGGTGGGAAGACGAACGTCACTGTGGGAATATATAAACATATGTGTGCCTTTATTGCCTTCTGCTTCTTGCCGTACTGTGACCAAGCCTCCTCTGCCATGCCTTTCTACCATGGAGCCAGCTAAGAGCTGAAACCTGTATCAACTATGAGCTAAATAAACCTTTTCTCCTTTAACTTGTGGGTGTCAGTTATTTTGTCTCAGCAATGAAAAAATAATTAAGACTAATTGAGAAAACTGATGTTACTGCAGATTCTAAAATCTTGTTGCTAGAGAGAATATTAAATCACTTTGTGCATCTCATATTTATTAATGGTTAATCGTGCCAATATGATAATCGAATGTTGTGTGGCAGGTTTTAGGGACAAATCCTCTGCTCGTGTCGAATCAGATAAATTGCAGATATTTTGAAGAACCTTGCCGACTCCCTTAATATTTCCATTGAAAACAGGAACTGCACAGAGTTATGAATGAAAAGGACACAGCATAAAGCTTTTCCCTCTTGACGTCCCAGCGAATAGAGTGGGTGTTGTCTAGGAGAACACCCAGTGACTAGGAACACTTGGGTGTCCTGGTTCCTTGCTCTCACTGGTTCATTCCAGTATACTCCTTCTTCCCTCCACCAGTCCACATCTGCAAACTGAGTTCCCTACAAATGGCATAACACACCTTCAAGTATGTGGGTCCTTCTTGTTGCTTTGCCTTTTCTAATTATGACTTCAGTGAAACTTTACAAAATGTCTATTAATTGTAATACATAATTTCATTGAGCTTTATTTTGATTTATTGTTTTTGCAAAGGGTTATAAATATGAAGGATAGAGGGGCCATAAGAACATTTCAGGTGTGGGGACTCCCCTCACTTCCTCCTTTCTCCTAACATTTCACACATTTTATAGGTAAGTATACTGATTTCTGTTTAGTCAGATGTAAGAGTTTCTTTCTTTTTTTTAAACCAAGTTCCAAGTAAAATTACCCAAATACCGAAAGAAGAATAAACTTGGTCATCAAATAGTCATTCTATAAATGTTACGCTTTCTAAATTGAAAGCGGAGATGCCATTATGATTCTCCATTGTGTGACCTTGAAATTGAAGTAATATATCATCGCTCTTATGCTCTTGGACTGAACCCAAAGTGGCTAGCACAAATAATGTTCTATACCAACTTCTACTAAACTAATTTTGTACAGGCTTTATTTGAACATGAATAAAATATATGATGGACTGTAAAAGCTATTGAGTTTGTTTTATGCCATTGGCAAGTAGGGTTCAGGTTTTTAAGACCAAAAGGCAAGATTGTAACAAAACCTGAGTATACCTGCTGGCTTTTTGTATTAATATATAGAAACATTTGGGGAAATTTGTATTTCATTTAAAAACAACAATGTACTTCTGTTACACTTATACAAATATCTATACTTGTAGGCTTAGCTGGCTGTTGAATGCACATGTAGTTTGAACTTTAAATAGTTGCTCTTGCATCTTTTTTTCTCTATAGGATATAGATTTGATATAAGCAAGTGATAGGAGTAAGTTTTAAACTTTCTATATAAATTTGTTACAACTTGAGAAATTTCTTTTGTACCATAAAATGGGATATTTTTTTTCTACAGTTTTATTGATAAACATATAGCAATGAGACAGTTTCAAATCAAATCGGAAGTACAGTTTCAACAAATAATACACTGCATATATTCTTCTTAGT
>NW_004524590.1:23804831-23848614 GCF_000260255.1 Octodon degus
CACACACACACACACACACACACACACACACACACACAAATAAATAAATAAATAAAATTTAAAAAAAAAGAATTTAATGGTGCACTTACCATCACCATCATCATCCTTAGGATCATTTATCATTATAAATCATAGTTGATTATAATAGGTTTATTTTAATTCTTGCTATATTATTACTGGAAACACTTTTAAGACATACATGTGTCTTCATTGAATAATTATATTGTTTCTAGACCTCTTTTTCTCTTCTTTTGCTTTGGTGATATTTCAGACTTAGATGTATCTATTATATTTGTTTTCTGGAGGCCTGCTTTGTCCTAATATTATTATCTTTTTTCCTTTGAAATGATTTATTGTCCAAATCATCCATCTGGTTTTTAACCATTTATATCCTATGTTTTCTATAGCACTGATTTCTTAAAAATGTTCTGTGCTGGGGGTCAAATCCAGCACCATGAACATTCTAGAATTGTGCTCTGCCACTTAACCATATCTATTTCTACTCTCATTTTTAGAAATGTACACAGAATATTTGGAAATACTACTTTTTGCTAAGTTTAGCAATTCTTTCTTATTTTCTAGCTGTATGCATTCCTGAAGAAAAAATAAGGAAGACATTAATAGATAAATAGTTCCCAATTTCTTCAAGTAGCAGCTATTTAAAAGCAGGTGTGCATCTGGGGATGTATCTCAGTGCTAGAGTGCTTGCTTGCCTAGCATGTGTGAAGAACAGATTAATCTCTAGCACTTCTCAAATTATTTATTTTAACCTGTGAGAATGATATTTCAATTTTTTAAATTCTCTTCTGCAGTTTGCATTATATGCGTTCTTCTCGGCCTTTTTCTATTCAGATGTTGATGTTGGTTTTCCACATGTCTTAGGGACCTTGGTTGTTCAGTTATATTTACAACTGAAAAACTAGTTTGAAACATGAGACTTTGTATTAGCTTTACAAAACACACATATCCCTGAAAGGGAAAAATTGGGTGTAGGGATGCAAATAGGGCAACCATTTCCTAACATCCAGGGTTTTTGTTAATCCATGTGGCTGGCCTCATCTCTAAGGATGATGAGTCATAATAGAAAGAAGAATTGAGGGTTCCCACTAAGCTTTCCTCCAGATGTTAAATTAACACCTCCTGGAGGCTGCAGCTTACTGTGTGGGTGTGCCCAACTCTCACAAACTCTCGCCTCAGCTGCAGCACTGCCTCTGCTCTGTTCACAATCAAAGCAGAAAAAAATAACTAAGAATAAGGGTCGAAGCATCTCCAAACAGTGTGTGAGAATATTTACTGGCTCTGAGCTTCCTAATCAGGTTCCAAATTGCCTTAATCTCTCTTTAGACTTCTTTCATCTAAGAGCAAGAGATCTAGTGAGAAGAATTATATTTTTTTGCATTTCTGTAGAAGGTTTATAGGTGTTTGAGGAGAGCTGTCACATGTAGTATGCAACATTTAACTAGGAACATTTAGATTTCACTCAAAGTCTACAAATAGCTGTTATATCATAAGCTTAAATAGTCTCACCAGACATCATAGTTATCAAATTACAGGTACAAGTAAGAAACTAGCTTCTTTTTGTGATCTAATTCATCTAGCTTTCAAAATGTAATCTATTTCATTTATAAATATAAAATATATTGTATATTTTTTAAAATCCATCATTACATTATAAATTTTGGAGGAAAATATTATTAAAACTCATTCAGACTGTCACCAGCCTAAGAAAATCATTAATTGATTAATCAATTAATTGTAATGCTGAGGATCAAAGCAAAGGCTTTGCACCTATTCAAAAATGCTCTATCACTGCATTGTACCCTCCGCCCAATGTTTATTTATATTCTAGTGAACAATCTTCCAACCAGCTTTTGTACATGTATGCACAGAAACAAATCTGAAGTTTCCCTTCTAGTAGTCTGTAGATATTTCCAAGTATCATTCTATAATGTTTCAGTCTCATAATGGGTGACATAACAAATGGCTCAGAGCCATAACAGTGTTGATTTTTAAACTCTAGGACCTACTTCAAATAAAATTGCTAAATCAGAGTATATATAATTTAAATTTTTAGTAAATATTTACAAATAAGCTATTAGAAATATTGTATAATTTTAACAACCATATAAAATACTATTTTAACTAGTACCAGATCTACTAGATAGATAGATAGATAGATAGATAGATAGATAGATAGATAGATAGATGATAGATAATTTGGTACTGGGAATTGAACTTAGAACCTTGTGCTTGCCAGGCAGGTGCTTGTGCCACTAAACTATATCTCTGGCCCTTACTCAATATTTTTAATATTTCTCAGTAAAAATTAATACATGGTGACTTGTTTTGGTACTTGTGTTTCTTTTATTTCTAGTCTACTTAGTCAACTATTTTTCTATTTAAACAATACTAATCAAAGTTCTTTCCCTACTTTTATATAAATGGTCTTATCTTTCCCTTTAGTTTAAAAGTTACTTCATACATTATAAACGTTACACTCTTATCATATAGTTTATACAGCTCTTCCCATTTTGTATTTACTTTAACATTATCCATGTATATTAAAAAATTAGACAAACTTCAAGTCTTGATGCATAATTTTAAAACATTTTCTGATAAAATTTTTATCACTCTTTCACTTTTTGGTTTCCAGATTGTATGTTATACTAGAAAATTCTCACTATCTCAAGATTATAAAAGTATGAAACTATGCTTTTTTATTTTGATATTTAGAGAAAAGAGGGAAGTACAGATAGAGTGCTTTCCTCTCCAGGTAGGTAGCAAGTTATTCCTAACCTCTGATCCATGAATTGAAATGTTCACTGTTATCAATTTCTATGCTAGGATCTCTTTCTGGATCATGTCATTTTTGGAATCTAATTATTCATAAATCAGTAAGCCCAGTATTGTAATATATTTACAATATCATTTAACATGTAGTAAACTAATATTTTCACATCAACATTTATATTTTAGAAGTTTATATATTTATATCTCCATGTATAGATGAATGCATTTTTATTACATTTTTAGTCGAACTTTTAAGTCTTGGTGTCATGTGTATTTTGTATTCATTTTTTATTATCTTAGAATTTTTACATTTGTATAAGATAGATTT
This sequence comes from Octodon degus, assembly GCF_000260255.1. Taxonomy (NCBI): domain Eukaryota; kingdom Metazoa; phylum Chordata; class Mammalia; order Rodentia; family Octodontidae; genus Octodon; species Octodon degus. The sequence goes on from NW_004524590.1 coordinate 23,807,950, forward strand.
ATTTATCGATAATTATCATAAAGATATATGTGCTTTCACAGATACAGTATAGACTTTTCTTAAGTTACATGTGGGGATAAATGGCTACAAATGGAATTTCATAAAATGAAATCATATAACGAAGAAGTTATCAGATAAGTGAATGTCTATTTGCCATAACCTTATGCCTGTGTCTTCCTTTTTATGATAAGAAATTATCTCACATTTGCCCAAAGATAGTTACTAAAAATTTGTTCTAGCAGTTTTCCTGATGTGTTTTTCCCCTATCTTCCACTTTTTCATATAATATTTTCTAATATATTGGAAAAGTTCTAGGTCTGTATGATTTAATCACCTAAATGAGGACTAAGTCCTGGGAAGAAGCAGTGAAGAGGCTGTATGCTGTGAATTGCGCAGGCAGAGGAGGGGGAGGGGATAGTGAGCCAGTGAGAGAAGTAGACTGTATATTCATTGACTATGGATAGCCTTAGATGAATATTATTACTCCCAGTGGACAATTAAGACGTTTTAATCCTCTGATTTGACAGGTGCTCATATATTCTGTACTTCAAGAGCACAAGTATGAGCATAGTGAGAAATGTACAGAATTTGGAGCAAAATTGAGAGTATTTGTAGATATAAAACTTATTCATGGTATTAAAGTGTTCTATGAATGTAGCTGGCAGTTTTAGTCAGGTAGTATTGATTTAAAAGTTTTGTATATCTTCATTATTTTTTCTAGCTTTGTGAAATATTGATCAGGTCTGTTTTTTATCGCTTGCATGAAAATATCCTACATAGTGATTGTCTGACCTATTTCTATTTTTCCAAGAATTCAGTGAGAAATTAAATTCTTTCATAAACTAAAGTAAGGCATGTTTATGAATATGAGGTGCTCAAAAATAGATTTTTGATATTGTGAAATGAGCTCATTTTTATAAATATTTATAATGGCATAATGGGACATTTAAGATGCACCTGATGAAACAGTAACTGGACTACTATATTGGAAGATTAAATGACAGTAAGGCAAAACAAATAAACCGTAATAATTATGGAACATTGTGATCAATGTTTATCCACACATACCTCCAGAGGGGGTAAAAAATGCCAGAACATCCCAAATTCACAGTGTCTGACTTTCAAAAATACTGACTCTCTGTTACAGACAGTTATTTAATGCCTGAGTTCTTGTTTAATCATTATTTATTGCATCCTACTGTCACCTCATTCTTTTGTTTTTTGTGAACTAATTTCATTAAGCAAGATTATTTCTACTTAAGTCACAGAAGTTCAACTCAGATTAGTCTACCACTGAAGCAAAGGACATTGTAATTGAAAACTCTAGGGTGTAGGTTTTGCTGCAACATAAAGCCCATCTGAGATTGCAAGTGTTGTCATCGGGGCATGTATTTTCTTCTTAGTTTTACTTCTTTAATACTGGCCTCACCTTTGGGCCACCGCCCTGCATGAGCCAGTACTTCCTGGTCCAGGATGTCTAGTCTACAGGATAGTGAGAAATTTTCCTTTGCAAAGATTACAGCAAGGGGCTGGGGAGATGGCTCAGTAGAATAAGTGCTTGCCTGGCAAGCACAAGGGTCTGAGTTCAATCCCTGGTTCCGGAAAAAAAAAAAAAAAGATTACAGCGAAAGTCTAAGAACTGAGACTTAATGTCCTGATTTGGTGCCATGTCCTTGAGCACTTCTTTGACTGATCAGGCCCAAGTTCAATAACCACAGAGGAGATGCAATGTGAGGCCAAACATACTCCAAACATATCATATTGAAAATCCGAATACTCTTTATCCTTTAAGTAAAAACAAAAAACAAAACAAAAAAAAAGAAAGAAAGAAAGAAACTTCTGGCAGAAGCACAAAATGGGCTGGATATTGAGCAACAACATTGTTGAAAGTTGGAATTAGATACTGCTCAACTTTATAGTCCTTTCTACCACAAGCAGCACGGGATTTGGAAGCTATAATATGGGTTCGAATTTCATTTCTGTACTTAATAGCTGCGCAGCTTTAAGTTTCACCTTCCTACCTCTCTGTCCTCTAGTTTTCCACCTTTAAATCTTGATTCCTTCAAACAATTTTATGAATACTGAATTACATCACAAGGAACAGCAATAATTTGTAACATATCTAAAATTAAGACTCATTAGGCAGAACTTTGTAGTGGAAGTCACCTGTCTTAGTGTTTCAGGTCTTATAATCTCTACTAAATCTATAATACCACCTGCAAGATATTTATTTATACTCTGTAAATCCATGAAGAACATGTCTTCAGGTTAGAACTTTTGAAAACAAACAAAGCAAAACAAAACATAACAAGAAGCTAAAATGGGTATATTGTGTGGGTACATTTCTATGAAGGATACACAGTAGGTCCAAGAGCTAGCACTTTCTCATTAAGTTGATTGAAATTATACTGCATCCATGTGGCTTGTGTTTTCTGACCTTTCCTTTCTGGGGCTGCTCATGAGTCTCGCTCGTCTTGGTTCATGTGATCTGTACCACGGTGTCCACCTCCGACTTCAAGGCTCCTCCTCCTCCTCCTCAAAGGCTAGCGTCTTGAATTTCCACCACTCAGAGCACTCCCTCGCAGTGTCTCAAGGTGCCTGCCCATTCGGAGCTTATGGGAGGGGCCGGAGATGAGAGCTTATGGGATGGGCATTTGCCTCGCGCTTTCTGTGGACAGCGTTCCCTGCCGTCAGCATGCCCTGTAGCACACTGGCTTGCTTCTTCTCATGGTGACCACAGCAGAGCTTTGCAGGCATCCTCACAGAAGATGACGCAGCTGCTGACCTTTGCTGCCTTGCCTGCCATTGCACTGAGGAGGAGTTTCAAATGCTCTTGACAGAAAGACTGATTTCATCTTCAGAACCTCAGGGAATGGTACAGTGGCAGTTTCTGTGTAACACTGTGTACAGGCCCTCATAGGGCCATTGCCATTTGATTGACTCATGTTTATGTCTTATGGTGTGCAGAAGCACTTTAAAATACAGAGTACCTCTTATTGCTGTTTTTTAATAAATCTAATTCAGCGTGTATGTTGGCTTAGATTTTTCTCCTTGCCTATGCAAAGTCAATTTCTTTGTACTCTAATAGCTGAAGCTTGACATTAGTGGTATCCAGTTTTAAAAATGAATCATTGCCTCCCAGATTTCCTTGAAGCTAGGTATGGTGAGGTAGAAGGAGAACTTATCGGATAGAGCTTCTGGGCACTTATGTTTAAGTGGGTCAGACTCAGCTTGGCTCCCTTTGCTCTTGCCTGTCTCTTAGAAGAGACTATTTTGAGCTCCCGCTGCCTTTTTTCAGGCTTGAAGAAGGAGGGCATCTACTAAAGATTAGGGAGCAGAGGAAGGTGCTCAGGGAAGCTGTGCATCATCCTTGGAGCTCTATTACAGGGTTTATTTTATGAAAACATTAAATTGGAAGAAGATATTATGAGTTTAAGCTAACATAGTAGAATTTCTGTTATTAGCTGCATATACTTCCTAATATAAACACCTTTTTAGTCATCGTATCTTTCTTTAATGTGTGACTTCACACATATATAAATGTGGCCATGTGACACTGTAGCCCAGGTTATCTATCTATCTATATTATGACACTTTATATTTATATTATATATTGATATATTACATAACACAGCATTGTTTACCATTAATGATTATTTAAAGAAAAATACTTTCTATTTCCTTGAAATAGAGAAGTATAAGTTTATGGGAAAGTATAGCAATTTTGAAATCATACACTTGTAATGATTTTTATCAGTCTTTGATCAAAGTAGTAAGAGTGAATGTCTTTCATAATTCGTATTAGTTTTGAGTTAATTTCTGTCAATGTGGGCCATTGTAGGAAAGTACTAAAATACATATACGAGCTTCAGGGTTGTATTTGTACCCAAGTTCAAGGTAATGATTTTAATAGGTAAAGGAAAGGGTAAGTTTTATTCTAGTTTTTTTCCCTACAGATTGTACTGTGAACCCACCAACCACTTAGAAAACGCTTACAAAGGGAGACTAAAGGTGATCTATTCAAATCAGAGCAAACGCATTAATTCCTGTCTGACCCTGCCATTGACAAAGCTATTGCTTTACCTTGAATACCCTTCTTCTCTGCCTGACAAAATCTTTCATCCTCAAAACTCAGATCAGATGGCACTTTCTAGTGCAGCCAACTGCAGCTACAAGATAAATTCTTATTTTCTTTCCCAAGCTTTTTCGGCACGAGGCAGGCAAGATGTTCGGAAGTGTCACATGGAGATGATGAGCTTGTGTGTGCCCCAGAAAAATTACTAGATTTCATTAAGCTTTAAATTTCTCATCTTTAAAATGGTAAATAATAATACTTATGGCATAAAGTAGCAGTGACATAAGAAAGATTAGTTAAACAAGGTCTTCACAGAGAAGTTGGTTTGCGTTTAACTCTCAAATTAAAAAAATCAATCTTATCTTCATTAGCCTGATGAAAAATACTCTTTCCATTAAATCTGACCATATACTGTAGTAGAGAGGATATTATCTCTTGGACATTGTAAGTTCTAGATATACAGAAAGAAATTTTTTTCTTAGTTTTCTTTGAATACCATAGATCTTTAATGAATGTTGAATTGGATAAAATCTTAAGTATCTTTTGAATTTAAATAATAATTATATTCCCATGCCTTGTGTTTTACATGTGAAAATCACACACATGCATTCTGAGCTTCTATGGAAGTATTGTGTTTATACTAGTGAACCTGCCTATACAGCTCTAGTCTTCTATTCCAGAAGAAATGAGTGCCTTGCCATGACATTGAATGTAATTAATTTCCCAGTAAGGAAAGTTACCTGCTATCCTGGTGTCATTAGTTTGGTACATTTAGAATTGAGCAAATAGCCATAGATACTATAGTAATGAAGCAATGTGGTCATCTCAACCTGCAAAGTGGATTCTTCTGCCCTGGTATGTATGTGGAATGGTTGGCAATAGGACATCCAGGCTCCCAAGAACCTGCAACAGAACACTGTGAAACATGAAACAGAGTATCCTTTTCAACAGCCACCCAAGAAGTGCAAATACATCAACCATATTGTGTTGTTTTAGTCCATGCTGAACTTTATGGAGTATAAATTCTTGTCCAATCTAAGCACATCTGTTCATAATAATTAACTTCTGTGCCTTGTGAGCAGGAAAAGCAGCATCAGCTATACGTCGGGATGCGCCAGCTTTATTCCTGTCTGTCATAATGATTCATGGAGACATTATGGGGAAGCAGATGCTTTTTATGCACTCTAAGAATCTGCATTGTGGCTGCCTTTGTGCAGCCATTACTCCTCATATGTTGAATTAAGCAGGGTTTTAAGGTTGTAGAGCATTAAGGTTGTCAAGTGCTAATACCACTGTGGGAATATAATTTTGAAACCTTAAAAAGTCATTTGCTCATTCCAAAACTCAACTCCCCTTTCTTCCCTGGTGTGGGATCATAACTTAGGGCCTAATCTTCAGTTTGAGTGGAGGCTTTTATAAAGTTGCAAATCATTGGCCTGGAAGCTCCTCTGAACATTTAATTCCAGTCCCAGATCTACCACCTTCTCTGTCAAAGACAGGTAATAATGCCTTCCCAGTAGGGATGTTAGGATGATTAAAATGAAATTATAGGTCTGGAGCACAGAGCAGGGAGCCTGGCATATAACAATGGTAACACCTACTGACAGTTACTGTTCAGGCTTTGTTCTAAGTTTTTATAGCAATGTTGTAGTCAGTCCTTCACAAATTCTGTGAGGTAGATACTGTTATTATACCCATTTTGTGCATAAGAAGATTGAATGCTAGAGAAATTAACTTCCACTAACTGTTTTCCCAAGAAAGTATGGGACAAGGATTCAGGCCAATTCAGTCTAAGTTCAGAGCTGGCCTCCTTAGCAATGTTGTTCACTCCATAAATGTTATTCAAAACCTTGGCTAAAGCTAATACAAAGCATATTTTAATTCTAAGATTTTATCAGACATCTTTGTTCATTTGAGGCAGGGTCTCGCTCTGCAATTTAGGCTGGCCTTGAATTTGTGGTAATCCTCTTGCCTCAGCTTTTTGAGTGCTGGGATTACAGGTTTGCACTACCACACCTAGCTAGCCATTTGGTAGTAATAACCTGAGCTAAGGTTTTGCTCAGTTTATGTAGAATATAATAGATGTTCCTAGAATACTCTCTGATATACTTCGATTTCCACATTTGGAATTTTTGTGTGCCACAGTTGAAGTGTACTTGAACTTATTTTCTTTTTATTAATTTTATTAAGAGTATAAATAGCAATGAGACAGTTTCAAAACAGATTATGAGGGCAGTTTCAATAATTAATACATTGCATATTGTTGTCTTTGTAGTGGTTAGTCATGTTACAAGATGGAGACATGTTATCATGTCCAAACACTATTAGTACAAATCTTCCTTCTCACTGAATTAAGAGAAAGTAGCTGTATATCTATCTTAACTATTTTGTATATACAGATACAAAATGGCCCTTCATTTATATTTCCTTTTTTTGTTTAGTTTTGTCAGAGATGGATATACCATTGCTATTTAAATATTGTAGGTGTGTGAATTCAGCAAAATAATCCAATATAGTCCAGTAGTCCATAATAGTAGTCGGTTATCTGTAGGTCTGGCAATATCAGAAGTTGTTGAATGAGCTTTTTACAGCTCAGCACATTAATATGGCTTTACTTTTTATACCTTGTTTTTATACTTTTCTGCTGGATGGTTAAGACCAAGATAAAGCAAGACCTATATAACAAGATGTAACTCTTTTACTTGACATGATCAATCAAATCCTCTCAGGATTTGACACACACACAAAGGATCTACAAACTGTGGTACAGGGTTTCAGGGTAAATCCTGAGGGAATTCAACTTATTTTCTTACAGGTACAGAAATTTAATTTTAATTAATGATGAAAGACCTATAGAAATATTTTCATATTTCTGTTATAAACATCTCAAAGATAGTTTCTGATGTTCTGACAGCTTTTGTAAGGTGAAGTCTCCCAAGGCCCCTCCTGTAGAGAAGAATATATACAACTATGTTTACTACTGTTTGGCTGCAAATTCCCAAGTCCTGGGCAATCTGAATGGCCAAAGCCAGTCAACAAGTAGTTAAGTATCATAACAGAAACTCATAGAATGTGGTGATATCTGATAAAAGAGGTTGTGAAGGATCATATGCAATCTAAATTCTGAATGAGAACATTGATGAGTGAGAAGACAGCATGGGTAAAAAAGTCAACAAAATAGTGGCAAAGGCATCCCATTTCAGAGAAAAAGAAAGTTGAAACAAATAAGAAAGGTAGAAGTGGCATGAGAGAAACACAAGGAGAGAGACTAGGAACAAATCAAGTAGGAGCCTAAACTGCTAGCTTCTGTGCTGCCTGGTCCCTTGAAGATCGATGTCTGAAGACTCCTCAAGTATCCCTGTGAGCTTCTCTTCTCCTGTTGCCTGAGAAAACTTTATAGCCTGTTCTCATTCTCCATTGAAAATTCATAAGTAATTGTATTTTCAATCAAAGGAATGAATTAAAGCTTCTAATCTTCATGATATTTGGTTGCACACAGATCTGGGCTTGGAATTCATTTTCAACACTTACTAACTATGGAGAAATTGGCGGGGGGGGGGAGATTTTGATTAAGTAGCAATGACCAGGTGAGTATTCAAGTTGCTTGTTTATGTGAATGAATTTGACTGTGAATCTCATAACAAATTTGTCTTCAAGCCAAACTGTAAACAAACTTCAATGAATTGGTAATTTTGAAGAAAATTAATTCCATAAATTTCACAGATGAATATTCATCATTTTATATGAGAAAATTTAGGAAGATAAATACAATTCTGTTTGAATAACAGGAATAAATTCTCTGACTCTAGCCAAGTAAAATGCCACATTATTGTCAGTAGTAATACCTTTCATTTATTTCTGTGTCTTGTCCAACTCAATCATTTTGAAAATGAATTTTATATAGGAATATACATCATTCTGTGAGTTTTGTGGCAATGAGAAGGCATGAAGAGACTTTGTCACTTGAGACTTAGGTAATTTTTCCCCTGTTGTCAAAACTCTTAAGTTAAAATATAATTCAGAGGTGAAGATAATGATTTAAGTGGATAATTTAGTACTCACTGCAATTTTTCTTTCATGTATCACATTATTTTTGTGCAGCATTTGATGACTGACTTCTGTTATCCTAAATACCCTGTATCTCAGACCCAGTTCTTTGTCACACATAGTCCTCAGCCTAGAATACTTGGGTAGACTGTTGATATTCAATGGATGATTATTCAGTTAATAGATGAAAGGCTGAAATAGTGATATCATATCTCTCCCCTAATGAGTAGTACAGCTACATATTTATCTGCAGGGCTTGAATTTCTAACAAGAAAAATGCAGTCTGTTGATAGTTACATTCGTTGTTTATTTTATTTGATGAGGAACTATGGTCTATTTTAGTGTTCATTCATAGATTGCTTTGAAAGTTTTAGGCACTTTGTGAAATAACAAAGACCTTGCACAGTTGCTTTCCCTGCAGTGATTGTAGTATAACTGATATGATTAATAACAAACATATTATTTAAAATAACTTTATTTATTGGTAGATTTTAACATGCATAATAATAATATTCATCATGAGGAATTTTTAGCTGTACATGATATATCCTACTTTTTCTTTTTTCCATTTGCTTCCCCTCCATCCCCTCTTCCCCTCCTTATTTATAAAAGCTTTCTTTCATTTTTTCCTTCTATTCTCTTTTTTCTTCTTCCTTGATTCCTTTCCACTTCCACTCCTTTGTTATCTTCACATGGAACAGTTTCTGTCTGTGTAAATATCTGTTATACATTTTCATCCATATTTACACTTTTGGTTTATTACACTAAAGAAAAAAAGTAACATTTAAATATGCAAGTCTGATTTATTTTACTTGAGTATGGCCTTAGGTACATCTATTTAGCAAGATATATTTTGAGTTTATCCTTATTTACATCAGAGTAGTACTCCATTTTATTTTTTAAAAGATGCATTATTCATTCATTAGTTGATGGACACTTGAGTAGTTTCTAAGGCTTAGCTGTTACAAACCACATGGCTATAAACATGGATGTGCATACAACACTGTAGTTTGATACTTGTAACTTTTGGGGAAAGATACTAAGAAAAAGAGTAGGTGGGTTGAATGAAACCTGTAATCCTAGTTTAGAAGAATCACCACCACACTGATTTCCACAGTGGTTTTACCAGTCTACATACTCACCAATAGTGGAGGAAAGTACCTTTTACCCCACTGCTTCATCAATGGTTATTGGATAATTTCTTGATAATAGCCATTCTTTGTGGAGAGATGGAATCTCAGTGTTGTATTAGTGGGTATCTCTTAAATGATTAATGATGTTGAACATATATATATATATATATATATATATATATATATATATATGAGATTTCTACTTCTTGATCTGAAAAGTGTCTAATCATTTCAAATAAACATATTTGGATTTAATGTTTAAAATTGGGGATCTGAATTATTTGAGTTCTTTATGCATTCAGGATATTAGTCTCTGTCCTAGAAACAGCTGGCAAATGTTATTTTGCACACCGTACATTGTGCTTTCAATCTGTTGTGTTTTTTCTTTTTTTGCTGTGTAAAGATTTTTTTTGTGTGTGTAAAGGTCTTTTAATAAGTTTAAATCCCAGTTGTTTCTTTGTAGTATTTCCTGCATGATTAAGGTTTTGTTCATAAAATCTTTGTCTATACAAGTGCCTTTAAGAGTTCTACCATATTTATCTTGCATCAGATTTAACGTTTCAGTTTTAATTTTCAATATTAGTTTAGTGCCTGGTGAAAGATATATGTCTACATTTAACCTTGAACATATGGAAGGCAATTTATCCAGTATCATTTATGAAAGAGTCTTTCTTCCAGTTAACATGTTTGGCTCCTTTACCAAAGATAAGTGAGCTGAGTATATCTGGAGATGTTTCTGCATTAGCTAATTTGTTTCATAGAACTTTGTGTCTTTTATTTTTCAACAGTACTGTGCTGTTTTTATCACAATAGCTTTGTAGTATACCTTTAAGTTAAGGATTATGATGCTTTTTGTTTTGCCTTTGTTACCCAGAATTACCTTTGCTATTCTAGGTTTCTTCTGGTTCCAAATGAATTTTAGGAATGTTTTCTTCAAATTCTATGACATTTGTTATTGTAAGTTGGATTGGAATTGTATTAATTCTATATAACATCTATGAAGGTATGGCCATTTTCACTGCATTCATTCTTTTTACCCAAGAGCAAGGGATACATTTCTATTTCCCAACATTCTCTTTAATCTCCTTTTTTACAGTATTGAAATTCTCAATGTAAAGGTCCATTATTTTCTATAATAGGAAACATAGGAAATACATAGATTGATTCCTAGGTATTTCATTTTTATTTTGAATGTTATTTGGAAAGAAATTGTTTCTCACAACCCTCTCTCAGTGAATTTGTTAATTGTATGCAGGAATTCTATTGATTTTTTTGGTGTTGGTTTTGTATCCAGCTATACTACAGAATTTGGTTATTAAATCTAGATGTCTTTTGGTGAATATTTTGGGATTTCTATGGAGAATATAATATCATTCATGAATAGTAATATGAATAGTAACAGTTTAACTTCTTTCTTATCATCATTCCTTTCATTTATTTATTTATTTTTTTTCTTTTTGGAACTGGGGATTGAACTCAGGCCCTTGTGCTTGTCAGGGAAGTGCTTATTCCACTGAGCCATCTATCCAGCCCTCTATTTATTTTTTTCATGTAGAATTTCTTTGGCTAGTGCTTCCTTTTTTTTTTAATGGAACTGGGGATTGAAGCCCTTGTGCTTGCCAGGCAAGTGCTTATTCTGCTGAGCTATCTTCCCAGCCCCTCTTTATATATATTGAATAAGAGTGGTAATAATGGGCATCCTTGTCTTTTTCCTGGTTTAAAATGAAATTTTTCAGTTTTTGAACATTTAGTGTGATGTTGGCTGTTGGTTTGTCATAGATGGATTTTATCATGTTGAGGTAAAGATCATCTATTTCAATTTTCTGTATTTTTTTAAATCTTGAATGATTACTGGATTTTGTCAGATTCTTTTTCTGTGCCTATTTAATGATCATATAGTTTTTGGTCTTGGCTCAGTTAATATAATGTATTACATTTGCTGATTTGCATATGTTGAGGTATCTTTTCATCATTGGGATGAATACTCTTTGATCATGCTAAATAACCTGAATGATTTGCTGCATTTTCTTTCCAAGTATCTTATTGAGTATTATTTCTCTGTGTTCATTATTGAGATTTTCTTGTAGTTCTCTTGTTTGGATCCTTCTCTTGCTTTGGAATCGGGGTAATGCTTGCTTCTAAGAATAACTTTTGGAGTATTGCTTCACTTTCAATTTCATTAAAGATTTTGAGAAGTAGTGGCATTAATTCATCAAAAATCAACAAAAAAATGAACCGTACTTTTGAACAAATGTATTTAGTAGATGTCAACAGAGTGTTCTACCCTACAACATTGGAATAGATATTCTTTTCATTTGTACATAGGACATTCTCCAAATAGATCCCATACTATCTTATACAACAAGCTTAAGTAAATGAGAAGTAATTAAAATTATTCCATGCAGATTATCAGACCATAGTGCAATGAAACTGAAAAATCAATGACAAAAGAAACCATGAAAACTTCATAGACACATGGAAATTAAATAATACACTCCTGAACAACCAGTGGGTCACAGATTACTTCAAATAAGAAAATAGACAGTTTCTACAGCTAAAAGATACCACCAATGTAATGTATTAGAATATATGGGACTCAATGAAATCAGTCCTACGATGGAAATTTATAGTAGTGAATTTCCATATCAGAAAATCAAAATGAACTCAAGTAAACAATTTAATGTTGAACCTTCTAGTTTCTAGAAAAAGAAGAACAAGACAAGCCCAAACCACATGAGAGATAAAGATCAGAGCAGAAATTAATACAATGGAAACTAAGAAAACATATAAAGAATTAATGCTTCAAAGAGGTGTTTTTTTTAAGGATTAATAAAATTGATAAACCCAACCTCATCAAACAATAGAAAGAACAGACACAAATCCAAGTAATTTTAAATTGAAAGGGTGATGTCACAACAGACCCTATCAATTTTGAAAGTTGAATTAAGAATATATAAATATTGCAAATGACCTAATATCAGTAAATAAAATTGAAAATGTAATTAAAGATATACTATAAAAGAAAAGCCAAGGTCATGACAGAGTCACTATGGAACTCTACAGACATACAATTTATGGTTGCTACTATTTTCTCTTGAATCTTACAGGAAAGTTTTTATCCCATCAATAACAATGGATAATTTTAGAGGAAAAGTATATTTCTTAAAAATTATAAAAATAATTTTGCATAAACAGAAATAGGAAAATAATTATGGCATAAAAATAGGATTGAGTCTGCTTTAAAAAAAAAGAAGACAAATTAAAATTAGTAAAAAAGAACAAAATCCAAACTTCATATGACTGACTCTTCCACAGAGCTTCCATCTAGGAGGAAGAGAGCCTGGAACCTTGAGTGAGCTTGACCAAGTGCCTTTTCTTAAGCATAGAGTTCAGCAAACTCTATTTCATACCTAACCGCATCCAACTGGTTGCTTCATTTTCATGTTTTGACTTGATAGATTTCCTTGAGTTCACTGTTTTGTTTTAGTTTTTGTTTTTCTTAACCATGTCTTTAGTTTTTCCAGAGGCATTGGCAATGTACATGGTCTGTTTAAGATGTTGTTAACATCAAAAGAAATTACTGGATAAGTGGCTTCAGGATAAAAAAAAAAAAATCTCTGTGCATTTTAGCCCTCTTCCTCATTTCATTTTTTAAAAAAAGAAAGAAAAAGGTCATACCCTGTAGCTCCACATCTGGAGACCAAGGAGGAAATCTGCAGATTAAAGGGAAAGGGAACAGCTGTCTACCATTTTGGCTTGTTTTTCAGCCATGCATTTCTAAGTTTGTCCATTTTTTTGCTTCCTGTGTAAAGAGCAAATATTATTTTGAAAGCAGGCTCACTTCTGGTCATAACCAAACAGTACTGCAGTAGAACTGGTGGGGGGTCCACTGAGCTTGTACTCGTTCATGTATTAGTTGGTAGATCATGGCGAAGTTATTTATTATTCATGTGCATCATGGTCCGAAAAATGATGAGAATAATAACAAAACCTCAGAGAGTTGTTTTGAGACACCCACAGTGTGTATATACTATATATTAGCTAAGTTATCTGTAAAATGGCAGTGTCATCTACTTCTTATATTTTGTAGGTTGAAATGAGGTACATAAATGGATTTGGAGGGATGCTGTACATCTTATTACACAGAGGCCGCAAATTAACTTTGCATTTTAAAATTTATTTTCTCAACTATGTACTGTGCAATCTTCATTCACTGGCATACTTGTGGCTATACAATTATGGCTGTACTATACATATGTTGCCATACCATTCCGAGGAGAAGAGGAATATATTCCAAGTGCCATCTCCAAATTACGAGGGAACATTTTTTTCTAGAAGCCCTCATAAATCACCCCTGAACTTTTGACTTACTTTTGATAACAATCCTATTATGTAACTAATATTTTTACAAGGGAGGCATCACAAATTCAATGTCTTGAATGAGTTCTTAATTCTGAAAATTATGAGGTGTATTGCCCTGAAAACCATCAAGCCTACCACTGGCAGCTAAGTAGGACTCCATACCTATGGATACACTTGGTGATGGTAGAGAGGGGTAGATGCCCAAAGGAAAATCAGGGTTCCTTTTAGAAGAAGAAGAGGGCATAAATGATATATAAAAATCTAGTAACGTTATAAGAACATGAAAATATTTAGATCTCTCTAGCATTTAATTGAACCGTAATGTAGATTAATTTACCATCTATCATTGTCTTCTTTTGGCTTTAACTCATCCAAAGAAAGAATTATAAACATGCAACAGAGGAATAAGTGATCAAAACACAAATACAATTAAAATGGTAATATGCAATTATTTGTCTAATTTTGCATAATTATATCTGTTAATCTGAGCAACAGATTTGATGATGAAAATAGGTAATATAACAACCGTTGTTAATTAACTATTCTTGTTTGGAAAATCTGTAACATATGTATTATATGTTACCCTGTTTCTTTGTTTCTGCTATTTGTTTTTGCTTTTGTTTCTATTCTTCAAAATATAATAAAATAAAACAATAAATATAATTTAAGAAACTTCATAAAGTTTATATAAGGCCATTTAGTTCCTGAAACTGGTAGGCAGAATGATTGACAGGGGGAACCCTGGCTCTCTTTTTACTTGAAATAACAGAATCTACCTGTATTCATACCCCCAAGTTCCTTCTTGTTGTCCTTCTTGGTAAGAAAAGTTATCAGTTAGTCCAAGGCATTGATTTTGGCCCTGTCAAATGCAGAGCCATTTAGAAATAGCAAGGTAAATAGAAGACTGAAATGAACATTCACTGGAAACTTTAAAATATAGTTGACAAAATTGGATGTACACAGCAGAAAATGACTAGAGTCCTTACAAAATAGAAACTATAGCACACAAATCAATATAAGAATGTCAGAAAACTGCACCTCCTCTCTTGAGAAATGCAGGTTATAAACAGTACTTTACAAGGAAGTTTGTCAATCTGTTAACTTGTATGTCTATATGTGTTCTATGTCTTTGTAAACAGAAGCCTTTCTAAGAGTACAAAATGAAAAGCCGTTTTATACACACAGCAGGTACACTTAAATGTGTGTGTGATAAACTAATAAATGTGTAGAATTTCTCTGTGGGTCAATGTTGGAACACTTAAGCTTGTTGATTCTTTCCCGGAAAACACATTTATCCACATATTTAATGGCTTATTTCTATTTGACCAAATCATTTTTCCTTCCGTTAGTAGTGAGTAGATATTTGTCATCTGTATATAGAGGCTGAGTGTATTTTTCAGTATATTTACATAATCTCCTACTGAAGTCCCTCCCCACATTTACAGGTAGCCCTGTGTCAGAGATGGCACAATTAGGCCAGGTGAGCATCTGAAAGCCCTAGGCCACTGTCAGGCCTGTGAATTCAGTGACATGGGCTGAACACTGTATGGCTCCTTAATGATCTTACCTGACAGCATTGGCCTTTATTAGCTTCTAATAAGGTTTAATTGTTTAGTTTAATTGTTAAGTTTTGACTCATTATTGTTAGTATAAGAAATACATGATTATAGGATTTGTATTTGTTAATAAGATACCAATGAGTGGAAATTGGTAGTTTCACCACGATTAATTAATCTAATTTTGACTGATCATTTTCTAAGGGTATCTTTCTCCTCTTCCTTTCATTTGAACTCGATATACTCTTTTTTTTTATCTTTCTCACTGATTATCTCCTCCATGACTCCCTCCCTCTGCCCTCTTGCTCTCTTATACTTGTCTTTTCTCCTTGAAGACTCCATCTTTCTTTCTTGTTCTATCATTAAATATTTAGTGCATACTTATCATAGATAAATCAATAAAACTGAGTGAGACAATTATTTATAGCACATAGTTTAAAGTCAGCTCTGACTTTCAAGTGCATAGAGCTAGATGGAATAAAAACGATGTTTTTAGGCAACAGTTGAGAATTGTTAAAGAATGACATTAATTATTATTTCTAGTGTCACACAAGTGTTTCTTTTTCAGCAAAATGGCTAAAACATGTTAATTAATTATTTTAAATAAAAGCTGTCATAGTCTATAGAATGTGCCTTTGGAGTTTCCAGAATATTCTTTTGAGCCATTTTTTCATGTAAGGTATGCTGACATTTCCAAAAGCAAATAGTTTAAGTTGACATTTTTTTCTCAGCTGGATAAATTTTCTAGCCAAGTAGACAAAGAATTACAAAGCTGGTGCCTTGTCTTTCCCTTATTTAGATGGGGATTTTTCCTTCCTAATTAGGTTTTTACAAGCGATTGACATTTTCACTGGTTCTTCTTTACAGGTGGGACATTTTTCCAGGAGTGTTAATAGTTTCCTCTTAGATAAACATGTTTAGTCAAGTCTGTTATATGAAGACAACATATTATTTTTAAAAATAAATTTCAAAATGTAGCTAATTTTTATCACACTTCTTTTATACCACAAGAGTTTCTTTATTAAAAAATGAAAAAATGATTGTGGATAGACACAGTTACCAATTTCTAGTATCACCAGTTTTTTTTTTTTTTTTTTTTGGAACTGGAGATTGAACTCAGCCCTTGTGCTTGCCAGGGAAGTCCTTATTCCACTGAGCCATCTCCCTGGCCCTGTCTTCTTTTCTTAAGGCTTATTTGTGTTGAATTTCATGGTGAACATTCTGAAATTAAATTTAAAACATTTAATTGTTAAACACTGCTAATTAACATCATATTTTTATTTTATGTTGGCAAACTAATGAAAACAAAGCCTATTCTTAAGCTAAAACCTGAATCAGGAAACAGCAGCTGGATGTTCCCTTCTAGCAGTCAGTTCTTCCTTTGCTACCACTAGAGTTAAAATGATATTTTAATTCATTCTCTTTTATACATCTCAAGTGATCTCTTAAGAGCCAATGTCAAATGACATCACTTCTTGCCTAGCACCCTTCAGTGATTTTCCTTGATTCTTTGGACAAAGACACAACCCTTTAGATGATGGACAAAGTCCTGCGTTTCTACGTTCCTTTCCAGGTAGAGAATCCTTATCTTCCCCCTCACATGCTTGAGCACGCTGGGTCTCTTTTCAGCCCTAACTTATTCATGACTCTCCTGCAGTTCTCATCCTTCGTCCTGAAATGCTTTCCCCAGCAGTGTCAACTTTCCCTTTCCTCAGACTACTCAAGTCTCTTTTTAACACTTTGTATCTTTGTGGAACTTGTCACAACTTTCATCTATCTGTAAGTTTCTGTGATTAGCTATTAAACCAGTCTTTAATTCATGATGTGATAAAACCAGATTGTGAACTCTTTAATGACCAAATTATAAATTCATCTTTATTGATCCTACTCTTGATTTCTAAATACAGTGCTTAGAGCTCTGCTTTATTAGTGTATAGAAAAATAACTATCTGGAAGGCAAGAAGAGAATCTACAATTTGAAATTTGATTTTGGCATTAGGCTGGCTGCATTTTGAGTATCCTTGTACTTACTAACTTGCACTATAACCTTGGTCAAATTGCATAATGTCTAATAGGCTCAATTTTCAGCAGAGTTAATAATGTCTTTTGCACATAGTGGTTGTAAGGATTAAATTAGATAAGGGCTGCTAATAAAATTATTGCTTTTAAAATTATTTCATTATTATCATGTTAGCTTGATGTTGATATAGCTTTAATCAACATTCTAATTTCCCTTAAGGGAGAAATGGGGCAACCTCCTCAAATGCATAGTTAGTATTGATGCTTAAAAACACAATCTTATTGGTGTATATTTTTTTTGAAGTATTTGAAAGCTATCAAAGATTAGGAATTGTATATAACAGCCTTCAGAAGAGCCTCCAGCATTATTTCTTCCGAATATATATACATTCAGGCTATCATACATAATGGCTTAATAATCACATAATGGAGAATATTAAATGGCCAAAAATAATGGTAAAAATTCATCCTTGTCAGAAAGGGATTTCCTAAAATGATTTGGAAAACTTTAATGAAATGTATTTCTCTTTAGTTATATTTTAAATTCAAGAAAGATTAGAGATTTTTTTAAATGCTTTTTTAAAATTTGGTACATTCTGAGTTTACTGGATTATTCATCTAATTAGGTGGGTTAAGCCCTATACTTTCTTGTCTCTTAAGCATCTGTCCAAGGATAGCTAGCTTTGCATCTAGTCGAGCAATGACTCTTTCTTCTTATCTCCTGAACATGGGCATAGAATGTGCAGAACACCATGGCAGACCTAAAACAATGGGATTTGGTCTGGAAACTATGCTATTAGGCAATTTCATCATTGAATAAACATCATACAATATACTCTCACAATCCTGTATGAAGAGGTCAGTGATGCCAAGTATACACAACTTTTAATAATACAAATAGCCTTTCTGTGAATGCAAGAGTGAAATCACCAGTGAAGGGGATGTCCAGAGTGCTGGCCATGCCTACTACAGGGCAGGCCCTCTAGGTGAAAGTCGTGTTGGCCACTGAATAAGGAATGTACCACAATGACTTCCTTAGGGATGGAGCTAAGGGATAGTAATTGGCACAAAATACATTTAAATACTTTTCTTCCCTGAACTAGTTTATTGTAGTTTTTGGTATCTATAAGAGAAACTTTTTAAATTTATTCTTGAATAAGTGAATGAAGCTATTTTTAAATAAAAGTTAGAAAAAAGTGAGGAAGCTGCTGTTATCTGCAAAACTTACCCTGTTACTTTGTACAATTATGTAAATATTTTGAGGAAAAAAACAGTATAGAAAGTTATTGACCAAATGCTACCAAGTTCTGCAGTAGCTTGGGTGCTTGTAAAATATCATAGGGACATTACTATATAGATTTGTGTTACTAAATATACCATTATAGTTATATAATAACCACAAGTTCAACCAGGAATGTTTGAGGTTTTTTTGTACTGGCCCTTCCCAGGCTACATATAATGAAGTTTTGTGTGCACAATTCAAGTGGAGTATAAACTGTTGGCATGTTCAGTGACACAGTGTGGAACTTATAATGTGTATGCTATAAGGTATTTTTATTTTGCAGAATAAATCAGTTGCCTGTATTTTTCTCTTGATAAACAACTGTATGAAATTTGTTTCTTAAATATGTTTCTTCTCTTATACAATATTCTGACATCCTGCCAGTATTTGTCTTACCTGATTTTTGTTGTTTTCTGTTTTGGATAATAGTATCTAATGTTGACAGAAATTCAATTTTTTATGTATACGGAGTGTTATGGGTTTTAGACTTGGTGGACACATATAGAAGGTTACCATTTACAAATAAAGTCTTTTACATCTATATTGAAAAGTAAAACAAGCAGTCCATGTGCCATAGGTTTGTCTCCATGGGCAGAGAACATTCACGCAATATTAATGCACTCAAGGCATGTGGTAACTACAAGCTGCATGAGTTGACTACAGGTTCACCATGATACAATGTTTATTATAAATTTTTTAAGTTGGAGGAGTATGCCCTAAAATAATATTAAAAAATTCAGTGTAGTAAATACATTACCTAGGCAAATAGCTGCTTTTCATCTTTCTCGAGCATTAGGCATTACCCGTAATTGTTTGCACTCTACATTCATCTAACTGGCAGAGGAATGAGATTGTTCACACAAGTATGACCACATGCACATTAGTAACATGTTTTTCTCTGATGGCTATGATGTCACTCACTGGGGACAGGAATTCAGTTCCACTATAAACTTATGAAATCACTATTTTTTTTTTTTTTTTTTTTTTTTCGGTACTGGAGATTGAACTCAGGACGCTGTGCTTGCCAGGCAAGTGCTTATTCTACTGAGCTATCTACTGAGCTATTTTATACATGGTCTGTTTGCTGCCTAAAAGATCCTTATGCAGGCCATACAGATCTTGCCTGTGAGGAAATCATTGCCTTGCTGAGAAAATAAGAAGCTCACCAGGATTAAAAAGATGGACAAGCAACATACAAAATGTACGGCAACATACAGAGAACAGAGAGCCAGCTAGAGTCTCACATAGCCTTTATTTGACTGTTTTTAAAAGGATAACTTGCCTTTGTTAGCTAGAACAGCTGTTCCATTCTCTTCTGGTCATTCAGACACTTTTGTTTGCTACTCTCTGCTCTTCCACGACATGCACCTCAAGGAAGAACCCTTCCCTTCTGCCACAGCACTTTTTTCCGCCTATGACATCATTTCTATGCAAAACAGCCTTAGGAGCAAGAGTAGGACAAGCACAGCTGTGACAGGAAAGGTGAAAAGAGAGACAGGAGTAGAAAAGTTCTCTTAATGTCATTACTCCATACTTAAACCCATTCCCAAGTATATTTCAAAACCAAGACTTTGCAAACTTCTGCAAAGGGCCACATACTAGCTATTTTCAGTTTTGTGGATATATGGGGTTGTGTCACAGCTACTCAAATGTCTATATAATGAGGGTAGTTGATATACAATGGTATTTTATTTACAAATAACAAACATTGTGATCGAATCCAGAAGTTGAGCTTTGCTGACTTCTGTTACAAATTGTCCATGTCCTTCTTCAATGCTACTGACCAAAATGACAAAAAAAAAAAAAAAAAAAGCAAGAGAGAAGAGTTTCTGGTTGCCTGGGTCCCTATCAGTTTTCTTTCCCATACTGCCTTAGCTCAGGCAGTGCAGCATCAGCTTCACAGACAGTGGGCGGTAGATGGGAAGAGAAAAGAAGTGAGCGCATGAAGGAGGATAAACTGCACCATTCCTGTTCACTACACCCCGATTCAATCCCCAAACCTTCAATCCCATCTGCTCCCTCCTGTGTCTTATGCCGCATGCTCCCACTACCCAATGCTTCCATTCTTCACCATCCTCCCAGTTCCATCACCCCGTGGACTTCTCCTCAGCAATCTGCCAGTCACAGTGGTAAGGACATACCAAATACATTTCCTCTATATAGGTGTTATTTGCAAAGACAGGTAAATAATGATCATAGCTACATTAACTAGACTTCTACAACATATCTCAGACACCCTTTATTTCTATAGGAAAACCTATATGGATTAATCACAATATATGAATTTTAAGAAAGTGATCAAGGGCCAGGGAGACAGTTCTGGGGCATGAGTTCCAAGTGCAAGTTTCTGAGTTCAATCCACACTAAAAAAAAAAAAAAAAAAAAAAAAAAAAAAAAAAAAAAAAAGGCAAGAAGGAAAGAAAAGAAAGAAAGTGATGAATCATTATTTAAAAAGTTGTTTAAGTTACTGTTGTTTAAGCAAGAACTGCTTAGACTGGGGTCTCAGTGAGTGCTTACAGAGGAATGCAAGCATCATTGTTCTTACTCAGTATTACAGAATAAGTGAGAGAGCACCCTCAGCGAGCTGTATAGACAATACCTAAGCTTTGTCTCTTCAAGAATGCTGGATAAAACAACACAGAAGAGATTAGAAACTGCTGCATGAATTTCTTATTTTGTTCTAAAATTTTTTTTTATTCCTCCCTCTTGGAATGAATTTTTCTCATCCACATTGAATTTTCCTGCCAAAATTAGTAGCCCATATTCATAACCTTAAAAAAATTGAGCAGCAGTTGGTGATAATATTGGATTGGGGAGAGAAATGAAGTTGGCGTGCGTTGTAGTGGTTAGACAGATTGCAATCAGCTTTAGGACGGAGGGGGTAAGTAAGGTGATTTTCAGTTGTAGTCGCTGCCCTTCGGTGCACTTTGAGTAAATAGATCGAATGCTGGTTTCCAAGATAAAACAACTTAAGAAAGGCCAGAATATTGATTTTAAATGATTTTACCTACACAAAGCAAGGTGATTAGGATTCTAGCCACGGCACATTCAGGAAAATATTTTCTTGGGTATTGTAAGTGGAAAAATATAGCCCTGCCACTTTTGAAATGTTTTTCCTTTTATTTATTTTACATTTCAGTTTTCAGTAGCTTATTTCTTTCTTCTTTTCCTCCTTATTTCCTCTCCCTCCTTCCCTTCTTCTCTCCCTTTCCTCTGTTTCTTTCTTCATTCTTTTTCTCTGATGCTTTTTTAATTGGCCTGTACTACTTTCTGGTGATTAAATAGTGAATTAAGGAGCCATTAATGAATAGTATTTAATAGCTTGATTTTAAAAGAATCCAGAAGCCAATTAGAGAAATACATAAGTCTATTGGTTAACATTAAGAGTTAGATGTTTTCTCGAAATACAAGAAGCTCTAAAAGGAATATTCCAAGGGGAGAGTGCTAAAGAGAAAGAGTCAGGAGAACACTTAATCATGAAGATCAGAACATCCAAAGGACCAGAAGTTACCAGTTAATTATTAATTGACTATGGTGATTCTTGGAGAAATATTTGGGAGTGCTATGTTAGTCAGTGGATTAACCCGCTCATGTCCACAGCTGAGTGGGCTGTGAGGAGGTGGGTCCCGGGTGAAGGACACTGGAGCCGTGTCTTTCTAAGGTGTACTATTTATTTATTTATTTATTTATTTATTTATTTATTTATTGGAACCAGGGATTGAACTCAGGCCTTTGCGCTTGCCAAGGAAGCGCTTATTCCACTGAGCCATCTCCCTGGCCCTAAGGTGTACTTTTTATCTGGCACCCTTTACCCTTCTCTGGGATTCTGCTTCCTAACTGCTATGAAATAGGCAACTTTGCTTTTCCTTATATAGTGGCACTGTCTCAGTTACTCTTTTCTCCTTGCTAGGATAAATACCCGACACCCAAAATGAAGGAAGGAAAGGTTCATTTAGCTCACTGTTACTCTAGGTTTCAGTCCATACTCAGCTGGCTCCAATGCAGAGTGGCACAGGGCTGAGAGCAACCTTTCATGGTGGCAACATAGAGCAAAGAGCAAAATAGAGGAACAATGGGAACAGAGAGGAAGTCTGTCTCTCTGAAGTTGCATTCAGGTTCTCCCCCCCCAGGCTGGGGGAAGTACTCACACATATAATGCAAGCAGCACTAAAACCCATAATCCCAGTGGATCATGAGATAATTTCAAACTCTAGAAATCCCCATCCCATGACTGCATGAGGCTTTGGGAGGACAACTAGACAAAAAAACCCATAACATTTGGCCCCTGGACCTTCAAACTCTCCTCCCCATCCCTTTGTGCAAAAGCCATTTTAGTTATCTTAAAGATTACCAAAGTCCCAACAGTTTCAGCATTCCTGAAAAGTCCAAGTCCCAAGTCTTCTCCAGGGAGTTGGCTCAGTAGAATTAAAAAAAAAAAAAAAAAAAAAGATCCGAGGCAAATTCTTAGCTGTGAGCCCCTGCACAAAAGAAAACTCAAACACTTCCTACATTCGAAGGCGTAAGAAAAACATTACCACTCCAAAAGTTGCAAATAAACAACAGGGGAATACAAAACATTGGGACCAACGCAAGTCCAAAATCCAGCAGGAAAAACATTAAATCCTGTAGGTCCTTGTGGAACATCCAAAACTATCTGTGGCAAAATTGTGAGCTCCATGTGGCTCCGCCCCTAAGACACTCTTGGTGGTAGCTCCCATGGCTTCTACTTCAGGCTGGCTTTGCTCCCTCTTTGTAGTTTCCCTTAGATGATCCATGTTCCTGGCTTTTCTACACTTCCGGGGTTCCACTGAATAGGCTTCTCGCTCACAGATTTATACACTGCCCTCTCCAAGGCACACTGCCTGGCCACCCAGGCATTCTGAAATCTAGGTGAAAGCCTTCTTAACCTCAGAACTCCTGCATTCTGAATGTGCCTAAAACCAGCACCACATGGATGATGCCAAGGTCTGCTGCCAGCTGGAGCAGCAGCCAGACTTTCTTCTCTCTTGGCTGTAGGGTCGAGTGCCTGGTTAGGTGAGCACTCTGACCCTGATTCCGAGGAACAAATTCTCCATGTTAGTGCCATTCTGGAACCTGATGAGGTGGCTGCTGCCATTCTGGAACCTGGGCCTCTGTGGCTTTCCCCTCAAGGCAAAGTCCCTGACCTTTGTAATTCTGAGACCTCAAAGGGTGGAGACCATCTGCCTTCAGTGAAGCCCTCAGGCCATCCCTTCCATTCTCTTGTTCCTTCTGGGCAATGTAGATCCTCTCAGGTCCATCTTTGCTATCCACAGCTTTATTGGGCCTTCCTTTCTGGCCAAACTCATAACATTTTAAATCATCCTGCTGGGCTCTTTGCTCTTGATTTTCAACATATATCTGGCTAAAAGTCCCCAGTAACAGCCATGCTAACCTCTCAATATTTGGCTGCTTTGAAATTCTTTTGAAAGATTAATCAGTCCACCATGCTTAATCTCAGTCCCAGGCAAAGTCCCTGGACATGAGAAAAATTTAAATAAACTTTGAGCCGAACCATAACATAAAAAATCTGGAGCCCAACAACCAATACTGTCCTCCTTCCCAGCAGAAACCTCCCCAGCCTGGTCTTTACAGGCAGGCTTTCTGTCAGTCTTCTGGTCTGAGCTCTGACCAGAAATCTTCCAAACAGAACAGCTGAAGCTATTCCAGCTCTTTGCAAGTAGACAATCTCTCCAAGTCTTTCTTATCTCTTCCCATAAGCCATTCCTCAAAACTTGTAATCCAGATGATCAGGTTGAGCCACAGTAAGGACCCCACTCCTGTGGTGCAAAATTCTGTCTCAGTTGCTCTTTCATTGCTGGGACAAATACCCAACACCCAAATGAAGGAAGGAAACGTTCATTTAGCTCACAGTTACTGGAGATTTCAGTCCATACTCAGCTGGCTCTAAGGTGGAGTGGCACATGGCAGAGAGTAACATTTCATGGAGAAAGTGAAGAGCAAGAGGAGCCAAAGAAGGAGAAGCACCAGCAACAGTGACAACAGAGAGGAAGTCTGTCTCTCTGATGTTGCATTCAGGCTATCCGCCCCAGGCTGGAAGAAGTACTCACAACCATGATCCCAGCAGCACTCACACCCATAATCCCAGTGTATCATGAGTTAATCTCAAATTCTAGAAGTCCCCACCCCATGACTACATAAGGTTTTGGGAGGACAACTAGACACAAACAGTAATAGGCACCTTGGTTTGCAAACTCAATTTGTTTTATGATTTCAAAGAAGATGGCTGTGTTTTGTTGGGAAGATGGTTACAATTGTGTTTGTCACCTCATGTGAAGCTTGTGAATGGAAGTAAAATTTTGTTGAACGCTTTCATTTAAGAACTGAATTGTTTGTGAGCAGAATCATTGTGAACCCAGGTACAATGTATTTCCACAACAATATTACTGCTGTAGAACCAACTTTTCATGAACTAAATTCTCTGAAACCATGATAAAAATAAATCATTTCCTTCTTTAAGTCTTGTCAGACATTTAGTCCTGCCAAAGGGAATGTTGACTAATACTAAGATTTGTAGGAGGCCAATGGGGCTGTTTCTGTGACTATACTTGACCATGTGGTCTAAAGGTATTTCAATTTGTTTGGCAATATAGGTAGCAAAGTCCTGGAACATGTGAAGCAGAACGTGATGGGTTAGAGTTCCAGTTAGAATGCTGATAGGAATATGGATAATAAGAGATAGGATTGTGAGGTTTCAGTTGGGAATGATGATACCATTGGGAACTGGATTAACACCTATGCATGTTATATTTTGGCAAAGAATTTGTTTACCTTTTTCCCATGCACTAAAGCTTTACAAGAGGCCGAACTTAAAGGTGATTAACAAATGTAAGTGGCAGGAGAAATCTCCAGGAAGCCCCACATGATGGCATCAGTACTGCTTTCTGCTTTTGGACAGATTTATAGTGAGAATTGGGGAGGGGGCTGCCCTTAGGCTCAGTCATTTAAGTGACTGCTTTAACAAAGCAGTCAGGCTCAGGATGCTATAGTTCGAGCCTCATATCCTCAAGCCTTGCAGACCTGCCCCGACGGTATCCTGAGCCAGTCCAAACACAAATCTTTTTTTTTTTTTTTTTTTTTTTTTTTTTTGGTGGAACCAGGGATTGAACTCAGAACCTTGTGCTTGCCAGGGAAGCATGTATTCTACTGAGCCATCTCCCCAGCCAAAAGCAAATCATTCTAAAAAAAAAAAAAGTCCTAAAGAAAGGGGCCAGGGAGATGGCTCAGTAGAATACATGCTTCCCTGGCAAATGCAAGGGCCTGAGTTCAATCCTCAGTTCAGAAAAAAACAAAAAAACAAAACAACAACAAAAAAAAACTATAATGGGAATTGGGAGTGCAAAACAGAGAAAAAATATGTGAAAACCATTGCTTTGCCCAAAAGGAGAAAACCATGAAGCTAAAGTCAAAGGAAATGTGGTTGCTGAAGAATTTGGTGCCATTAAAGAGAAGCCAAGTATTGTGCACAAAGCCAAAATGAAAAATGCTGTTTGATCGTCTCAGAAATCAGTAAGACCTCACACACTGCAGCACAAGGATACAATTACAAGTATTTCCTTTTACAAAAGAAACCTGCTCAAGAAGGACCTCCTAGGGAATTTGTTTCCCAGAATTTGTTTCGCCATGTTTAACCATTTAGTAACTCACAGACTACTGCTGCCATGATCCAAGGGAGTTGGCTACTGCTTCCACTATCAGCAAAAGTCTAAATTGCTCATGTGATACTGTTTGTCTTGGCACCCAGAGTGCACAAGTAGCTTCCGTGAGGCTTTTAACAAGATTTCAAGGGAAGACCCCGGGGACCAAGCAAAGAGATCCTGAAAGGCAAGTATTTGAAACCCTGAGAATGAAGTCGAGGGTGTAGTAGAGATGCTTGGCGGATGCAAATAATGTAGAGTAGCCGCTGAGGAACGTTGCAGGAGCCTGGCACTACACTTATCACTATCTAGTCCATTGATGTTCCTAACTGCGTGTGTTGTTTTCAGAGGTGGCTCCCAGTTTCCTCCAACTGTGCCGCTGGAGGCGTGCGTTTGGAGGGTACACTTTTCACTGGAAACCTTCCCAGGGCTTTGCCTCCAAGCCACCAGGAAGTAAGCAGACTTCCTCCGTCATGCCCTTTTTCCACGTTGGTCCTGCCTTAGATCCAGCCTTTAATGGACTAAATCTTCTCAAATCAAGAGCCAAATGAACTATCTCTTTCTTGAAGTTGTTGGTATCAGGTATCTCGGCCTGGCAATGAGAAAGCTGACTGATTCAAGAGGTTATTCTACCATTAGGGGCGATTTATAGCTTAATATATAACTCAGAAAGTGCTCGCTAAAGCTGCAGTATAGAATGCTGATGAGAAAACGCTAGTAAGGAATCGTCCTCCTTCCCAACCTAGTATCATCTGAATTATGCCAAAGCTGGATGGTGCCACCTTCCTGACTCCACTTTAATTCATGTAAATTTAGTTCTCATCCTTTCAAGTCCTGCTCTAATCTGCTAGGAACAGTCTGCCATGACTAGGCAACATCATCATGACAGCCAAAGGTTTACCCTTTGCACCCAAAGGCATTTTCCAGAAATGGTATTGAAGGCTTTCTTCTATTCCATCCTGCACCCCCTAATGGATTGCTTATTAAAGGAAAACCAAGACATATGCAACTGTTACAGATCAAAGGCAATAAAAAGAAACTCTTTCATATAGTCTTGCATTCTCCGTGGCAAGAAGAGCTGCAATGAGATAGAACACAGGGCAGACAGTTTAGTTTAAAAGCTGCATTCTTAGAGAGAATTCCCCGCAACAGCATCTGCCAACTTTGAAATATTATCCACATACTTTTTTATTAAACTATTTTATTAAATCATGACAGGTGTAACATTTCTCTTTTAGAAAACATTTTAAAAGTAACCATTCAGATGTCTGTCAAGAATCCAATGAAGCTTCTTTGAGGACACATCTAATCCTTAGTCACTTTTTTATGAACTAACTTTATATTTTAATTCTTTCAAACATACTTTATTGCATATGAAGAAGCTACAAAATACAGTGTGGATTTTTCTATCTGCCAGATTTCTCTGTTGCTTGCATAATGTAAATCTGTATATACTACACTATAATTAACTAAACTAAAAATTCAAACTCATACAATGCTGCCAATAATCTTGGGACTTAATTCAGACTTTATTATTTGTCCTATTGGCTTTGCTCCACAATGAAGTGACACTTTTTTCCTATAATTTACCAATATTATGTGGAAAGTTACTTAGGGACTACAAAACTATATTGTTTCTTGTCATTTTTTTGCTCATTAATTTTTAACTACCATTAACAATTCTTGTCAACAAATTTTTGTAAATTTTTAAAAATCGTTTATTTACAAAATATTAATTAATGAACTAATTTATTTATTTGGTACAGGGTCTCACTATGCAGCTTGGATTGTAGTAATCTTGATGTAGTGATCCTCCTGTTTCAGCCTCCCCAGTGCTGGCATTACAGGTGTGTGCCAGCACTCCCAGTTTCAGTGGCCAGCACACCCACCTGGAGTTACCAGGCCAGCATAAGAGCATACCGTACCAGAAATTGAACTGAGTCCCTGTGCTTGACAGGCAGGAACTTAGACCACTGTGCTATCTCCTCTGCCCATCAGCAAAATATTTTTAATACAGTGTTTGTCAAATGGTGATTATGTATTTCTGTCATTCTTACTGTTTATTAACGTGAGTACCTATAAAAGGAAGTGCTGCTTCTTTCTCACTTTTAAATTGTTTATATCAGAGTAAGCTCATGCACAGTTATTTTATTCAAGTTATAATCCATTACAACATCACTGTGTTGCTCAAATTGTCCACAGTTAACCATTAGAAGCTCTTTCAGGTAGGCTGTGTTCATTAACATTTTTAAAGGGAAAAAATATATTTTTATGGATGTTCTTCTTGACTTTTAATGCTGTGGAAGGGAATGACCCCAAAACTTAGTGACTTAAAACAATGGGGTGATTATTCCTTGTCATGTTTCTGAGATCTGCTGTTGAAGTTTGGTGGCTATCACTGAATAACTCTCTGAAAGGGGCAGTTAGACACTGGCCAGGATGGCTTCTTTATGTGTTTGAAGCACGGTTTAAGATAGGTGCAACAGCTGAGGGCTAGCAAGCTATTTTTCTTCATGTTTCCTCCCAATGACTAGTTAGGCTTTCTTATATTAGAACAATTTCAATATTGCTGGCCATTTGACACCATAGGGGGTTTCTTCCTCAACAAATGCTCAAAGGGACACAGGTAGAAGCTAGAGATCTCCTGATGGCAAGGCCTGACATGTCCTGCATCATCATACTTCTGCCATAGACTATTGATCAAAACAGTTCTAGGCCATTGGATTTAAACTGGGGAAGTGAGAGGAGGGTCACTGACCTGTGCAAAGGTGGGGGGGGGATGGATGACAACAGTACAAGGAAGAATTACTCTACACACTTAGTGTCCACTTTAACCAATTTAATTCTAATGTCACCAGTAAATCTACATGCATGCAATCATGACAATATTCTTCATTTTACAATTCTCATAAATGGTAAATATTTTATAAGCAATGAGAATTATAAGTCATTACAACTTAAATACAGGGGAAAATTTGAAAACCTGTGTAATGCTAATAGTAATTTCATGTGGCGTTTGATGTTATTTCAGGAAGCCAAAATTTTTACTTACGGTCAGGCATGGTGATGCACAACTATAATCCTAGCATTTGGGAGGATGAGTCAGAAGGTTTTAATTTTGAGTTTGAGCCCAGCCTCAGTTACCTAGTGAGTTTAAGGTCTGCCTGAACTACATAGTGAAATTTTGTCTCACAAAGAAGTTACCTAGAATGAGGTACTAAATGCTGAACATACTTTTTACATGTGACATACCAAGCTCTATCCTTTAGTCGTTTATAAAGTATTTGTATATATTGCTTGTCATGTGTTTGCTGATAGAGCGAGTTAGAAGGGCAGAAAATGTACTCAGTTGCCTGAGTATGGCAGTAAACTTGCAATCACTATAGCTAATACCCGAGGTAGTCAACTATAACAGAAAAGAACTCTTTGTCTCTTTGATAAATTTGGAGCTTTCATGTCATGGGTGTCCAGACCCACTATTTTTAGACCTGTGATGAGATAGAATGCATGGAAAAGTAGGAGGTAGAGCAGAGCTGAGCACCTCATATCAGGACACAAAGAGATAAGAGGAAAGGGCTGGTCTTAAGTTCCATGTGAATGTGGGCCCTCAATTCTTGAAGACCTTCCACTAGGCCTATAGCTTAAACTTACCACCTTCTCTTATCAGGACCACAGTGGAGGCCAAATCACCAACACACATGGATCTTTGGGGACATTCCAAATCCAAAGAATAGCAGTGGTTGTGAAAGCCAATTGTTTCTTGGAGATTTGATTACGGTCCTTTGGTCATTGCAGTTACATTTTCCATGATTTTATTGCTTACTTGTGTTTATGGATAAGGTAACGCACATAAAGGATATATTATTTCTGCTCTCAAGAAACCCATTATTTTTCTGCATCATAAAGAAATACCAGCCTGCAATTTTTCTTGGAGTGTAAAAAAGGACACAAATATATTTTCCAAATAAATATCTTTTGAAGAACAGCTGCAAGCTGACCTCTAGAACTTTCCCTCCAAGAACTGTGTTATCAGTTGGAGTGCTGTGCCATTAGAAACACAGTCTTCTGCTCAGACTGATCAGCACAGCTATTTCTATCAGATGGCCAGGGTCCAGTGCATCTGGAAATCACTGGAGCAGGTGTGCCTGTAGCTGACGCAGAAATAACTAGCGAGGAATAAATGAGAATGTGATTCTTAGTGCTCCACTTAGTGCTGCGGGAGAGGAAAAGTATAAAATATCAAGAGAACATCTTCCCTTAATCCTTGGGAATGTGAGAATGGATGAAGCAGAGACAAGTGCAGTGCTATGCCTGGGTGGACTGGAAGCGAGGGTTAGAGTAGATGCCCACATTTCTAAATTAAGTGATAATAAGAAAGTAATACATGTGGCTTGGAATTCTGAGAAATGAATGAGGTAGTCATTGCTAATAAATGACTTTCTGAAAGAATGACAAAGGAAAGTGCTTTCAGCATGTGATTACACTGATAAACTTTTAGAAGAGAGACCAACCCTTTAGGGAAGTGACCCTGAGACTTTTTAGGTGACTTTTGTTAAATGTGAGGCAGTTACAAAGATGTTGCTCTTTCTGTCACCCTCATGCAGACAGGTCTCTCTCTTTTCTGCTTGTGGCTCTTTATTTAGCTCTTTATTTACTGCTAACTCATCCAACGATGTTGGAAGGCAGACAGTACTGAGTTGAGGGAAGAAACCAGCTATGGATATATATCAGACTCAGTTTCTCTATGTGCTAGCCAGAATGTCTATGAGCTTGCCTAATCATACACTGCCCCAATCTTTATTTCTCTAGTGTAAAAATTTGATAATTGTGCTGCATCATTGTTTGACATAGAAATAGACTAGTTCAATAGTCAGTACACTGGAAATGTCTGGCATGCAGAAGATATCGCTGTGATTCCAAAATCAATACAAGTTGAAATCGCCTCCTTTTTCTTTCACATTTATGCTACACTGATATTTTACTTCTACCACATATCTTTAATTAAGGAAAGACAAATCTGTGTCCTATGATTTAAAAAAAACCTCAGACTTCACTTAAAAATTCCAAGTTTAAGATCAAATATATCCTAAAATTGATGTACAAAAGATGTAAGTGTTTTAGGATGCATTCGGGAGGGAATTTTTAAGTAAGTAAAGTGGTAAGGCTGAGCAACAGTGTGCAATGTGGGCAGAAAGGATATTTTGGGCAGGATGATTTGCTGATCATGACTTGCTGCTTGTGCCAAAACAGATGTTTAAACTCATTGTCCTCAATTATTTCTGACATCAAATTCTTGCAATAACCAAAATCCATGCTTCTCAACTTTAAACTACCTGTACAAGGCTACTCTTGGAGAGATAATTTAGACTGGATGATGTATTATTTATTTTTTTGAGAAGAGGGCATAAAGTGAAGATGTCAGGCAGAGCACATGCAGCACACGTGTTTGTCCTTAGAAGTGATAGAAAAGAAAATTTAACTCATTCGTGATTTTTAAAAAAATGTATTAACCTATTGGTGGACCAGAAGTTACTAACAAAAAGGATTAGATCATTATGACCTCAAATATGTTCTACATATTTGAGGTCATAATGTCTTCTTTGAAGTAGCCCATTCCATAGCATTCATCTTTTCTGTCTGGATTCTGAATCAATTGAGAGGAAGGACAATGGACTAAGATACCAACAGTAAAGTAGTTATTAATGAACTGATATTGACTGTGGCTTATGTCTGAGGACAAAAGAGCTTCCTTATATTAAAATGAAAGAGCCTTGTCACCCAGTCATGACAAAACCAGAATGGGACAGGATTTCTCACCTTTAGAGATGTGGTTGCTTCCTGGGTAACATTCATACTTGTCTCAGTTACATTCTTGTTGCTGGAACAAAATATCCAACACCCACAAGTTAAAGGATGAAATGTTTATTTTAGTTCAGATTTTGTGATAGCTTCAATCCATACTCAGCTGATTTCAAGGGATGGCAGAAGAGAAGCAATTCATGACATGATACCGAAAAGCGGTCTTCCTTCTACTTCCCTTCTTTCTTTCATCCAGGCCACAATCCTATTGGTTGGTGCCACCCACACCTGGAGCTATGCTAAAATAATTAGTGGACTAATCCATTATCACATACCCATGTGATAATGATCAGGGCCCTCCCCAAAGCCCCACCTATGAGTTCTTTGGAGGACATCTAGTTACAAACCATAGCAATATATAAGAGCAGACGATAACTCATGACATCCGCAGCAAGCCAACTTTTGAATGAGAGAAAAAGAAATGTGCTGTCTTCTGCATGGCCACATTTTTCTCAAAACATCAAACAATATTCTACCCCCTAGCATAGAAATAAATGATGAAGAGACAGATCAGAAGAATTACATTTTCAGTTATATGGCAGAGAAATCCCAAATAGAGAAGAATCAGTTTTCTTTTATATAGACTTGAACTTCTACAAAATCAAGGATGCAGTGTGCTTTGATGAGGTAGATGCAATGAGAAGAAAGAGTACGATAATAGCCTAAGGTAAAAAAAATGTAATTATCATTATTAGAACAGAAATAAAATAGGCCTATGCCTCTGTATGCTTTTTACTCCAACGTGAGACAAGCTGCATAATTGGTGGAGTGCACGTTATCAGAGTCAGCCTGATATTTGGTAGCTTATATGGAAAAGAGAAGTTGTGCTAGCAAGTAGAACAGCAAGTATCCAGTGCAGAGACTGACCCCAAGGCCTTCTTTACATATGCAGTTATCCAGTGCCTTTCCCCCTTCTGAAATGAACTTAATTGAAAAACCAATGTTTACTTCTTGCCCTCCCCAAGCCTACATTCAGATTGATGTATCAAATAAGTGAGTACAAATTTGACTATGAATACATGCAAATAATTATTAGCCATCAAGTTTAACAAAAGCTAAGATCATCAAAACAAGGAAGAGAACTAAACTTAAGAATCTAATCCCAAGAATAGTGGTGAGATGAAGAATCACACTAAGGATAACATAAATTTGGTGTTAGTTTTCTTATTATTTTGGCTACACAATAATAGTGCAGAACCTGCAGAAAGTTCAAGGGAATTACCTACAACCTAGAATTTTGGGCTGATGTACTCTGTCCTCCCTAGGTGTGAGAAATAAGCCTTAAAAATGTGTGTACAGGGGCCAGGGATATGGCTCAGTAGAATAAGCGCTTCCTTGGCAAGCACAAGGGCCTGAGTTCAATCCCTGTTTCCACCAAAAAAAAAGTGTACAAAATTCTGTAATTTTCTAAACATATACCTCTCTGAAACAGTTAAAAGATGAGCATCTAAAAGTTGTGATGCAACAATGGGCTGTAAGATACACTTTTACTTAAGGATGTACCCCAGTTTTATGAGCTAGAGAGAAAAAAAGAAAATGATGTAGGATCCAAGAAATACTGACTGTGACTGAGAGAAGCGATTAAAGAGAAATAAAAATAACTGAGCATAAGATCTAGAGACTCCAATGTAGAGTAGAGCCACAGCAAGAAAGAGGCAGGTAGATTATTACAGTTTAGCAAACAATGGAAGGATGTCAGCAATTCAAAGAGGCAAAAAATGAACAAAAGGTAAAGACTAATGAACAGTAAGAGAAATTACTTCCATCTATGTTTATCTATATGTGTGAATCTGTGTGCTGACTTAATGAAATACCGGAGTTTCTTGATGTGGTGGAGGAAATGGGAAAAGGTATAAGAATTTTCCCTTAACTTTCTGTTAGAAATAACATTTTCTAACAGAAAATGTCTTAGCCTCCTGCATTTTCTATTTACCTTTATCACTCTCATTTTGAGTAATATTTTTATGATAGGAAAGATATGAATTGAAAGTTACCATGCTAGCCATTTCTCAGTGTCCATATTGTAGTATTAACTGTATGCACACTGTTGAGCAACAGAGCTCTAGAATTTTTTCAGTTTAAAAAATGAAAATATTATAGTCACTGAGCTGTTCTCCTCTTCCTCCTCCTCCAATGCCTGGTACACACCATTCTACTGTCTGTTTCTAAGAGTTTGACTATTTTAGGTACCTGAATGAAATCAGGCAGTGTGTATGTGTTTGGTTTATTTTAATATTATATGCTCAATCCCCATTCGTGTTTCAACATGACAGGATGTCCTTCTTCCTTAAGGTAAGATAACATCTATATGCCACATTTTCTTTATTCACTAATCTGTTTAGGAGCATTCAGTTTACTTCTAGCCCTTGGCTATTATGAATAATGACACAAGGAATCTAGGTGGCCAAGTATCTCTTTTATATCTTGTTTTCAGTTCCTTTGGTTAAATACTCAGAAGAGGGATGGGTGTGTCATATGAGAATTGAACTTTTGGAGTAACTTCCATACTGTTTTCCAGGGGTATCATACATTTCACATCCCCACACAGTGTGCATGCGTATGCATTTCTGACCATTTCATAGTTTACTTTTCCAAAAAGCCAAAATATTTTATCTTTTTATAGAAAAAAAAGTTTCTATCACAGTTGAAAGTAAATCATAGAAACAATACAGCTATAAAATTTAGACATTACAAACATTAACAGTGTAAAATTAAAGGGGACAGGATTGAGAAAGGATGAAGAAAGAGAGGTGAAGGTCAATATAGAAAAGTTAAAGCTCTCATTTTGCAAAATGACTGAAGAAACAAAACATGTCTGTCAGTGAGTCTGAATTAATTGTGATCGTACTGTGAAGTCATAGTGTTTCACTAGAGAATAAATCAATGGCAGGATAAGTACAGACTTGATAGTTATAGAAGACGTGACTTCAAAAACAAGTAGTAAGTGTGGACTCTGGGGAACGGCAGTGATGGTCCAGAGCACTGGGGCAGAGGTGGCTGCTTTTCTTTTTGGTAGTTTAGAAAAATTTACATTCATTGATGTTCAATTTTAAAAATAATAAGAGGAGGAGCATTGGTAAGGGAAGCATTGCTGTTAGGTCCCCTTGGTGCCATTACTATTTTGGTATAGGCTTTTGGTCAGTGTTTACAAGCCTTTGTAAACATTTGATCATTGCAATTGATTTAAGCTTCTAAAAGATTTAGATCTTTTCCACTTGATATTTAGATGAGTTACTAAGGGAGTAACTTAAAGCTCTCTACCTGACACAGAATTCTTTTTGTTTTTTAATGTATTTTTAGTATAAGATCTTACAGGGTCTCACTACACAGCTCGAACTCACAGTGATCCTCCTGTTTTCAGCCTCCCAAGTGCTGGGATTACAGGTGCATGCCACCAGATCCAGTCTCAGCTGCACCCTGAGGATGGAGCCAGCATGGCATGCCGGGGATCAAACCCCCATCGATGTGCCTGCCAAAGCAGGCACTTTAGTCTGCTGAGCTATCTCTCTAGCCCCTGACACATAATTCTTAATGTTACAGTTCTACAAGAATTATCATGCTTAGTTGTTGATCTCTAAAGAGAAGTGGAGACGTTAATTATGAACAAATCACAGGGTGCAATTATACCAAAACTCTATTGTACTACATCCTAAGTTTAATGTGGGTTTCATTTTCTTTTAAAGGATAAGTATTTTTAGAAAGAATCTAGACCAGATTTATATAGCAGCTCCTCTTAATTGGACCATTAATCATTTGCTCGTGTTAATTAAAAAATGTGGACAAGTCTATGTGGACATATTTGGCCTATCTTAATGTTACTAATGTAAAGGAAAATATTATTAAATAACCAAATATAAAATTTTCCATATATTCAATTGTATGCTCAAGAAAAAAATGATTAAAAGTCACCAACATACTCTCTAGCTTCATCTTAAAGAGGTGTTAAAAGCCAAACACGATTTAACAACCAAAATGCAATTGTTTGCCACTGAATGTCTCTAGTGAGAATATCCATATCCACTAAGCCAGATGTTCAGATTCATGCTTTTTCTGTATTTTCTCTGGTTTTTGATTTTCTGAGTGCTGTTAATCATATGCCCTAGATATGCAGTGTTCAATCCATTTTGTTAGCCTTTTATCATTTAAACAGTTACAGATTATGCCTCCATGGAGTGTGCTGGAAATGTCCTTATGTTGCACTAGCCTATGCTTTATGAGATAAACAAATGAGTAATTCAAGCTTTGTAGCAGGTACGTGTTCACATAAGGGCTCAGTCATAATTTTCAAATCATCTGCCAATGCACATTAAATCAAAGTGTCTGTGTGAAACGGTGGTAGTATTTCATGAGGTTCATAGCAGAGTTAGTTATCCTCTATCTACAGCCTTTTCTGTATTGTCTTTTCCTGTTTTCCTATAGAGGTAACGATAGAAGGAACAAAAATATAAGTTAACATTAAAGTCAGGGTGAAGGTACTGAAACTACATCCCCAGCTCTCTTATTTTTCTTCCTTTGAGGCAGCATCTCACCAATTTTCTAGGTTTCCCAGCTGGACTGGAACTTGTTATACTCCTTCTGCAGGCTCTCAGAGTGCTGGAATCTTCAGGGGCCAGTATTTCATTTCAGTATGTTTGTTTCATTTTTCTTGAAATTTCAAAGAATGATTAATAAATCTGAAGGTTTTCATAAATCAGTAATGTTCTAAAATAGCTACAAAATATTTTTCTGGCAGTATAAACTGGTAAATTCCTAAACATAAAATTGTGTACATAATTGTACGCAAGAACAATTATGTGAGTGTGACTATGTAGTATTATGAACAGCTATTTCCAAGGACTGGGATATGGTTAGCTCAGTTAGCCGTTCCTTTCCTATGGCAAAATCCTGTATTCCAATCTATGATCAAAATGGGAAAGGCTGCAGAAGCATCCGTTCAAGTCTGTTGCTTCGGGAAATCATGTGTAAGCAATCACAGGCATCTTCAAATCAAACCAACTTATGTTCCCTATGGAGACTTTATTTTGTGATTTTTCACAGCAGTTTTATCCATTTGTCACATCTCTATGGAACAAAATGATCATGGAAAGGAATATTATTAATTTGTGATGTTGATTGCATTCCATTTCAGTTGATTAAAGCCAGCTGGGAGACAGTATCCCAATGCTGTCTGTAAGAATCATGTATGGCATATCCAAAGTTCATAAAAACTCAGAAATTCATCAAATAATGGGCCCGGTGATAGCGATAGATTGGTTATATTTTAGAAAAGCCTATCTTTAATTCATGAACCTTTCAATTGCCTTAAAAACTTATTCCAGGAGGGCAAAGCTGTCTGACCCACTTATAGTCATTGCAATCTCTGTTTCTAGTTGCAGTTTCGAAGTAGGCTACTGCTGTTACCTACTGTGTTCAACATTTTGGGACCATTTTCCTTTGACTCTTAATATCTAAGTAGTTACTTGTGATACTTATTTTGTGTTTATGTTCTCTCTTACTATATAAAAGAGTTCATACTTCATAAAATTTGCTCAGAAATCAACCACTGACAAACATTATATGCTAAAGTCAAAACACACAAGAAGTACCAGGGACAAAGAGAGGAAGTGCCCTTTAAAAACATACCTGTTGTCTTCTAAATCCCAGTTAAATTATCGGGTGTGGCATTTTTTCATCATAATTTGCTTTAAACTAAGTTTCTGCTAGGTGTATTTTGGAGCATAGAAGGATGAGGCAGAGCTATCAAGTATCACCATACTCACATTTATAGCAACATAATTCATAGTAGTTCCATCTTGGAATTAGCTCCTATGTTCATGAACAAATGAATAAATAAAGAAAATGTGGTGTTTATACACAGCCAAGAACTACATTGCTCTGAATAAGTGTAAAGTTGAGTCAATCATAGGAAAATGGATGCATTGGAGACCATAGTATTAAATGAAATAAATCAGACACATAAGCTCTAACATCACCTGGTTTCCTTCAGATGAGAAACTTGAAGACAAGTAAAGACAAAAATAAGTGTCACTTACAAGAAATCAAGGAACAGATCTTTTGCAAATGGAAGAGGGACCAATAATCAGAAGGTGAGGGAGGACAAGAAGGGGAAGAGGATGAAAAATACATATCACTAGGAAAGATCTCTTCACTATTGGATGTTTCAAATGATTTTCAAAAAAAAGTACTATTTGATAACCCATAATGCACCAAGGTACTAAAGACAAAGTGGATCTTTCAAAGATGATACAGTTATATACTACATAAATATTTTTAAATGTAAGCAATTATTGTTTGGATAAACATACCAAAAGAAAAGTTCATAGTGCAAAGAATACTTTTAATAAGGCTAAGAAATCTTTGAATTTTTTTTTTGAGCAAAGATAATTTACATAAATGCTGGGTAAAGGGAATTTGGAGAAAAGTTAAAATAGGAGAAAAGTTATTTCCAAGAAAGGCAACACTGTGTGCAGATCTGCATAGATTTCTATGTGAGGAAGGTGCTCTCTTATTGGAATGATTGGGATAAAACTACTGACCTTAAGTAAGGAGAACAGGGAGTAGAAGGTCATGGAGGAGTATATATCCATATTATCATGCGTTAGACTATATTATAGAAGCAATAGAATCTTTACAACTGTTAAGTTGAGAGTGGCATGATTAGATTTATGTTTTAAAGCAATCACTGTGGCAGAATGGAAAAGACGAATTCAAAGTGTGGTAGAGAGCGAGGTTGGATTATAAGGAACCAAACAAGAGGCTACTTTCACAATTCCTTGAAGAAATAATGATAGATATTATCAAATGGCAGTGCACAGGGGAAAAGAGAGATCGACTGAAAAATGTTTAAAAACTATAATTCCAAGGATTCACTTTGGTAGAGGAGCAAAAAGTAGAGAAGTATCCGTGACCACACCTAGATTTCTGAGTATCAAGATGCTGATATGCAAGAATTCATGAAGAAAGCCACACAGGTTGCCATTGTTGCTGCTACTCCTCCCTTGCCTCCTCTTGCTCTTTGCTGCCCCTGTGAGCTGATGCTTTCTGCCCTGTGCCACTCTGCCATGGAGCCAGCTGTGTATGGACTGAAACCTCCAGTAACTTGGCCCAGAATTTAAGAACCTGCTGCTCAGCCACCTGTTCATGTTTATTAATGTGAGAACCATGTTCCTGTCATCAGCAGATTTCTCTTTTTGGTTGTTGTGTTACACTGAAGACACAGGATGGCCGGCTTCAGAAAGAGTGTAGCACTGGGCAGGAAGAGCCCGAGGCACTGTCTGTACAGCTTCTTTTGCCAAAGCCTTGCATTCCACATGATCATAAGTTTGCTAAGTCAAGGGGAGTTCTGGCTTTCATCTTTTGGTTATGGGGTTTTCAAAGTGCCCATTTTAACATGCAGGCCAGCAACCCCAGAACTTGCTATCTCTGGACCATATATCACAGATGTCTGTTGAGTGAACAAAACTCTCGGATTGCAGGTTAGCTTAAGAGCATCCTGGTAAGAAGACAGAAGAACTGATGACCTAGCTGTAACCTAGACCTAGATGACCTAGCTGTAACCTAGAACCTAGACCTAGCTGTAATAGATTTCAATAGTAGTTTCATTTATCAGAAGAAAAGAAATTATTTAGGTTTTATTGCCAATTTGATTCGTTTGGGGTGAATAGCAGCTACTGTGGAATGCTTCAGTTTTATAACAAAAATGTTGGTGTAGAGCTGAAATCCAGGTCATAAGCTAGACAAAAATAGACAGGAATGTCTCCCACTGCAATCTAATTTATGCATTCCTCTGCCACTGTGTTATTACCAGAGGGAGAGAACTAGAGAAGAGAGAGAGGACAGAAAGGAAAAAATGCAGAAGATAAAGATTGAGGCAAGTAAAGGTAGAAGAAGAGGTACCCCGAGCATGAGCTAGTAGAGCAGTACTTTTCGCAGAAGACTCTAACAAATACCCAAGAACAGCGATTAAATGCTGCAGGACCTGTGTTTAAAATTTTTCTAAGCAGAAATGAAGAGGAAGGTTAAAAGAACCTAATCTGCCCAAGTGTAAGAACTCAAAAGAAGAAATAAAAATTAAAAGGTATAACACAGTTAAATGGAAAGCGAGAACTTAAGGTTTAAACAATGAAGAGAGAGAAAGGAGAAAATTTAGGAAATATGATTAGTCATCATTAAACAAGCTGGTTAAGGCAATGGCCCTAAGAATCTCGATCAGGTTTTTTTTTATTTTGAATTAAATTATTTATTTTAAATACCTTTATGGCAATTTTTTAAAACATTTTTCTGCCATTTATTATTTATTTTTATCATTCTTTCTTTCTTTTTTTATTGATAAACAAATAACAATGAGACAGTTTCAAATCAAATTGGTAGGACACTTTCAATAATTCACACATTGTGTACATTCTTCCTAGTGGTTAATTGCTGTACAAGATGCGGATATGATATTCTATTTACAAACACCATTAGAACAAATCGCTCTATTCATTAAGAGAATGTAACTATATATCTATCCTACCCACTTTGAATACACAGATACAAAATGGACATTCATCTGTATCCCCTTTTTTTGTTAAGTTCTGTTATTTGAATATTATAGGTGTATAAACTCAGCAAAATATTCTAAAAGAGTCCAGTAGCCCATAATAGTATTGGGTCT
>NW_004524590.1:23850866-23852308 GCF_000260255.1 Octodon degus
TTCACAATGTTGGTTCTTCCTATCCAGGAGCATGGAATGTCTTTCCATTTTCTGAAATCCTCTATGATCTCTTTTTTCAGAGTACTGTAATTTTCCTTGAAAAGATCTTTGACTTCTTTAGTTAGATTAATTCCAAGGTATTACCTTTTCTTTGGTGCTATTGTAAAAGGTATTGATTCTATAATTTCCCTCTCATTGTGTTCGTTGTCTGGGTAGAGCAATGCTATTGTCTTTTGAGTATTGACTTTATAACCTGCTATGCTACTGAATTTCTGTATTAATTCTAGTAGGTTCTTGGTGTAGTCTTTTGGGTCTTCCAAGTAAAGTATCATGTCTATTTTTCTGCATCAATGGAGATGATGATGTGGTTTTTAATTTTCACTCTATTGATATAGTGTACTACATTTACAGACTTTCGAATATTGAACCATCCTTGCATCCCTGGGATGAATCCTACCTGGTCATGGTGTATGATCTTCTCAATGATTTGCTGTATTCTATTTGATAGTATTTTATTGAGGATTTTGGCATCTATGTTCATGAGGGAGATCGGCCTGTAGTTGTCTTTCTTAGTTGCATCTTTCACTAGTTTTGGTATCAGTATAATACTTGCCTCCAGGAATGATTTTGGGAGGATTGCTTCCTTTTCAATTTCATGGAAGAGTTTAGGAGCATAGGGACTACATCTTCTCTAAATGTCTTGTAGAATTCAGCTGTGAATCCATCCGGACCTGGACTTTTCTTTGCCGGTAGGTTTTTAATTACATCTCGTATTTCATTGGCTGTTATTGGGCTATTGAGAGTGGTTATATCTTGTAGATTCAGTTG
The DNA here is from genome assembly GCF_000260255.1 of Octodon degus. Taxonomy (NCBI): domain Eukaryota; kingdom Metazoa; phylum Chordata; class Mammalia; order Rodentia; family Octodontidae; genus Octodon; species Octodon degus. Next base: position 23,851,695 of record NW_004524590.1, read on the forward strand.
TGGTAACTTGTACCTTTCTAGGAATCTGTCCATTTCTTCTGTGTCTTCTGTTCTGTGAGAGTAAATATTCTCAAAATAGCTATTCATAATCTTCTGAATTTCCACTGAGTCTGGGATAATTACACCCTTTTCATCTTTATTGCTTGTATTTAAATTTTTTCTTTCCTCTGTTTGATGAGGTTAGCTAGGGGTTTATAGATTTTATTTAATCTTTCAAAGAACCAGCTTTTTGCTTTTCTAATTATTTGAATTGTTTTCTTTGTCTCAATTGAATTAATTTCTGCTCTAATATTTATGATTTCCTCCCGTCTTTGGGCTCTTTGTTTGTTTTGCTTTTCTTTTTGTGGTTGTTGAAGGTGCAGTATTAAGGTATTTATTTGTTCCCATTCTGTTTTCCTAATGTGTGAGTTCACAGCTATAAATTTCCCTCAGAGAACTGCTTTCATTGTATCCCATAAATTCTGATAATTTGTGCTTGAATTTTCATTGAATTGTAGATATTGTTCAATTTCTTGTTTAATTTCATCAATCACCCATTGGTTGCTGAGTAGGGTGTCATTTAATTTCTATGTATATAAGTTTTTTTCTGGTTTCTTTTGTCATTTATTTCCAGT
>NW_004524590.1:23860379-23861957 GCF_000260255.1 Octodon degus
AGGATTTATCCTGAGATCCTGTACCTCAGATTGTAGAACCTTTGTCAGTGTCAGCCATGTGGATGAGTCACGGCCATTGCTTGGCCAATGTGATCACTGTGAAAGCCTGAGAGAATGTTTTCTCTCCATGTGACTCTCCTTAGGCACACTCTACATCATCGATCACTTTTCTCTTTGGCCCCATCAGAAAATTTGGGACACTTCTGAGTTACGTGACGTTACAGTACAGGTTCTCATATGCCCTGAGTCTTAATTGACCTTAGAAAGCTAGGGCCTAAATGTTGGCTTTCCTTGCGGCCCTCCTTTTCTCTAATTTTGTTCTGCAAACTTAGGTTGTTAACCATTCAGAAGACAAGCTTATTGTTATTACCATACAACCTAGGCTGTTAAGCTTAACCTCACTATCTCTCTGCATATCAAACATCTAAGGCATAATATGGAACAGGTATTTTTCATCAAGTATTGATACATTGAGCTTTAAGTCCCTACAAAATATGATGAAAAACATTTAAAAATTAGAATATATTTTAAAAATAGGCATAAAGAATTATATACTTCCTATGTTTACACATAAAACCAAAAATCTCACCATATACAACCTGAAGCAAGATAGTCCCACATTATTCCTTTTCCTGTCTCTTGCTTTCGTTCACCAACCCCTTCTTCTTGAACAACCATCTACCTGAGAGACATCATAGCAGCAACTGTCATGTCATGACAAGCAACCCATATTCAGAAGACCAGATTGACAGGCACTCCAAGAATGAAACTACAATTACAAATTACCATCTGCAGTGCAGTTGCTTGGTTCACAGGTATCAGTATATATAGTTAGTCAAGGTGAGAATATTTCCAATTTACTACTAGGTTAAAAAGTCTCCTGAAGATTCTCAGGATCATTGCCTTGCCCATCTTCTACATATAACTGTACGGCTTGACTTATTCATGTTTCCTAGCTCTTCTCCTTTCCCTCTCTTGGTTAGTTAGTCCTTGAGATCCTGCTTTCCTTTTACTTGTATTGTACCTTTCTATTTGTATTTCTTCTTTTGAGTTCTTATACAAGGGAGACTGTACGATATTTACACATGTGTGTCTTGTTTATTTCACTTATGAGTATATGTTCAAGTGGCATCCACTTCAGTATAAAGGCTTGGAGTTTATCATTGTTAATAGCTGCATAATACTCCATTGTGTAAAAATACCACATCTTTTTCAACCATTCCTCAGGTGATGGGCATCTTGGTTATTTCCAAGATTTGGCTATCACAAATTGTACTGCTATAAACATAGGCACACATATATCACTATGATATGATGTTTTCAGATCCTCTAGGAAAATTCTCAGTAGAGGAATAGCTGGCTTAAAGGGGATTTCCAGTCCAACTTTTCTAAGGAGTCTACATACTGATTTCCATAATGATTGTACCAATCTGCATTCCCACCAGCAGTGGAGAAGGGTTCCTTTTTCCCCACAGCCTCTCCAACATTTGTTGTTGGGTTATTTCTTTATGATAGCCATTCTTTCTGGGTGAGATGATATCTCAATGTGGATTTAATTTGCATTTCACGAATGGCTAG
>NW_004524590.1:23864651-23889198 GCF_000260255.1 Octodon degus
GCTTTATCATCGTTGGTTTGAAGTTGAGACTGTCTGAGAATGGGATTGCTACCACTGCTATTTTCTGAAGTGCTGGGGCATGTAGTATTGTGTTCCATCCTTTGACTTTAAGCTTATGAATGTCTTTATGAGTTAAATGTGTTTCTTGTATACAGCATATTGTTGGATTTTGTTTCCTAATGCACTGTGCCAGTCTATTTCTCTTAATTGGGGAATTGAGTCCATTTACATTGATGGTCAGAATTGAGATGTATTGACTTACGGTTGCCATGTTATTTACCTGTTATCATTTACTCCTTTTGCTCCTATGTTTAATTGCTTACCCTGTTTAGTTGGTTGTTTCTGATCTCATTCTTGTAGTTCTGATCGTTTTGGTCCCTCTCTAGAACATCTTTCAGTAGCCTATATAAGGTTGGCGTTGTTATCGCGAAATTCTTTAGCTGTTCTTTGTCATGGAAGTATTTCACTTCTCCTACAAACTTGAAAGAGAGTTTTGCATGGTATAGTAGTCTGGGCTGGAATTTTTTTCATAGAGGATCTGAAGTACTCTCCTCCATGCTCTTCTAGCCTGCATGATTTGTGAAGAGAAGTCGGCTATAATTCTGATGGGTTTTCTTTTGAATGTGATCTGCTTCTTTTCTCTAGCAGCTTTCAGTAGATTATTCTTGTGCTGAATTTTTGGGATCTTGACTATTATATGTCTCAGTCTGTTTTTCATTGGGTTGAAGTTACTTGGCATTCTGTATGCTTCAGTTACCTGAATGTGAGATTGTTTCCTCATATTTGGAAAGTTTTCTGCAATTACTTCTGCCCATATTTTTTTTAATGTCATTTGTATTGACTCCTTCATTCTCATTGATGCCTATTAGTCTCACACTGTTCATCTTTGTATCATCTTGCAGGTGATGGATTATTCTTTCCTGCATCCTCGTTTTTGTTTAGAGATCCTTTCTTACCTTTTCACTACCTGCACCAGCATATTCTAGATCTAGAACTCTGTCTTCATTTTCACTTAAACGGTTTTGTAAGCTTGTGATTGAGATTTTAATTTCCTCTATATCTCTTTGACTCTGCTTCATTCGATCTCTTTCTTTCCTATATTGCTCACTCAAGGAATCCGTCATTTTTTCTAGTCTCCTCTATTTTTTTTTATTAACGTCTTCTTTAAAAGCAGTTTTAAATTCTTTTACTGCAGTGTTTTTTTCAGATTGAGTTTCCTCCCTATGTTTCTGTTGTTGCTTCTTTACTTCAGATGTTATGAGTTCTGAGAATTTTTTTTTTATTTCGGAAAAGAATTGCCCTGAGTTCCTCTATAACTTTCTGCTGCTGCTTATTTACTATTGATGCTCTTAATTTATGCATTTGAGCTGAGCTAGTGTCCTCTCCATTTGTTGTGGGTGGGCATTGGGTTTCCTCCATATGTTTCTGCATTTGATTCTTTACTGCAGATGTTATTAATTCAGGGATTTCTTTTTTTATTTCCAATCTTTGTTCCTCTATACCTTTCTGCAGCTGTTTCTTTATTTCAGCAGCCGTTGATTCATTGATTTCAGCTGTGTGATTCCCAATTTCTTCTGTGTTAGCATCCTCTGCACTTGTTATGCGTGGGCTTGGGTTCTGAGGTTGCATTTTGTTCCTTCTCATCATTTTGTGTAGCATTGTCTTCTGACCTTTGTTGTAGATCTTCGTTGTTGTTATACCTTAGCCCATATGAAGCTCAGGAGCAGATCTACAAAGTTTGGATTTATCCTGCTGTGCCTGGGTTGGGTCTGGCTGCTGTGCTCAGCTCCTTCCTGCTGCTGCCCTTCAGTGTGAACCTGTTGTGCCCCTCTGGCAAGATTTTCTGCTCCTGGACTAGCTGGCTGATTCTATCATCTACACTGTCTGCAGGGATTACAGCTGCAGGGTTACACCCCAGGCATATATGCCAGGCCTGAGCTTAGTCTGGAAGGGACAAGGTAGAGTAGGTTGGAGAGCCAGCTCTCCCATACACTCACTCGGTCTGGGCTAGGACTGGGTCTGGGAGTTCCAGGAACATGGCAGAAATTCCTACTTGACGGGCAGGGTGGAGAAAGTCCTGCGGAGTGGTGGGGGGTGTCCCAAGGGGGTGGAATAGGGTGTCACCCATGCTGTGTGTGGGCTGGGACCAGTAGTTGGTCCTGCCTGTGCAGAGTAGCCGGAAGCCCTCCACACACTCACTGGACCTGGGCTAGGACTGGGTCTGTATCAGGTTTTTGAAAATAGCAGTTAATGAATAGAATTCTCACCCTGACTAACTCTATATGCTGATATCTGTGAACTAAGCCACTATGCTGAGGACAGCAATGCGTAATACTGAAAACCATGCTTGAGATACCTGTCATTTCAATCTTCTGACTGCATACTGTTTCTAGTGTCATGCCAATTATTGCTATACTCTCTTTAAAGCAATTTTTAAAAAATTAATAAAAGAAAACAAGAGACAAGAAAAAAAAAAGGAACAGGACACAAAGCTCATTAATTCAATGTTGAGTTGATTTCAAGTAGACAACTTGAAATCCTTGAAAGATTTCACATGGATAACTGGAGCTAAGTGAAAAAGTGTAGGCTGTTGATGTAAGGCTTGAGTCCATTAGTATTGTTGGTAATGGATGCTTGGGACTGAGTGTGATCCAGCACTGTAAACAGGGACACTGTGCAGTGAGAAGAGAAAATGTCTTAAAATAATGTTCTGAGAAATACCAACTTCAAAAGCTGAAACGATAGATGATGGTACAAATTTTAAGTGTCATTTAATAACACTTAAATAGCAAAGGATTTTTAACATAGAATATTAAAGTACTTTTGATATACTTTGATGACCACCAATGCACTGTTTTCAATTTGATGCATATAATATTTCTGTCTTCAAACAAATTTGGTCTCGGAAGTTTAAGTTTGTCTAATGGTAAAATAAAATCTTACCCAACATGTTTACCTTCGTAGAGTTGTTTATCGCTCTAGAAAGCACTTATACTTATGTCTGAGTAAATGGAGAACAGAACTCAGCAGAATGGAGCAAAGGATGTGGGAATCTTGGTAGGATTTAGTAAATAAATAAGATGAGTTTACCAATGTGGCTACTCGATAGCACACAGCATGAAGATACAGAGCGCTTGGGAGGTACGTTGTAGCTAAGACAAGTGAATGCCGAGGAAGCTGGATATAATATTTGATAGCTGGAAATATATGTATTATTTGTAATTTAATAATATGAAGAACTTAATATGTAGAATTTATGTATTATTTTAAGAATACTGGTATTTTTCTTTTAGATCTTCAAAATCTGAGATACTAAATTATGTGTATTATCAATTGTACACACACACACACACACATACACATGCTTTACCTAATAAAATGAAAAAGTGGAGAAAATAATCTTTACATAACTAAAAAAAAGTCTGACAACTGGGCGAGACAAAATGGAGACCCTATTATCTCTCCCTTTCTTTATCTTCCTGCGTGATCTGAGTGGAAATCAATGGACAAAGCTCAACATGGATTGTCATTATGGTTTATGTGTAAATGTTCCCCAAAAGCCTCAAGAGCTCTTACGTGGGGCTTTTTGCACTAAATTAATCTGCTGATTGGAATTAGCATATTTCTGGGTGGTAGCAGCTGTAAGGCTGGTAGCTTGAATAGAACAAGAAGGAAAGCAGGCTGGCTGCTGCCTGCTTGTGCTGTCATGCCATGAACTGTTTCTCCTCTGTGACACCCGTTCCATGCTGCCATGCCGCTGAGTCAGGCATCCAGGGACTCAAACCTGGGTAACCATAAGCTGAAAGAAACCCTTTCTCCTTTAACTTGTGGCTGTCAGCTATTTTGTCCCAGTAATATTAAAAGTAACAAAAGCAGAGGCATTATAATTTTTCTGAAAGCTCACAGGCCTGATTATGTCCTTTTTAAGGAAAAATAATTTTGTTTCTTTTCACTCGCAAAAAATAGAATATTTCAGTCTGTTAGGGGCCTTCAGTAATCTAAGGCCTCTCATGGCTTGAGCCATATAGCTCCCTTTGATTTCCAGTATTGCTTTTAAATTTATTGTCCTTGCTTCACAGGATTTACCTGGAGTAACCTGAAGGTCAAATTTCTTGTTCTACCTGTCCCTATCTCCTGGTACAATTGTTCTTGTTCCTGATGTGTAAATTGCTGCATATCATATATGTGTCTGATACAGCCAACAAATCCTGGATTAGATGTCAGTACTGTAGAAGAAACCTACTGGAATAGTTAAAAGACAAGTAATTAAACTGTCTGGAAATATTTTAAAAGTTGTAGCGGAACACAAGCTATTCAAAAAAACCGAGTCTTACTATAATAATAAATTCATTCATTAAGCAGATTTAAGTAGGTTTTCTTTATCACTTAAAAGTATTAGAGCCACAATATATAAATACATGTTCTTTTCTCTGATAAACTTGATGTTCATTTTCTCTTATTGATTTGATGGCAGAATAAATCTTGCTTACTGTTTTCTATCATTTTTCTAGCTGGAATGTAATAGAAATGTTGCCCTAGAGGGACTAGTCACCTATTAACTGACATAGGTACGGCTTCCTGTTCAGTTGAGGTGTTGTGGATTGGGCAGTAATAAACTGATCCAGTAAGATTCTTATTTTTAGAAAGACAGGCTGTGCTGGAAAAAGTCAGGAATAAATCAAGATGAGAATAGTAAACCAGGTTCATCACAAGTGGAGTTATGATTATGGTGGAATAAGTCTTCAAAATGAACTTAGGGAGAAGCAGATAACTACATTTGAGAGTTTGGCAATAGGCTTTCATTACAAGAGGAACTACAAGATCATTCCTTCTTGTCCTCAGAGCCTCAATAAATTATGGCAACCATGATATTTCTCCCTGAAGCCAAGTTAGGCACAGATATGCAGCCAGTGGCCAGTGCATCACAGATACCCCCTGCATTCTCCAAAGGCCTATCCAACCCCACTTCTTTTTTTGAAAACTGAAGTATTTCCAAGTAGAAGTTAACTTTGTAAAACATGCTGGACAAAAGCAAGGACTTTCTTAGTTTTTTTTTTTTTTTTTTTTTTTTTTTTAAGTAAAGGGTCATTTTCCCAGACCCTCTAGAGCTATTTGGGAATTAGACAATTTGTTATCGTGCATGTCTTCTTTTCAGTTATGTGATAATTAAATCTTTTGGATTTACACCTTTCATTTTCTATATAATACCTTGTGTATAAATATATAGGGATAAAAGGATCATGTACCTTCTGCCCAGTATGATGGAAGCTTCAGCCACACAAAAATCTATCCTTATAAGTCTTCAAAATGTTATGCCATCCTTACTCTATATACTTTGAGAGATGCCACTAGTGATCATACAAGAGGAAGACTAGGTTTTGGAACAATTAGTCAACCTGTAGTTACAGCCAAAAGAAGGGAAAGAGAATGAATGAGGAGGAGAACATGTAAGGAGGAAGGGAGAGACAGGAATGAAAGAGAAAATCAGGACAGTAAGAAGGATAGAGGGGAAGAAAGTAAAAACATTTATGTCAATCTCTGGTTACATTTTACTTGAGAAATGTATTCTTAAAGCCATATAGTCTATTTTTTTTTTTTGTCTCCCACCTGGATCTGATATCTGATCTCTCTCTGGCTCAGATTAATTCTGTTTTATAACTAAATACATAACTATCCTTCTAGGCAAAACTGATATTTCTATCATCTCTGCAGTAACCTTTAATCTTGTATATAATTTGACCAATTGAGTGGATATTACCTTAATACTTTACCCAGATCCTCCCATATCTAATTTAAAATAACTACATTATATTTAGTTTCTTCTTAAAGATTAACAGTGACTCTTTTAGCAGATGTCAAAAAAATTGAAGATGACTATTAAATAACAATTAATTAAAATTATAAAAATTTTATTAAATAGCCATAGAATAAAACTGACTGGTAGAAAATTCCCACATTTCAATAGCTTTTAATATAATACCCATTCTCTATCACTTCTGGCTGAGTCATTGAGCAACTACCCTCACAATTATATTTCATGTTGGAAATCTAAAGCAGTTGCACATATTGTTTTATGGCTACAGAATTTAGAATCAAGGTGCAGTTTTTTCAGAAAAGTAGCTCATAAACTGAGTCCTCTTTTTACTAGAATTTGGATTTCTGGTACCTCTAAAGATCTGAGTAGCCACTTTTTTTTAAAAAAAAATCATGATCATTTAATCAAAAGGGAATATTTTGAACTAATTATTATATTTACTAAAATTAACAGTGAATCTTCAAGCAGATATCATAAAAACTGAAAATGACTGTTAGATATAAAATAAAATAAGGGCCAGCAAGATAGCTCAGCAGACTAAGTGCCTTCTTAGGCAAGCGCAGCAACCTGGATTCCTTCTCAGCTTCACTTGCTGTGCCAGCCCCTTCCAGGGCTCACCGTCCTGGCCACTGAGAGCGTGCATGGTAGTGCAGGGCTGTAACCCCATCACTGGGGAGGCTGAAAGTAGGAGGACCACTACGAGTCTGACCTGCATAGTGAGACCTTGTACCAAATGCATAAATTAAAAATAAATAAATAAGATAAAATGTCATGAGTTCTCTGCAGCCTACGAGAAAATGGCAATGAACATAACCAAGTGAGGACATAATTTGTTAAGCATCTACTGTGAATTATCTTTACTAGCTTTGTTTGGAATGATTCGTGTTTTTCACGGTTTTTGAAAGGAAAATCATGAATGAATTTCAGCCATACACATTCATATATTTAAATATATATTTAAATAGCTACAAACTTTAAGTCTTTTAAGACCTTCACATTTCTGTGTTGGACTTTATTTTTTATTTTTTAAAAGTATTAAGCACAGGGTCTACAGGCTCTCACTACACAGATCGGACTCATAGTGATCCTTTCTGTTTTTCAGCCTCCAAAGTACTGGGATTACAGGTATGTGCCACCGTGCCCAGTCTCAGTGCTCTCTCAGGGAGCCCTAGGGGCGGGGCCAGCACAGCAGGCCAGCAGGCCTAGGATTGAACCGAGCCCCTGCATCTGCCTAAGCAGGCACTTTAATCTACTGAGCAATCTGGCCAGCTGGACTTTACTTTTGCTGGAGTCGGAGCAATAAGAGTGAGCAAATTGTCATCGAGTGTAGCATTGCAATTTGTATGGCCACAAATGTCACACAACCAAACATACAGAATGAACCATTGAAACTATTATAAAATAACTAATATCCTATGACTGATATTTATTTTATAAGGAAATATACAACAATAAACAGAATTATTTCAAAAAGGATAAAAATTATTTTGTAAAGATATAACATGTACATGTTTTATAAGATGATATATTATAGAAGAAATATATAAAATGTCAATTTATTATGAAAAAGTACTGCATGTTTTTTGTATAGATCTGGAAGTGGAGCCAAAGTGCAGATAAGATTAAAATTTACTATTAGGTAGGGACCTGGGGAGATAGCTCAAAGGTATAAGCACCTGCCTGGCAAGCAAAAAGTCCTGAGTTCAATCCCTGGTGCAAACAACAACAACAACAAAAAGAAAAAGAAAAAAAAACTAGTAGGCGATACATACTAAATGATAGGAAAGTTCTGATTCATAAGTTCTTTCAAAATCAGCAAAAAATTTTCCAAAGAGTCACAAATATAGTCATACCATTTAATTATATAATTAATCTTTTTCCTTCGAAGAAAGTATGACTAGTGGTTGAGTGCTCAGGCGCTGGCTTTTAGTCCTAGCTTTGCTAACAATACCTTCTTCAATTTAGAAAGCTAAGTAACCTTTCTGTGCCCTTGTTTCCTTATGCTAAATCAAAATGATAATGCATGGTATCAATAGAATGTGTAGAATGTTATTTGATAGAGAAAGTGTCCTGTAAAGTTTAGCTATCACTATGCTTTTAGCCATCTGTGTCATACAATTCTTATGTGAGAATCATGACCATATTAGTCTCTCTCTCTCTCTCTCTCTCTCTCTCTCTCTCTCTCTCTCACTTATTCTCCAAATTCTTACTATAAATGTAGCTAAAAGTAGCCAGAAGTGCTCATGCTAGAGCCTAAACATTAGGATGTCTTGAAACTTTCTTAACCAGATCAGTGAGTCTATAGCTCTTGAACTTTGGATCCTGTAATGTCTTAAGACATGAGGAAAATATAAGGAAAGGTGCTAGAGTGAAACATCCCAAAAGAGTCCTTTTTCACTACTTAAGCTCACAGTCTTGTCTTTATTGTTTTTTATTTATTCATTTCAATGAGAAATAAAGATAAAAGCAATGAAACAGTTTCAAAACAGGTTAGTAGGGCAGTTACAATAATTGATACATTGCATATTGTTGTCTTCATAGTAGTTATTCAGAGGACAAGACAAAAGCATGATATTTTGTCTAAACAATAAAAACTTTATTCTCAATAAACTAAGAGAAAGTAGCTGTATATCTATCCTAATTATCTTGTGTATACATATATTTTTTTCTCCTTTTTATTTTCATTTCACAAAAAAACAGTCTTATCTTGATACTTTTGCAAGGTTATTAACACATGACACAAGTTTGTCTAGCCACTAATAGATGACCTTAACCAGACAGGATGTTTATCTCAGGACTGAGGTAGCTTATTTGCTTTAGACACTGAGGCCTAGTCCCACCTAAACATATTTGATCAATTTCCTAGCATCCAGAGCTCCCAAAATATTACCTGGTTTTTGTTTTGTGTTGTCAGAGGTGGGTGTTCTATTGCAGTTAATGATGCTGTATTTGGAGAAGTCTTTAAAGGACCTTTTCATACTTGATGCCAGTCCAAGGATTTTAGGTACTTGAACTCAGCAAAATAACTCAATGTAGTCCAATAGTCCATAATAGTAGTCAGTTATCAACGCAGCTGGCAATTGTCAGAAGTTCTTGACTTGAGCCTTTTAGAGTTCAGCATACTAATATAGATAACTCACGGTTACACTTTTTGGCTTAATGCTTAGAACCAAGTTAAAGCAAGACCTATATAACTAAAAATGTAACTTTTGCTATCCAACAAGGTCAGTCAAATCCTTTCAAGGATTTTGCCTGGAAGCATGTACAGCACCTTCTGGATTTTTTTTTTTGTCAGTGTCAGCCATCTGGATAAGTCATAGTCATTGCTTGAACATTTTGCTGTCTGTGAAAGCCTGAGAGAAATTTTTTTCTCTAGATGACTCTCCTTAGGCACACTATAGATTGTCGATCACTTTCCTCTGTAGCCCCATAATCTCCTTGATAAGAAAATTTGGGACACCACTTAGTTACAGGATATCACAGCACAGGTTCTCTTATGTCCTGAGTCCTCACTGACTTTGAAGGACCAGGGCCAAAATATTGGCTGTCTTTTTAGTCCATCTATCTCTCTAATTTTTGCTGTGCAAACTTTAGTTGTTAAACATCCAGAAGAGAAGCTTAATGACATTATTACCCAGTAACAGAGGCAGTTAAGCTTAACATCACTATCTGTCTGAATATGAAACACCTAAGACATAAAGTGCAACTGCTATTTTCAAAAAACATGGATATACTAAAATTTATTTATTTTCCATAATTTTATTGGGAGACAAATAGCAATGAGACAGTTTCAAATCAAATTGTAGGACAATTTCAATAGTTAACACATTACATACTGTCTTTCTAGTGGTTATTTTTTGTACAAGATGCAGACATGATATCCTATTTACAAACAGTATTAGAACAAATCCCTTTATTCATTGAATTAAGAGAGTGTACCTATATATCTATCCTAACCATTTGAATTCACGGATACAAAATGGTCATTTATCTGTATCCCTTTTTTTTATTGTTTAGTTCTGTCATTTAAATATTATAGGTGTGTGAACTCAGCAAAATATTCCAAATAGTCCAGTAGTCCATAATAGTATTGGGTCTTTTGCTTGACTGGTAATGTCAGAAGTTTTTGGCCTGAGTACCCTACAGCTCAACATAACAACATGACTTTACTTCTTATACTTCATTTCTATACTTTTCTGCTGGATGGTAAGACCAAGATAAAGCAAGACCTATGTAACCAGAATTGTAACTTATACCAAAATTTAAATCCCTATAGATTGTTAAAAACAATTGCACATTTTTACTCAGAAATTTAGAAATCAAACCATATACAACAATATATAAGGAAAATCTTATGACTTTTTTGTCTCTTGTTTTATTTTATTGTCTTTTTTTTACAAACGTTGATGTTAAAGAGAGTATAGCAATTATTGATAAGACATTAGAAGAAATTCTCATTTAGAAGACAAAAATGACAAGCATTTCAAGATGGTTTTAGTATTACACATTTCTAACCTCAGTATCGTTGCATAGTTCATAGATATCAGCATACAGAGTTACAGTGAGAATTCTATGCATTAACTGATATTTTCAAAAATTGGATGAGGATTTTTAGGACCATTGCCTTAACCATATTGTTTCTATAAAAATATGGTTTTGCCCCTGCCATATTTCCTAACTTTTCTCCTTTCTTTCTCTTTCTTCTTTAATTCCTTTTCTCACTTTCCATTTAACTGTGTGATACTTTTCAGGTTCATTCTTCTTTTGAGTTCTTACACTAGGGAGACAATATGATATTTACACATGTGGGTCTGGTTTATTTCACTTATAAATATAGCTTCAAGTTGCATCCATTACCTACTAAGGCTTGGATTTATTTTTCTTTAAACTGAGTAATACTCCACTGTTAAAAACATCACATCTTTTTCATCCATTCCTCAGGTGATGGGAATTTTGGTTGTTTCCAAGATTTAGCTATCACAAATTGTGCTGCTATAAACATAGTTGCACATATATCACTATGATATGATTTTTAATTACTTTTGGGAAAATTCTCAGAAGGGGAACAGCGGGATTGAATGGGATTTTCAGTCCTAGTTTTTAAGGAGTCTTCACACTGATTTCCATAATGGATGTACCAGGATATATTCCCACCAGCAGTGAAGAAGGGTGCCTTTGTCCCTACAGCTGCTCCATATTGGTTATTGGTTCATTCTTAATGATAGCCACTCTTTCTTGGGTGAGCTGGATTCACAATGTTGCTTTAATTTGCATTTCCTGAATGACTAATGATGTGGAATATTTTTTTCATGTATTTAAAGCTTCTAGAATTTCTTCCTTTGAGAAGTGTGTGTTCATCTTGGTTGCTCATGTTTGAAATGGCTCTCTAAATTTTGGGCCTAATGTTTTTTAGTTCCTTTCATGAGAACTTAAAATAGTACTTATAAATTTATAAATTATAGACAGAAAACCTTTGTCTGAGTGCTTATTAGTTAAGATTTTTTCCCAATTTTTGTTGTCTTTTCACTCTGTTGATAGTTTTCAGGGACATGCAGAAATGTCTCAATAAGAGGAGGTACCAGTTGTTAATTCTTTCAAGTATTTCCCAAGCAATTTGAGTTTTGTTCATGAAATGTATGTATTCCTACCCTTATGTCCTCAAGTTTTCCATGTAATTTCTCTTCCAAGAGATTTAGTATTTCTGTTTTAATGCTTAGATCTTTAATCCATTTTGACTTTATTTTAGTCCATGGAGATGGATCTGGGTCAAGTTTTAGTTTTCAGCACATAATGAGCCAGTTTTTCCAGCACCACTTGTTAAAGAGGCTATCTCTCTTTCAGTAAACATGTTTGGCCCTTTTATTGAAGATAAGATGGCTGAATGTGTTTGCAGTTGTATCTGCATCTTCTAATCTATTCCACTGATCCTCAGGTCTATTTATTTATTTTGCAAATACCATGTTGATTTTATCAAAGTAGCTTTGTAGTATAATTTCAAGTCAGAAATTGTGATGCCTCTTGCCTTGTCTTTATTGCCCAGGATTTTCTTTGCTATTCTAGGTGTTTTCTGGTTCCAAATAAATTTTAGGAATGATTTCTCTAGGTCTGTGAGGTATGCTGGTGGTATTTTGATAGGATTGCTTTAAATCTAACAACTTAATAATTTTGGGAATATAGCCATCTTCACAATGTTGTTTCTTCCTATCTAGGAGCAGGGAATATTTTTCCATTTTCTGAAACCCTGTATGATCTCTATTTTCAGAGTACTGCAATTTTTATTGAACATTTTTTTTTTTTACTTTTTTAGTTAGATTAATTCCTCAGTATTTCATTTGTTGCAGTACTATTACAAAGGCTATTATTTCTCTAACTTCTCTCTCAGTGTGTTTGTTATCTGTGTAGGGGAATGCTACTGACTTTTGGGTACTGACTTTTTTTTTTTGGGGGGGGTTGGAACCGGCAATTGAACTCAGGCCCTTGCACTTGCCAGGGAAGTGCTTATTCCACTAAGCCATCTCCCCGGCCCTGGGTAATAACTTTGTATCCTGCTATGCTACTGAACCTGTTAATTACTTCTAGGAGCTCCTAGGTAGAGCTTTTTGGGTCTTCCAAGTAGAGTATCATGTCTTCTCCAAATAATGATTGTTTAACTTCTCCTTTACCTATTCTTACTCCTTTTATTTATCTCTCTTGTCTAATGGCTCTAGCTCATAATTCCAGAACTGTATTGAATATGAGTGGTGATAGAGGACATCCTTTTCTTGTACCTAATCTGAGAGTAAAAAGTTTCACATTTTCTCCATTTACAATTATTTTTTCCAGTTGGATTATCATAGATAGCTCTTATCAGATTGAGGTACAAGCCATCTATTCCAATTTTCTGCAGGGCTTTGATCATGAATGAGTGTTAGACTTTGTCAAAGACCTTTTCTGCATTAATTGAGATGATCATGTGGTTGTTGGATTTGGCTCTATTGATATAGTGTATTACATTTATAGATTTGAGTATATTAAATCATCCCTGTATCCCTGGGATGAATTCTGCCTGATCATGTTGTGTAATTTTCTTGATGATTTGCTGTATTCCATTTGCTACGAATTTATTGAGGATTTTTCCATCTATATTAATGAGGGAGAGTAACCTTTAGTTCACTTTTGTAGTTGCGTCTTTCTATGGTTTTGGTATCACTATAATACTGACCACCAGGAATGATTTTGGGAGAATTGTTTCCCTTTCAAATTCATTGAAGAGATTGAGGAGTATTGGGATTATATCTTTTGTAAATTTCTTATAGAATTCAGCTGTGATTCCATCAGGACCTGGGCTTTTCTCTGTCAGTAAGGTTATTTTTTTTAATTACATTTTGAATTTCATTGGCTGTTACTGGGTGGTTCAGAGTACTTATATACTGTTGATTCAGTTTTGTAATTTTACCATTCTAGGAATCTGTCTATTTCTTCTGTGTGTTCCATTCTGTGAGAGAAAAGATTTTCAAAATAGTTATTAATGTTCTTCTGAATTTCCACAAGGTCTGTGGTAATTTCATCCTTTTCATTCCTTACTGCTTGTATTTGAGTTTTTTCTTTCCTATTTTTGATGAAATTAGGTAGGGGCTTATCAATTTTATTTAATGTTTCAAAGAACCAGCTTTTTGATTCATTAATTTTTTGTATTATTTTCTTCATCTCGATTCCATTAATTTCTGCTCTAAATCTTATAATTTCCTCCCTTCTTTGGGCTTTTGGTTTGATTTTCTCTTTTTTTCAAGACTTTTGAGGTGCGGTATTAGGGTACTTATTTGTTCCCATTCTGTTTCTTAACGTGTGAATTCACAGCTATAAATATTCCTCTTAGAACTGCTTCCATTGCATCTCATAAATTCCTATATGTTGTGCTTGAATTTTCATTGAATTGTAGATATTGTTCAATTTCTTGTTTAATTTCTTCTGTGAACTATTGATTGCTGAGGAAAGTGTTGTTTAATTTTCATGTATTTATGGTTTTTTAGTGGTCTGTCCTGTCATTTATTTCCAGTTTCATTGCACTTGTCTTTCTCTTACATGATCATGACCTCCGTACTAACTAATTTTCTTTGCTTAAATGTGAAGACATTGATCAACAGTGCCATAGGATGGGGAAAATGATAGTTATGAAATTGCAGAGGCTTAATTATAACTGCTAGAAGTACATCACTGATTGCTTGCTTTGCAGCTCACTGGTAGTCCTATTAAGTCCTATCTAAAATGGATAGAAGGGGCCTGCCCCTTAGCTCAGTTATTTAAGTGCTTGCTTAAGCAAAGTCGTCAGGCTCAGGTTGCTGTGGTTTGACCCCCAGAACTCAAGCCAGCCAAACCTGCCCTGAAGGCATTCTGAAGCAGCCAAAAATATTAAAAAAATAAAAAATAAAAAAATACAATGGATAGAACCTGCACTCACCATTTCAAATCATCTCCTAAATATGAAATGTTCTTGAAATCTTGCTGCTTGTTCACATTTCAAAGCAAAATATTTTTCTATCCATTATGTTGTGCCTTTTGCTGACACACTCTTTATTTAAAGTAGTAATTCATTTTTTCTGTCTCTCTCTGTCTCTCTGTCTCTCTGTCTCTCTGTCTCTCTCTGTCTCTCTCTCTCTCTCTCTCTCTCTCTCTCTCTCTCTCTCTCTCTCTCTCAACTAAGCATTTGTGCCCTCAGCCACCAACTCTGAGATGCTACTTCAGACAACAAAAAACAAGTAAGGTCAGTTTCTTTTGAAAGAAAGAGGAGTCTTGGATTGTTTTCTGAGAGAAATTGAAAGATTCTCATTCATATTTTTTCATGGACAGATTCTTTTTTAAATTTCATTGAGAAATAAATATGAATGAGACAGTTTCAAAGTTGATTAATATGACAGTTTCAATAATCAATACATTGTACATTGTTATCTTCTTAGTGGTTATCCATAGTACAAGAAGCAGACAGAATATCCTGTCCAAACACTATTAGTACACCTCTTTCTTCTCATTGAATTAGTATCTCTATCCTAACTATTTTGTATATATACATACAAAATGATCTTTCCTTTGTATCCTCTTTTTTTGTTTATTTCTGTCAGAGGTGAATATTCTATTGGCATCTAAATACTATAGGTGTTTGAATTCAGCTAAACAATACAACTCTGTCTAGCAGTTTATAATATTAGTGGGTTATCCTCAGAAGTTATTGACTTGAGCCTTTTACAGCTCATGGCATTAACATGGCTTTACTTTATATACCTCATTTTTATACTTTTCTGCTGGATGGTTAAGACCAAGATAAAGCAAGACCTACATAACAAGAAATGCAACTTTTGTATCTGATAAGGTCAGTCAAGTACCCTCAGAATTTATCCTGTAGCCCTGGACCACACTTTGTTGATCCTTTGCTAGTGTTAGCCATGAGGATGAGTCACAGCCATTGCTTGACCAATTTGCTCTCTGTGAAAGTTTGAGAAAATGTTTTTTCTCTCCATGTGACTCTCCCCAGGCACACTTTACATCATCGATCACATTCCTCTTTGGCTCCATAATCTTCTTGATCAGAAAATTTGGAGCACAACTGAGTTACATGTTGTTACAGTACAGGTTCTCCTATCATGGACAGATTTTTTAAAAACAATCCTTAAAAATGATAGTAAAGACTGTAGTAAGAGACCCGTTTCTCTTGATTCTCTTTCTCTTCTTTCATAAATTATTTCAAAATAGAATTGATACTTCAATTTTATGTAATAGCATCCTAATGAGCATTTTTTGGTTAAGGTCGAGGGCTGATTTAGCCTAAAGACAATAGGTAATTTTCATGTAAACTTACTATGACTATTAAAAGTATAACAAAAACTATTTAGCTAAGACCAGACAGGAATGTGCCAAGTTGATTTGACAAAAGTATCTCAAAAAATAGCAAACCTGTTACCGAATTATGAAAGATAGCATCATAGAAAACAACAATAACAACAACAACAACAATGACAACTATTCTAGAGAATTCCTCTCTGTTGAGAAATCCTATTTGCAGTCTTAGAGACTTCCTAAATTCTAGGCTTGGGGTCACTTGCTACCTCATGGCAGCAAGCAACTTGGAGTGCATTTATAAATAAGACATAGTATCTTATCCTTTGGCTCCTGTGCTGTGGTAAATGTGTATGTCACATAGAGAATGTTCTTAGAAGACATTGTCATAACAAGACATTTTTCAATGATCCCACCTGATTGCTAACTTTCATAAATGGATTTTGTTAGAGTCTGTGGTTGTGAATGTTTGAATTTATGGGTTCTTTAAGTTCTTACAGCTATTTTCAAAGAGGGATTTTACTATGTATATGTTACAATACATATTCCTTTGCTGAAAACAAAATAAATTCCACAGATTCCTTGTTACTTGAGAGGCAAAAACCTTTAATGGGACATAGAAAGCCTTATACAGTTTCCTACGTTGTTATTTTCATAGCCTTATCTCTCATGCAAACCTTGGATTTTAGAACAAGGAGGGCACTTGGGTACACCTTTCTTCTCCTTAAATGCCCTGCGTCTTACATTGTCAGGCAGACGCATAACAATTATCCCTGGTCTTGGGAAGGAGTTACCACTGGGAGCATCTCAGTCACTTCACTATGTGGAAGTAGGATAAAGTTGCATATGAGAAATGGATCAGATTTTTTTAAATTTAATTAACTTTATTGGTATAACTTAGGTGTACAAAATGATCACATTCATTTTAGAGAATTTGTACCTGTACATGATATATCTTGAGTCTTCTGCCTTTCCTATTCTGGTCCACTACCTTCATTCCCCATCCTCTTCCTGTTCACAAAGCTGTGTTTCCACTTTATCCCCCTTTTCTCACTTTTTCCACTCTTCCTTTTCTCTTTAGCATCCCTACTTCCCTTTTCCTTATCAATGGTTTCTTACTGTTTCAAAATATCCATTGTACATTTTGTTTCTTATTTACATTTTCAGTTTATGACATTTCAGAGATAATGAGGTATTTTCACATGATTTATTTAACTTGAGATTATAGGCTTAAGATCCATCCATTTAACTATAAATGTCTCAATTTTATCCTTCTTTATAGCAGACTAATATTCCATTATATAAAAAGGGCATCTTTCATTGGTTCATGGTTGATGTGCATTTGGGTTGCTTACAACATTTAACTATTACAAACTATGCTGCTATAAACATGCGTGCACATATATCCTGTGGCATGATGTTTTAATTCCTTTGGGAATATAGCAAGAAAGGGAATAGCTGTGTCAAATAGAACCTCTGATCCTAGATTTTTGAAAATACCCACACTGGTTTTCACTTCTAACAGCAGCAAAACATTCCTGGCAACAAAGGCAAGGCAGAGAGCATCAAAATCCCTGACTTAAAATTATACTACAGAACTACTGTGATATAAGAACACAGAATTGGCAAATCAGACTTGAGAATCAATGGAATAAGTTAGAAGATGAAGAAACAATTTTAAGCACACTAGCCTTTGACAGAGGGACCAAACACCTTCATGGAAGAAAGATCACCTTTTTAATAAATCAGCCTGACAAATTCGCTGTCCACCTGACAAAGACTAAAACTAGGCCTTGTTTATTACTATGTACTAAACTGAAATCAAAATAGATCAGAGATCTAGATATTAAAAAAGAAACATTAAATCAGTGAGAAGATAGAATAGGTAGAACTCTGGAATAAATAAGTGCAGGCCAGGACTTTATGAACAAAATCCTGATTACACAGAAATTATCACAAAGAATCCACAAACAGGATCTCATCACACTGAAAGGCTTTTGCACAGAAAAAGAAAAAAAAAACCAAACATAATGAGGACATCCTACAAAGTGGGAAAAAAATTGGCCAGCTGTTCCTCAGACAAAGGACATATAAAGTACTGACATATTCTAGAAAATATAAATAACTCAAAGAAATCAGGTCCTCTAAACTCAAAAAACCAATACAAAATGGGCATGTGAGCTGAGTAGACACTTTGCAGAAGTGTAAATGGCAAATAAATATACAAAACAACTTCACTAGTCATTTGAGAAATGCAAATGAACCAAGGTTTTTGAAAGGTGGCATTTTGAACAAAGGGCTAGCAGGACTTAACTCCAGGACACAGAGAGACTGTCTTCATCTCAGAGTGAAAAAGAAGCAAATTAAAGCCAAAGTCCAGGGCAAGGGGCAGGGTAAAGTAAGAAGAGTGGAAAATTAAAGGAGCCAGCCTTCAATTAAAGCATATACTTTACCAATGAAGCCCCTGTAAGTGGGATGAGGTAGCTTCTCTGTACTAGGATAGATGCTAGGATTCTGTAGGCAATTGCTCAGATTTGTTCTATTTTGATTTTGCTACTGAACCACATTGTAAAGGAAACAGATAATTGGCAGGCTGTTATAACCTTCAGCACTTGATAGAATGGTCCATCCTGCTGGGGCACTATAATCTTCAAGGAGAGCACATCATCCTCCAGATACTCTTTGCAAATGTATATATGTCATGACTTTCCTGAAATTCTGAGTGGTCTTCTTTACATTGTGGTTTATCTGCTGCACTTACCTTTGTATCTTTCCATCAACCTTATGACCTTACTTTCATAAACACATATGAGTTCCTAAGTTACCTGGTATCTAGAATGACTGTACTGGTTTAACAAATGAACC
Source organism: Octodon degus (assembly GCF_000260255.1). Taxonomy (NCBI): domain Eukaryota; kingdom Metazoa; phylum Chordata; class Mammalia; order Rodentia; family Octodontidae; genus Octodon; species Octodon degus. The sequence continues at coordinate 23,883,139 of NW_004524590.1, forward strand.
AAGAAACAAATGATTCACTTGCAATATAGGAACATCGGTGTAAAATTCAGTAATATGATACAGATGAGCTTAAAATATAACATCACATTAAATGTGCATTAAATATTACCTGCTTAGGTAATAAATATTAAGATTAGGTAAATGATGGTCTTTGCTTAACAAGGACTTACTAAAGTGTATGTATCAACAGCATCCTCAGAATCATTGATTCATAACATGTGAAATACAGAATCAAATGACTGCAGAAAACTTGGTTCCAGATATTGTTGGGAAAAGAAGTTTAATACTCTTCAGTTTCAGTTTCCTCTTCTCTGAAGTAGGAGCACTGTGCTTCTCAGAGTTGATGGAGAGTATAATAAAATAATATAAGAATATTTCTTTGTAAATGATAAGATCGTACTGTTATAGTTCCATTTCAGCTTTATAAAATTCATATTTACTGAGAGATTTCAAGATCCTATTTCTTAGATAATGATTCTTTGATTACTAATCTTTTCAGTCATTTGTAAGATTTTCTAGGCATGCATACTAATAGTCTAGGGTATTTTTCCCCCCTACTATTTTTTATCAGTATTGTCTTTTAAACAGAAAAAGCAATAACAGAAGAAAATGCAAAGTAGAAACTTTCTGGAGTATTAATCAAACAAATTATTTAATATTTCTTGGAGTTTTTCAGAATAGAGAAACTAAGAGAGAGAGAGAGGGAGGGAGAGGAGAGAGAGAGAGAGAGAGAGAGAGAGAGAGAGAGAGAGAGAGAGGAGAATGGTAGGCAGGCAGGCAGACAGACAGACAGACAGAAACTGATTTTCTTTAATCCTGGCCAATTCCAGTCTTAATTACCTCCCTAAGTCCTCACTTAAAATATCATTACCATTTATTATCTTATAAAATTAAGAGGACTGGACTTAGGATATAGAAAAGAAAATTATTTACATATCAGCCTTAATTTTCAGGTAAGAAAGGTTACACAATTTTATTGTGTAGGTTCTTGTCAAAAGCAATACTGATTTTTGTTCTCTTTCCACTTGTCCCTTTTTTCCTTGAAAATAAATACATAAACAAAGGATTTACCATTTACTTAAACCTTTTGATTTACCCTAACTCATAGAAATTTATCATCAGTAATAGTATCATTAACTGTATTAAATTTTCCTTTTTTAAAGGTACTTTGAATTTAATTTTGTGTAAAGTTCATATATCAAGTGAGTTTATTTAAATGCAGTCATCTTTTTAATATTATACTTCTTGGGTTTTTTTCCAGACAGATTTATCCTAATTTAGAAAATCAGAATTGAGAGTAACAGATCCAACATTATTTCACTATTTTAAGAAAGACAAAGTCTAACTTTCAACCATTTGGAAAATAATTTTGGAACAAATTTAAGAGAATTTCATCCTACTCTGTGAAACAGATGTATGTTGAGTTAATTTTATATCATTCATTAATTCCCAATGATGAATAATGAAAATGTGATCATCTTACTTGCATTTATAATCCTGAGCACAAAAATATTTCATCATAGTATTCAGAATTTATTGGACTCAATTTTCATTTTTAATGTCTACTACGAATTCTTGATTTCTTTTATGATGGTTCAACTTTTCCCAGTAAACAGACTGCTAGGATATTTGAATATTACCAGCTTCTAAAGTCTGTTAAAATTTCTAAAATGTGTTAAAGCAAACAACATTTTGTTGCCATTTTTGAATAAATACCTCCAATTACTAACTTGTGGATATGAACTTGTCTCTATTTATATTTTTGTATTATTAAATAGCTTCATGGAGATTTTTTGTATTTGTATCCTTTTACCCCACAAGATTACACCATCCTGGAAGGAAGCAGATATTTCTTAGTTGCTAATGAGTTTACCTTGGCTGAGAATAAAATAAGAATATTTTGGCTTGAGAATGCTCATTGCTGTCAGCAGTCTTTCATGTTGCGTTCTGGCATCATTTTCTTCAGCTGGAAACACCTTGAAGGACTAGAGATGCCCAAATATCAGAATTTGTGCCTCTTGTTTTGAATTTTTCCTGGACTACTTCTTTGTGCTTGATCAAAGAATGCAGAAATTCCTGCCCCTTTTCTTGAAATGGTGAAAGAGGGTCCTGGCAATGAAATCTGAGGTGATGTGACTTCTAAAGGAGTTATCTTGGGGGCTGAGTGTCCTGAAAAGCACAGAGTGGTACTAAATAAGGAAAGTGAAATGAAAGCTGCTAGCAACCTGCTGCCTGTCCTTCCTGCACTGCTCACCCTCAGTTACTCTGTTTTTAGGTGCTGGTGTTGCCAGTTAGTTCAGGTCTCATTAGGAGCAGAGCACCACTGCATTTCATCCTCATCATTTTGACCTCTGTTATAAACAGTGCCACCCTGTGACTTGTGATTTCTCCTTCTAGAGTTAAGGAAAAAAAGATCACTTCATTCATGTGACTGTGTCTTCAGCTACCACTTCAGTTGCTAGAAGCCAGGGAATGAGTCTCTTTAGGGTGCATTTACTTTGTAATGCTCATTGTAGTTCCTGACACATAGAACCCACTAATAAATAAAATTTATGAAAATTGGCCCCTGTCATTTTTCAAAGTTTAAAACACTGACATTTTGGATGTGTTTCTATTTTAAAAAATAATAAATAAGTAGATAAAATATCTCAGGAATGAAAATATGTCCTAATGTAGCAGAAAAAGGAAGGAGATTTCAAAAGGTCTTACCTTTAAGGAATATATTTATAGTATATAACCTAGCATGTTTTGCATTGAATTGATATACCTCTTCTTCTACTTTTTAGACTATTTTAAAGAGCTTAGATTTAACCTAGTTTCAATAATTTAAATTTTAATTATTTTGGTCAAACACATACACGTTTATAATTTGAAGGCAATTATTTTACAAGAATGAAAAATTTAAATTAATATGATGTTTATCTTCTGCCTTTCTTTAGTCAACTACTTTCAATTTTAGCTGATTATTCTGTTTAATTGCATATTCAGAAATATTTGTTTTATAAGTAACATCATTGGATTTCAGCATTATCTAGTTTGTTCCACCACAAATAGTAAAACTTTAAATATTTTGACTCTTCTTGCAATCTTTATACATTATACATGATACTTCTCATCTTCTCTACAACTATAATGCATCTTTCTTAGAACAATATAGTCAATATTTAATAACCATAAAACATTTTTACAATCATTGCCATCTATGGTCTTTCCCATGGACCATGTTAGTATCCCTGAAGTTATTTATATTCTGGATTTATTAACAAATTTGCTTTCCTTTTCATTTTCTCATCATTAAAATTCAGCTTCGGCACTGGTTGAGTAAATATTTCTCCATAATGGCCAAAGCAATCCGTTTCATATTTCAGAAAACTTACCTGCATTGTGCTAATGTAATCAGTCTGGACTCATTCTCTAAATCCAGCTCAGAAATGTTATTCTGAGATTCCTTTTCAATATCATCCTTTCTCTTTGTTTCATCTCTGCCCTTTATCTAAGTTTACTTTATTCTTTTGTTAAAATTAATTTTATTGAGAAAGAAATAGTGAGCAGACCGTTTCAAAACAGTTTAGTAGGACAATTACAATAATTATTGCATTGTATATTGTTGTCTTTTTTGTAGTTATTCATAGTACAAGATGCAGACATCATATCCTGTCCAAACACTATCAGTACAAATATTTCTTCTCATTGAATTAAGAGAAAGTAGCTGTATATCTATCCTAACTATTTTGTATATACAAATACAAAATGGTCCTTCATTTGTATCCCCTTTTTTGTTTACTTTTGTCAGAGATGGGTATTCTATTGCCTTTCAAATATTGTAGATGCATGATTTCAACAAAATAATCCAACATAGTCCAGTAGTCCATAATAATAATGGGTAATCGGCAGAATTGGCCATGTCAGAAATTGTTGACTTGATCCTTTTACATCTCAGCATATTAATATGGTTTTACTTTATATATATCTCATGTTTATACTATTCTGCTGGATGATTAAGACCAAGATAAAGCAAGACCTATGTAACAAAAAATGTAACTTCTGCATCTGACAAGGCCAGTCTAATCGCTCAGGATTTACCCTGAAACCCTGTGTACCAGTTTGTAGATCTTTTGTCATTGTCAGCCATCTGGATGAGTTACAGCCATTGTTTGACCAATTTGCCCTCTGTGAAAGCCTGAGAGAATGTTTTTTCTTTAGATAACTCTCATTAGGCACACTCTACATTGTCAGTCACTTTCCTCTGTTGCCCCATAATCTCCTTGATCAAAAAATTTGGGACACCACTTGGTTACAGGATGTTACAGCACAGGTTCTTTTATGTCCTGAGTTCTCACTGACCTTGAAGAGTTAGGGACAAAATGTTGGCTATCCTCATAGCCCTTCTTTTTCTCTAAATTTTTTGGTCTGCAAACTTAGGCTGTTAACCCTCCAGAAGAGAAGTTAATGATATTATTACCCTACGACATAGGCAGTTGAGCTTAACATCACTATCTCTCTGAATATCAAACACCTTAGACATAACATGAAACAGGTATTTTCCAAAAATTGTTGATATGCTAAAATTTAGATCCCTACAGAATGTGAAAAAAAAGCAAAAAAGCAATGGCACATTTTTACACAGAAATTTAGAAACCTAACCATATGCAACATTGTAGCAGGACAGCCTTATGACATTTATTTCTTGTCTGTTTTCTTTTATTATTTTTTTAAACAAACATCTACTTGAGAGAGCATAGAAGTAATTGATATGACATTAGAAGCAGTGTGCCTCTAGAAGACCAGAATGACAAGCATTCAAAGCATGGCCCTAGTATTACACATTGCTATCCTCAGTGCAGTTGCTTAATTCACGAGTGTCATAATATATAGTTAGTCAGGTTGAGAATCTTACCAATTAACTGCTATTTTCAAAAACCTGATAGAAATTCTCAGAACCATTACCTTAACCATTTTGAGTATATAAAAGTATGGTTTTTCCCTTGCCATGTTTCCTAGCTTTTCTCCTTGCCCTTTCTTTGTTGTTTAATCCTTAATTTCTCACTTTCCATTAAGTTGTGTTATACCTTTCAATTTTTATTTCTTCTCTTGAGTTCTTACACTAGAGAAGCTATATATTTACACATGTGTGTCTGGTTTATTTAACTTATGGGTATATCTTCAAGTTGCATCCACTCATATATGAATGGCACCAGTTTATCATTCTTTAAAGCTAATACACCATTATATAAAAACACCATATCTTTTTCATCCATTCCTCAGGTGATAGGCATTTTGCTTGTTTCCAAAATTTCACTATGACAAATTCTGCTGCTACAACCATAGGTGCGCATATATCACTATGAAATGATGCTTTCAGTTATTTTGGGGAAATTCCCAGTAGGGGGATAGCTGGATTGAATGAAATTTCCAAGCCTAGCTTTTTAAGAAGTCTACATACTGTTTTCCATAATGATTGCACCAGTCTACATTCGCAGCAGTGAAGAAGTGTTCCTTTTCCTCACAGCCTCTCCAACATCTGTTGTTGCTTGATTTCTTCATGATAGCCATTCTTTCTGCGGTGAGATGGTACCTCAGTGTTGTTTTAATTTGCATTTCATGGATAGCTAGTGATGTGCAACATTTTTTCATGTATTTATTAGCTTCAAGAATTTCTTCCACTTAGAATTGTGTGTTTCTGGATTGGGTCTTTAAATTTTGGGATTCCTAATGTTTTTTCTACTTACAAATTCTATTTGTGTGTGTGTGTGTGTGTGTGTGTGTGTGTGTGTGTGTGTAACCAAGGATTGAATTCAGGCCCTTGTACCCACCTGTCAGGCGAGCACTTATTCTACTGAGCTATCTCTGGCTCTCTCTATGAATTCTGGATAGAAGACCTTTGTCTGAGTGATTATTAGTTAAGATTTATTCCAAATTAGTGGGTTATGTTTTCATTCTGTTGGTAATTTCTTTTGATGTGCAAAAACTTCTCTTTAAGAGGAGGTCCCAGTTGTTAATTCTTTCAAGTGTTACCTGAGGAATTTTTTCTTTTTTTTTTTTTTTTTTTTTTTTTTTTTT